>NC_088306.1:27826650-28156262 GCF_032854445.1 Liolophura sinensis
TTTGGCAAATTCTGCTTAATTTGCCACTGTTTGAGAATTTGTACATGTTGTAACTAGAACAGTAAACTAGTTTCGGCCAAATTCCACGTCTTTCGATGTCGTCGTTATCACTGTACGCTGAACAGATTCAGATTCAGTGGCCCGAAATACACCAGGAGACGTGAAAAGAATTACTAATTGTGATGTCACAACTTCGACCAATAGCGAGCAACCACAGTTTTTACCCGAAGTCAACAATTTTCTCAAACTTACTGTGACTACCAACGGTCTAGTTGCATATTTCAGAACAATCCCTTCAGTGGTTCTGGAGAAGATGTTTAAACAATTTCACATAAAATCCAATATTTCCACCAAAATACGTCACATGGTGAAAACGAATTTAAGCTATCGTGCAACTTCGGGTCAGGGAAATTTAACTGCAAAATATGAAGTCAATCGGTCGAATGATTTTGGGCTGTAGCAAGATCATAAATTGAATGAATAATAATAACAATCAGCACGAAAACAATAGGTGGCTCGCAGGAATACCTGTGTGTATCCCTAATAGAAGCAGAACTATGGTAAATCGACAAGACGCCGTATTCCAGCGGTCACATGTACGCATGACCACTGTTGCGTGACTATTTATGCGTGACCACTTGTCAACTATCACAGTGTGTTCGCTGCTCTGGTTTTACTCTCTGTGCTGTACGTCTATCACACTGTAGTAACTACTCCGGTTTTACTCTCTATTCTGTACGCCTATCACACTGTCGTCACTGCTCTGGGTTTACTCCCTATGCTGACGTCTTATATCGTTCAGTCTCGAATATATCGTGATACCTGGTGTCTAGCGTGCAATCATGTAGGAGAAACCGGTAATAATATAAACCATCAACACTATAGACTATTTAATAGATAACGTTGACTACTGAAGCGAAAACCGTCTGAGCGCCTGCCAAGGCACTGGGATCCACTAGGAGAGCATTGAGATCTCGTGCATGCATTTTTGCTGCTGTTCTAAGGGCACAATTGCCATTATTCTGTACTAGGAGTGTCCCATGGAGACAGTAGAAGATTTTGTGGCACAAAGATGGGATTCACGCCAAGCCAATGGCAGCGTGTCTCTTAAGCCCTTTCGACAGATCTCATATTCGAATCCAGTTCTCATTCACCTTGCTGTAGGCTCATGGTAAAAGGTTCCTCATGCGGATGCCACACAAGGAGGGTATTTGTATATTTAATAGTTGTTTAATAATATACTTCTATTACACGATGCTGTACCAAATTACTTTCATGGATAAAAATAAAACAATGGCTGTCATATCTAGGTGAAATATTTCTAAATCAATAAAAACAGCAATATATATATATATATATCAATAAACACCTCTGTTACAAAAAAAATGAGCGAAACTTAACTTAAACGTTTAACTTTTATACTATAGGGGCCCCTTTGGCTCAGTTCGCTAGAGCGCTAGCGCAGCATAATGGCCCAGGAGCCTCTTACCAAGGCGGTCGCTGTGAGTTCAAGTCCACTTCATGCTGGCTTCTTCTCCGGCCGTACTTGGAAGGTCTGACAGCAACCTGCGGATGGTTGTGGGTTTCCACATGGCTCTGCCTGGTTTCCTCCCAGAATAATGCTGGCCGCCGTCGTATAAGTGAAATATTCTTGAGTATGGCGTAAACACCAATCATATAAATAAATAAATAAATAAATCTTAGTCTATCTATTAACACCAAGCTCAAGTTAGATACCCGTTAATAATTTACTGCTATGACATTTACACTTTTACTCTAATGATATGACGACTATTTACCTTACTTACCGAGGTTAGTGACAGAAAAATATAGGCAAGAAGCCCAAGCGTACCGGAGACAACATTCCGATGAATGTTTGACGTTTTTACGTTGATGTCGAGCTTCATTTTGGCTATTCCTTTACTCGTTTTGAATAATTAAACCACAGATGACACATTAGAGCCATGTCTGTACATGACGTCTGCAATGAGCGTTGCTCTAGTATACATCTGTACTATATATAGGCCTACTTGTCTTAGACGCATGTTTCCAACACCTGTTGACATCCTCACGCGCAACCTCGTGGGACAGTTCGTATTATACCTCTGTCTCGTCTCTTTATCTCTCAGCTCTGAATATTGATTCTCCACCGCCTGTTACCCATTCACCACATTTAAAAGATAGATTTCTTAAGTTCTTCTTGTCTTCAAAGTATGCAGTATTATTGATCGGGTATACTACTGTATCTTGTCTAGCATCCGATCTTCATTTTAACAACGATCTAAGCCGGTCTAAACTTTAATAACGCCTGGATAACAGACAATTCTTATTCAAGGAGAAGAAACTTAGAAACATGACACTATAGGCTGAAACGAGCACATTTTTTCTAACTGGTGGTGCCTGCTGCATTATTTTGCGATTTTTCCTCGCCATACACGTAAAACCTGAAAATGGCAAAGATGACATAAATCGCTGAGTCGCCGAATCGTTAAATCGCTGGGGATGTGGGGGTGGGGTGAGGTGGGGGGAGGGGGGGGGGAGGAGGTGGTGGGGTATTGCCTCTCAGCCAATGAGTGTCGTTAAAACTGCCGGCTTGTTCGTGTGAACTCGGAACCTACGTCCAACATTCCGGTTTCCCAATTGTCAAACGGAGAACGAACTGTACTGTTCGCTACCTTCTAGGAAGAAGAGTTCCACCGGAAATGTACGAAATGCATTTCGGGGGTTTCCGACGGCAATTCTCCTCCTAACACAGAGGACTTCAGGATTAGTTCTTAGGCAAAATGGAGTCGCCCACAGCGGATTTTGGTGCTGCCTTTATTTATAATTTATAAACTTGAGGTACATATTAGAATTTTATTTATGGCATGCACACTCTTTTCAATGGTATTTATTTGATATTTAAATTTTCTTCTTCTTTTAAACTTGACTATTTAATTGGTGTTTCACGCCGTACTCAAGACTACATGCATTTGACTTATACGACAGTTAGAAACACGTCCTGGGGTTTTTTCATGAAGAAAAATTGTGTGTAGTGGATAGTTCCCATAAACTCAAATAGTCCAATAAACCTGACTGTTTGCATCAAGTGAACAAAGCCTGTAAACATGTAAACACTAGTACAGTAATAAACATTTATACTATATTTACTAACATTTACTATGTAAACATGTCACTTGTTAACTGTAGTCTGGGGCTTATATAACAGATATATAACTGTTATAGTAGTCCCAGCTATATTTATTTATTTATTTATTTGATTGGTGCTTTACGCCAAGAGTATTTCACTTATATGACGGGAGCCAGCATTACGGTGGGAGGAAACCGCGCAGAGCCCGTTGAAAACTCACGACCATTAACATGTTGCAAACTTAAACGTTTATTTGCATGCAAATAAACAAATACAAATATATTTATTCACATATGCTTGGGTTTTTGTACGTTGTGCTTAACAGTTTTCAGTAATATGACTGCTGACACCGGCCTTTTACGACCATAAATGCATGGAAGCTATCTGGAGGCGATTATACCCGACGAAAGCGAATAGATTTCTAGAGTACAAGCTTACATAACAATCACGTCGTAATCATTGTCTTCGTCATAAAAAAAAAAAAAAAAAAATTAGTTACAAATTAGTGAAATGGGCGTCGACTGTTGAGATCCACCCTGAATTGAAATTAAATTATATCATTTTTGTGTCTGACTCCGTGCTCAAATTATGTTTCAGTTACGAAGGCAGTCAGGTTTATTGTTGAGGGGAAGACTGGGGGTACAGTCCGGTGGGAACTGTCGCACTGATCGACAATCTGGTTTGTCCACCGTTTATATTATCTTCGCTCCTGCGCCGTCGTAACCTGGGTTTGAACCCATAACCTAATTGTTCACGGAGAGAGCGCGGTCCAGATGCAGTGAGGTCAGTAAATGAGATACACAAAACTGGGTGTGACTTTGTCTGTCGCAGGAGGACAGAGATATAATTACCACAGAAGACACAAAATTATGTCACATGAGAAATGTTTAAAGAATCACGTGATTGAGGATCGACTACGTTGTCGTTGTCGTCGTCGTTTTCAAACTTCTGAGCGCTGCCAAGTTGATACAATATTTCGTGTAAATCACAGTGGGTTTTCTTGGCTTATATATCGTTCTCTTTTGTCCCAAGTGCAATGGTAAGGGTATACAAACCAGGATTGTGATTTTTTCATTGGTGATTTTTGAAATAATCCATTTACGTAAGGAATATCATTCATTTGCCAGTGGCTCGTAACTGCTTGCGAGAGCCATATCTTATTCTCTTCTGTAGAAGTTCTCGCGACAAACCTTCTGATTCAAAGTCGTTTTATACACCTGATCCAGCGGGATATCGAGGAAATTCAGAACGGTCCCACAAATTATTTTTGCCTTAGAGGATATAGGCCTATGAGCGGCCTGCGTGGTTCAGTTGTCTAGGGCACTAGCGCAACGTAATGACCCAGGAGCCTCTCACCAATGTGGTCGCTGTGAGTTCAAGTCCAGCTCATGCTGGCTTTCTCTACGGCCGTGCGTGGGAAGGTCTGCCAGCAACCTACGGATGGTCGTGGGTTTCCCCCGGGCTCTGCTCGGTTTCTTCCCACCATTATGCTGGCCGCCGCCGTAAAAGTGAAATACTCTTGAGTACCAAAAACACCAATCAAATAAATAAATAAACAAATAAATAAATAAATAAAGGAAACAGGAAGTGGTACTGTTTGTATGCATCTATGCCGTCACTGGTCGGAAATACTCGGAAATGACGTCATCGATGAACATACTGGCAACGCGGACTCCAGCAGCTCAAGGCAGGCGGAGGCTGGCCTGGTCACCAGGTGTCGTCTGTGTCTATAGCTGAATCCCCGCTGTTGTCCTGCGTTATTCAATAAAAAATGAAGGTTTACCTCGTTAAATTGTAAGTAAATCTTTATTCTGTAATGATCGCACTTCCCAATTCGCATAATCGGCCGTCAGGTTGCCACCACAGCACCAGGAATAACACTTGAGCGTGCGTCACTTGTTTATCCGGGAGGACATTTCATTGAAACTGCAACACAGCTTACAACAATGCATATTTATCCTAAAAGTATGCAGAACATAGGATTAAATGGATTTGCTAAATTAGTTTTAGAGGCTGGAACACAGTGATTTCATACATTGAACAGGCACACGTAAGTAACTGAGCGGCAGCCGCATAACAAAGTGTGTACAATTCAAGGGGAGTAACTCGTGAATTTAATTGTCACAACAAACGAGCCGAATCCAAAATAAATAGGCCTGTGCCTTTAGCTTTGGCATATCATTAGAGAAATGTTTAAACATTTTGAAATGATCTGTCGATAATGGGAATATTCAAGAAGATAATAACTAGGAAATCCACTGTATTAAAACTTTCCTAAAATTTCTAAATTAATTAAATTTTAAGAAATGCAAACAGGATTAAATTTTCTGCCGACACCTCAAACCAGATACTTACAGAAGTTCTCTTCCCATTAGATATATTTCTGATAGGCTAATTTGCGCCATCTTGTGTACATTGGTAAAAATACAAAATCCAGAAAAAATTAAGATAGTCATGGTTACCATGGCAACCGCCAATGTGAACAATGCGTGTTGGTCAGGTTTATCTCATATCATTACCACAACGTTATTAGGCAAGATTTATGCAAATTAGACTCGATTTTTATAAAATGGCGTAGACGCCGGCCTTGAGCTGCTGGAGGAAAGCTGATAAGCTTTTTGTACTTCTATCTGTTAGGACACACCATACACTATAAACGTGTTAAGAAATAAAAACCAAGCGTTCCATGTATTCTTTAAGTCAAATTTTATAATACGAGTTTAGAACTTATTTTGGGATTCTCAAAATTAGAAATTTCAGCACCCCATCAACGCTATTTCAAATGTGTCCAAATTTCAATTTCCAGTACCAGAAACGAAGCATTCTGATGAGGTTTAAGAAAAAAATGAAAAATTAAAAAAAAAAGCCAGGTGTGGCTTTATGGAATAGGCTCTTGTTCTTAATGAATTGATGATGAGAATCATTTTTGTGGACGGTTCATACAGAATAGGATGACGTTGTGGACGAATGAAATGTTTAACTCCGATGCAATCTCCGATCTTTTCATGGCTGTAAAGCAAACAACCGCAATGTGATAAAAAATAAACCTATGTATTTTAAGGTCTTCTTTTAATAGGCTGAACTGGACAAAGGTTTATTTTGTTCAAACCAAGCTCTTATTAATAAAGTTCACAGCTGTCGAAAAGAAAATTTTTAGTGCTTGTGAAAACATGAAACAATTGGAGTAAAGAAATCTCTTGTATCAGTTTTTATATTGATAGCTTAATTGTAACAACCATTTGTGACTGGGAAAGAAACTGTTATTATAAAGAGATCATGACGAGTAAAACCAGAGAATCGAGAACATTGTGTTAGTTTGAAAATGGTCAGACGTAACCGGTGAAATCCGACCTCTTGTCAGTTTACCTCAGTCTGGGATTTATTCTAACTGTTCAGGCAACTTTTACACTCTTTACGGTCTAACACTACTGCTTAAGCAAGAATAAAGTGAAGAAAATAAATAATGTTAATTACAGGTTATATTTTATTATATCTATTTTAATTGAAGTGCGTGTGTAATCGGTGTTGACTTTGACTGAGGTTCATGCAGGTGAACTGGACACGAATTCACGCAGAGGTACACACACAGATTTAGCCATACGTAGAATTCATCTATATATTGCTATATATTAACATTTTCCTGACGATGTTTCTGAAATACCTTCACACTTCTCTGAGCATGTATTATTCCTTCATTTATGTTAATCAAGCATTATTTTAATCCAGTTTTTATTTCAGCCTTTATTGCTTTACTTTTTATTTTGTAAATATTCATTCATTCTACATATTAACAAGTGCATGCTCAGAGATGAAAAGTCTGTACATAGTGCTGCGGCGAAGAAACGTAAAAAACGTAAGCGATGCTAGGATTCGAACTCGCATTATATATAGCCCTTCAAATCTGATGGAGTATGACAAATATGCAAGTCATGTTCCACATATCAAATAGCTATAAACTAAATTAATCTGTTTGTTGTTTGCAAAAAAATGTTGTCAGTGCAAGTTACTAATTCATGAAGTCATGCCCATGCCTTAACATCGCCATGACAACTATGTTTGTTATAGCAAACGAGCAAACAACACACACGTTAACCATGATTTTTACTGAGGACATTTGTTTGGAAGTAAATTAACAATTTAACTAAATACGGTCGAGTTCATTAGCACTAATTTATGGCCGATGAAGCAAGAAACCGTACATTACGCTCGTTCTGATTCGCTTAACATGTGTTAAAACAGGTGAAATCATTAATGACACATGTTAATGCAGTGCGGTTTACATTCTGTAAGAACGCTGTTGTAAACGACTGTTTAGAGGCCGTAATGCTGCTTAATGCAAGAACAAATTCCCTTAATCCCTGTATCAGTATTTTATTAGAGGTTTCTCTAATAGAAATTTAATTTCACGGTATTTGTAGTTTTGTAACGGTTTACACGTGGGTGGCGCCACCTTGTGTTGAAACCGCAACACTTGGATCCCTATTTTTACGTCAATGCTGAGGAAAATAAAAACTTGCTTATTTTAATTCTGTCACCAAGGATGTAATAATTGTACCGGCGTTTATTTGTAAGTAGTTCTGTCCATCCTACTGTCAGCAAAATTAAGTAAAATTCAAATAAATAAAATTTAGAGAAAAGTTATGCAGGGATTCGGGTGAAATTTTGCTCGCAGATTAGCCTTTGGTTGGGCTGAAAATCGATGTATTAAATTTAGAGTTAATATCCTCTCCGACACAAACTCTCGTGACCTACATCTGATTCAGCTCTCGGCCTTTCGAGTTCTGTATTTGATTCAAAAGAGCCTTTCCTGAAAGTCGGGCAAAGATCCTAGTATTGAGAATCAGTCAACATTCAGTAAACAAATATATTCAGTTTGCAATTTTTTCAGGTATGACAACTGTTGTGTGCGCGCAACTTAAACGCGCAATTGGGACTCGGGTCCAAGCTGGATTGGCAATTGTTCGTTGGCAGTACATGAGTATATATGACGTCATCGCAAAGGCGGGAATGAACAACAACTGTGGTCCGAAATACCCTATATGATCTAAAATTTTAACCTAATATACATGCAATCTTAAAGGTCAATAAATATCCAAAAATGGTATTTGTGGCGCTTATTCTTTTATTTTTTGCTAGTGAAATGTTATCCTAATTTCCAAACTAACCTTAAAAGATTTTTCTAATATCAAATGTACCCTCGGAAGAGATTTGAAGCACTCAGTTATGATCGAAATTTTAGGTCATCTGTACTACTTCAATGGTGAAAGGTCTTTCTCTGCTGGTTTGTACCAGCTAATCCTTAATTAACTAGCTGTTTAACGACCCATATAGACGACTGAAACAATTTCCACCTTTATTTCCCGGATTAAGACCTGTATTGTGCCAAACTTGATAGTGGCAGGTTAACAGTGATAGTGTGCTTACAACGGCTTTTGTCCAGTCTGAAGCGATACCCTGGGCAATTGAAACGCCGCCATTTACTCGCCTGCATCCGCGTCAATGCCGCGCAAACCTCTCATTACACCAGACGGCAGAGGCTATTTTACGTGGAAGCGACCAGCCTAAGTGATACGACGGCGGAATGTGACCGCAGAGAATCGCTGATGTGTAAATATTTAACATTAACTGAAGGGTTAAGAGTTTCGGTTTAACCTTCTCTATATACCCCAATCTCGCGCTAAAGTCATGTCTCATGTATAGTAGATCCTCGTACTGACAACTGTGGAATTTTTTTTTTACATAGATTGTGAAACTTAATTCACCACCGCTTCAAAGTAATTTCAAATTTTGACTTAACTCCAAGATCGCTTCTTGATTCAGAGGCCAGGTGTCGTCGATCTTTTGTCTTTTCAAATCCAAATTCCAATACTACAAGGGGTTAGACTATACAGCATTTCCTAAAGCAAATTATTTCTTTTGCAGAACGTTAACAAAGGATAAGTCAGTCAGTCAGACAATCAATAAATCAACCAACCAGTGAGTCAATCAATCTCTGGACCTACGACAAATTTAAACAATGCATCTTTTCCTGAAAAAAATTATCCATAGTTCCAGATTTTTAAAAAAGGATAGATCAATAAATCAATCAATCAACGATTATTTCAGGATCATACATTGTCGGTGTTCTTCATCTAAAACGTTACTTGGTCTGTCACCAACCTGCGGATGATCGTTAGTTTCCCCCGGGCTGCTCTATCCGCTTTCCTCCCACCATAATGCTGGCCGATGTCGTATAAGTGAAATATTCTTGAGTAAAGCGTAAAACACCAATCAAATAAATAAATAAATAAATAAATAAATAAATAAATAAATAAATATTAATGTGACGTTAATTTACAGGTGTTTTCTTAAACACCACCCTTTTGGTTCTAGTGACGTATAGATGGTTTGTAAAGCGGCCATATTTGAGGTAAGTTTGTGTATCGCCCACTGAGTGTCTATTAGAGGTGTCATAAGCTCACACTTACCTCAAAGATGGCTACCATTCCGAACCATCTAT
Source organism: Liolophura sinensis (assembly GCF_032854445.1). Lineage (NCBI taxonomy): Eukaryota > Metazoa > Mollusca > Polyplacophora > Chitonida > Chitonidae > Liolophura > Liolophura sinensis. The sequence continues at coordinate 27,836,280 of NC_088306.1, forward strand.
TGTTGATATGCCAATCAGGTAATAATTTATTCAGCCCATCATGCATGCTGCCAATCAGTTGGTGAATCCACCTTTCCTCGCCATCTCATCTCTTAACTAATCAGTGTTGAAAATGACCACACAGCAGATCAATACACAAAATAGCTATGATGATTTTGAACATGTGTAAGACTTTTCCTGGGCCTCCATGGCCTATGGATTATAGCATGCTTGCACAGCACAATGGCCCAAAAGCACCCCCACTAATGCGACCGCTGTGAGTTCAAGTCCAGCTCATGGTGGCTTCCTCTCCAATCATACATGTACGTATGACGGTCTGCCAATAACATGTGGATCATCGTGGGTTTCCGCCACCATAATGCTGGCCACCGTCGTCAAATATTCTTATTTAATACACCATTCAAATAAATAAAATAAATTTACTTATTTATATATTTGATTGGAGTTTTACACCTTACTCAAGAATATTTCACTTATATGATGGCCGCCAGCATTATCGTTGGAGGAAAATGGGCAGACCTTCCCACGTGCGACCAGAGAAGAAGCCAGGATGAGCTGGACTTGAACTCACAGCAACCGCATTGGTAAAGGCTCTTGGGTCATTACGCTGCGATAGCGCGCTAACCAACTGAGCCACGGAGGCCCCAATACAATAAATAAGACTGTCCTAAAGAAATCCTCTTAAAACTCAAAGGTTGCTCTACTTGTAACTTAATACATTATCGGCCATATTTTATCAACTAGCGGGATACTTCAATACAAGCTTCATACAATGAACCTTCCAGATCTTCAGATGTCTTTTACCGGTGAGTTCGATCTTTGTCCGGTTTCGTCAAGATCAATGAACCTTCCAGATCTTCAGATGTCTTTTACAGGTGAGTTCGATCTTTGTCCGGTTTCGTCAAGATCAATGAACCTTCCAGATCTTCAGATATCTTTTACCGGTGAGTTTGATCTTTGTCCGGTTTCGTCAAGATCGATGAACCTTCCAGATCTTCAGATGTCTTTTACAGGAGAGTTCGATCTTTGTCCGGTTTCGTCAAGATCAATGAACCTTCCAGATCTTCAGATGTCTTTTACCGGTGAGTTCGATCTTTGTCCGGTTTCGTCAAGATCAATGAACCTTCCAGATCTTCAGATATCTTTTACAGGTGAGTTTGATCTTTGTCCGGTTTCTTCGGAGGACGTTAAACACCACTCCAACAGTGTAGGAGGATTTGTCAAAACACTGACTTAGGTACAATTCCGCAAAGGAGAAACGCGAAAATCTCTGAAAAACATTTCCACTACCCAGATAATACACTGAGTTAGAAGTGAAATTTGTTACCTTTACTATAACTACATCTGGAGACAATTTTTTTGCTTTTTCCTCGGAGCTTTGGCAAGCCTTGCAAAAAGGCAAAGTTAATGACCTTCAACGAACCTTAAATCTAGCATTAACATTTCTTGTTGAAAATAGGATTTCTAGATCTCTGTGTCAAGTGACCGAAACGATCCGCAAATTTTGGAAGATTCGAAATACGGTCCCATGATACGTCCAAAGGTATGTGTCCGCAACAAGGGGTGTCATACCGAAAGTAGTCGCCATTTTATGTATACCGTCTGAATTATGTCTTAATTTTGTATTGCGGGAAATCAAACAAGCTGAATCCAGTTTTTCAGGGGTCGGGGCAAATTTCGAGGATTTCATGTTGCCAAGATCAAGAAATCTCGTTTTATGCAACAAATATGTCAGCGTGCGCTGGAAATCAGACTGTACAAACGGCTCCACGCGCCTCGTTCACCGTTTACTGTCACCAAGGCTCCAAGCTCAGTGAGATCTGCGGAATTTGGAAAATCTCTGATCAAGGCTATGCTTGAACCGATACCTCGTGTACCTTAAGGCTAGGGGAATGTATATTCTTCGTGTTGAATTAAATGGCCACGTTGGGTGTACGGACAGTTGCAATGGAAGCCCAACTCGGATAGCGTGTTGAATTAGATGGCCACGTTGGGTGTACGGACTGTTGCAAAGGAAGCGCAACTCGAATACATACTTTATCGACAACTTATATTCTAGCATGGTACACGATTTAAATACTGATTTCACTCAGTCGCCAAGAACATACCTTGCGTCTTTCCAACATCATTGAAAAATGTGGCTGCTTTTCTTTGCATGATTTCTTCCTAATTTCATACTTTATATACTTTTTAACTTCTTTGGTAGTTTGTGTTAAACGAGGTTTTGGGAATTGGCCTTACGATTATTGACCTGGAACGTCCGTCTCAGTTGACAGCTGGTATACGAATGTCTGTTTCGACGCATGGATTCCAGCGTTTTGGAATCGTTCACTTGATACAAGTGAGTCGTTTCTCTACTGATAAAGCTATCAAAGGTATCAAATGTAATTCAAAAATTTCGTCATAGAGAGTGAAGCCAGAACAGCGACGACAGTGTAATATTGCAAAATGGTCACACTTAACCGCTGAAATACAGCCGATTGGGATTTACATCAGTTAAGGTTTTATTCTAACTGTTCATGTAAATTTTTAGATAGTAGCAAATTACACGGCCCCTGGCACCATGGCTTTATAAGCAGAATTTGCTGAAATAATGTTGATTGCAATTTATTAGACCTCACTGGTCCAGAATTACACAAAAATGAGGAGTTGTAATCACATCTGACAGACATAAGGCGCGCGATCAAGATCCGTTATCATCGCAACGATTCCGTGTAACGTCTATCTGTGATGGATCCGTGTGGTATTGGTAACGCATAGCACATAACCACGAGGGACCGTGTGCAGCTAAGGTCATCTCCATTTACATGGTAACTGCCTTGTGGCTGTCACTGAGGACCAAGCAGAAAACATCGGAGATATCGTCTGAATCTCATGGGACAGGGCCATGCCATCACGCCATGACAAGATACTCGCATTGGATTTATACTCGGTCGAAAGAAGAGAAACTGGAGTCATATTTAGGTTGATGAACTATATCCGATGTTGGTATTCGCGAGAAGCATTTCACTCCAAGAAAGACAGGAATTGTTTCCATAACAATTGGCGTAAATATGACGGTAACTGATGGCGTAGATTCTATAATGTATTGATGGCAACTCTATGCAGGTTAAGAGCTTCAGCGCATCTCCAGATAATAAAATCAAATTTCCTTTCGGTTACGTGTGACCGTTTGTCAGCTACCATACTGTCGTCGCTGCTCTGGGTTTGCTCTCTACACTATATGTCTTACACAATACCGTGTTGTTGCTGTTCGATATCTTAAGGTTTATACCTGCGTTGACTTTACAAATCGAGTCGGTGGAAACTGTTCTTACAGATCTTACAGTATTCAAACATTCATACGCGTTTTTCGCTTTATATATTACTTTTTCGAGTTGTCGACTCGGGCGTCCAGTCGAAACAGACATTCGTATACTAGCCGTCAACCAAGATTGACGTTCCGGGTGAATAATCGCAAGACCAATTCCCCAAACGACGTTTAACACTAATAATACCAAAGGAAAAGTATATAAAGTACGAAAACAGAACGGAATCATACAAACACTTTTCAATGATGTAGGAAAGACGCAAGGTACATGTATGTTCCAGGCGACTGAGTAAAATAAGTATTCAAACCGTGTATCATGCTAGAATATAAGTTGTCGATAATAAAATATGTATCTAGTTACGCTTTGATTGCAACTGTTCGTATATCCAACGGGACGATCTAATTCAAAACGATGACCATATAGCCCCTAACCACGGGTTGAGCGAAAGTAGACACCATCATGAAGCAGAGCACCAGAGATTCTGAACGCTCTGTCCATAATTACTTACAAAGCAGTTGTACTCTTTGTAAATCTAAGAAACTTGGAATGAAGGCATTTGATGGAATAAACTTGACACATTAGTTTTTGCAGTAATAACTTGTGACGCTTATTGAAACCGTCACACAACACGCAGGATCTAACAAATGCTACAAGGCGAGATATGTACACACCATATGCAGAGCCCCTTCGGTATAATGCTGTCCAAGTAAGGATAATTTACATTGTCAAAATTGAAACTATCCCTCTTATTGTAAAGTCTGCGAGAGAGGAAACCGTTTTGCTTTATGTTTATGCTTTCCTTTAAATCCAGCGAGGGTGGGTAAATATCTTTCACAACCTTTGCTATATATGGGTTGTTTAAAGCTAGCAGATCATCAATATACCGTGTAGTTGATGAAAAAGATTGGGCTTAGTAAGGATTATTTCTTAATTATTTCTACATATAGTTGTATTCATATGAGAACAGGTATATGTCGGCCAAAAGGTGGGGCACAATTCGTACCCACTTTCGGAACACCTATACCCTAAGGTCGAGATTAGGAAAAACGGCACAATGTTTTGGCCAGGTAGTTTAATCAGGAACATTTTTTTTAATCTCGACTCTCCAGTTCTCGCCAGTTCTCGATCCGCGTTTTTTTAACGTTACGCAAGCTATATTTTTAGAATTCTTTTTTCGAAAATCCTGTGCTTCTGGTGATATCGGTGGCTACGAGCAGTCAGTGGTCGACAGGGCTCTTTTGGCGGTTCAGGTGGTCGAACATGATTTTCCTGGGAAAACACTTACTACGTTGGGCTCGTTCGGCCTATGAAATTCTGAGACTGATGCGTTGAAAAAAATCATCTAATGCTGATGGTGTACTCCAGGCACCGTTTTACGCCGTACTCAAGAATATTTCACTTATACGACGGCGGCCAGCATCATGGTGGGAGAAAACGGGCAGAGCGCAGGGGAAAGCCATGACCATCCGCAGGTTTCTCGCAGACCTTCCCACGTACAGCGGGAGAGAAAGCGGGCATGGGCTGGACTTGAACTCATAGCGGCTGCAATGGTGGGATCTTCAGGGGTCATTACGCCGTGCTGGTGTGCTACCCACCTCGGCAACCTAGTCTCCCTCCCCCCCCCCCCCCGTATATAATTGATATTATAAATGACATACTCTCGAGTACAGCGTGAAACACCAATGAATCAAACCAAATCCTTCAAACTTTTTCTGCTGATTTGTTCGTAAAGGAACAATGGACAGCGGATAAAACATTATACATAATATGTGACGTACAAAATGTAAGAATTGTTTTAACGAAGTAAACACGAAACATGAGATATAAATAATTTATTTAGCTGTCCACTTTCAGTAATACACAAATTTGGTTCATTCGACAGAAAAGCAGAACAAAATAGCAGTTTCATGTATGCCGCTTTTACATGTTTTCACATATATTCATTACAAGGAAAATAAACATTTCGGCAAAAGATGGGTGAAATGTAGAATGTTATGAATGCGACGTATTTGCAATATTGTTACCGTATATGGTGTTGTTTTTCCACGTTAACTCAAAGGGAATATATATGTGCCAACATATAGTAAATCATGGCCTTGTTTTTCCATGATGACTCAAAAGGAACACATCACAATATAGAAAAGCCTGGCCTTGTTTTTTCCATGCTGACCCAGAAGAAATATACCACAATGTGGAAAAGCCCCGCCTTATTTTTATATGCTGACACAGAAGGAATATACCACAATATGGAAAAGCCCGGCCTTGTTTTTCTATGCTGACCCAGAAGGAATATATCACAGTATAGAAAAGCCTTGCCTTGTTTTTCCATGCTGACCCAGAAGAAATATACCACAATATAGAAAAGCCTGGACTTGTTTTTCCATGCTGACCCAGAAGTAATATACCACAGTATAGAAGAGTGTGGCCTTGTTTTGCCATGCTGACCCGGAAGGAATATACCACAGTATAGAAGAGTGTGGCTTTGTTTTGCCATGCTAATCCAGATGGGATATACCACAAAATATAAAATCTGCTCTTGTTTTTCCATGTAGATTTAAAGGGAATGTACCACAGTACGGAAAAAGCTGGCCCAGGAGAAATATATCAAAGTATAGAAAAGCATGATGGTATTAGTGTTTGGTCTTGGGGATTATCTTGTGATTTTGACCTTAAGCAAAGAACTTTATACTGTACAGCCAGTTATTTTTTACAGCAGCTGTCACGACATTAAGCCCACATTCTCATAAAAGACAGATCACCTTAACGACTTATTAGAAGACGCATAACTACAGTGAACGCTTACAAAAACCTCTACTACACGACCATTTTGACCAGAGTTTTCTGGACAATGATACTATTGGTGAAATCCGACATTGGGAAATTTAGTATAGTGTTATACAACAGAATCGACTCTTAAAAATAACAAAACAATGCGCTCAATCGTTGACTGGACCAATTATTCTACCCCAGAAAAACAGACAGATATTACTGTTGGACAGCAATGGAAACAATATTATCATGGTAAAATGTACACCCCTTCCCAATAAAAAAAAAAGGAAAAGAGAGAAAATGTTTTGTTTTGTTTTTTTCGTTTTTAAGTCCGATTTCACTGGTGACTTCATCGAGAATACTGGGAAAATCTATCCAGCCATGAATTTCGCCAGTATCTTTTTCCGGGTGGGAATGCTTGTTTGCATCTGGAAAATAAAAATAAAATGAAATGTGAAACAATTCAGCACACAATTGTTAAATATGGTGTATAATTTACGAACCTTGAGTAATTTTTACAAGCTGTATCTCTTCTGAAAATCGACAATTCTCTCTCTGTGTTAGAAGACTAAGTTAATAAGAAACTAATATCACAATACAACTACAACAAACACGAGATATCATGAACTCTAATTTGCTCTGCGCGCCATGACATGCGTTCTAGCGTTTTCCTACTCGATATCCAAATGTAAACAATTAGAAAATTCATTCAGAAAGGGACACTTACGGACTTCACAAAAATGCCCATAAATGTAGTAAAACACGTAGTTTTTGGTTGTGACAAAGCAGTGTTTGCGTATTATTTAATCGTTCTATGAGCACACATACACCGTGAGGTGCAGTGTACAACAGGAAACACAACAAGAGGCTACGTAATTTAGGCCGCTTTGTTAAAGTTCGGGAGGTTTGACGTGCTTCCCCCATTCACTGGCCCGATCCTCCAAATATTAAAAGTGAAAAATTCGTGAATATTGCGTCAGAGCACAAATAAATAAATAAGCAAATAAAGATAAATGAATAAATATTTTCCCAAAATTATCCAAAAAGCAAATAAAAAACAACAGATAAAGATTTTCTGTGTCAAAAAGTGCTTAAACCTCAATGCAAATTTCTTCGGAACAAATGTTGGAGGAATGCCAAGTGCCTGGATTAAAGTAATCTGATTATGCCCTTAGTTGAGCGAAAATGGTGTCATTTGACAAAGGGATGAAGTGAGGACATTTGGTTTTCTCTGCAATTAAGATCCATAGCAACGTTATACGTCGATCATATCAAAATGCTGAGTCCTCGTAAAGCATTGTACTGGCTTCCCTAATGTTGTGTTGCCCCCTACATAATGTGACAATGACGAATTATGTATGCGTCGATCATATTACGAGGAGTTGAGTCCTCGTAAAGCATTGTACTCGCTTCCCTAATGTTGTGTTGCCCCCTACATAATGTGACAATGACGAATTGTGTATACGTCGATCATATTACGAGGAGGTGAGCCCTCGTAAAGCATTGTACTGGCTTCCCTAATGTTGTGTTGCCCCCTACATAATGTGACAATGACGAATTATGTATACGTCGATCATATTACGAGGAGGTGAGCCCTCGTAAAGCATTGTACTGGCTTCCCTAATGTTGTGTGGCCCCTATATAACATGGCAATGACGAATTATGTATACGTCGATCATATTACGAGGAGGTGAGTCCTCATAAAGCATTGTACTGGCTTCCCTAATGTTGTGTTGCCCCCTATATAATGTGTCAATGACGAATTATGTATACGTCGATCATATTACGAGGAGGTGAGTCCTCGTAAAGCATTGTACTCGCTTCCCTAATGTTGTGTGGCCCCTATATAATATGGCAATGACGAATTATGTATACGTCGATCATATTACGAGGAGGTGAGTCCTCATAAAGCATTGTACTGGCTTCCCTAATGTTGTGTGGCCCCCTATATAATGTGACAATGACGAATTATGTATACGTCGATCATATTACGAGGAGGTGAGTCCTCATAAAGCATTGTACTGGCTTCCCCTAATGTTGTGTGGCCCCCTATATAATGTGACAATGACGAATTATGAGATCTTCCCACGCAACTCTCTAACTCTGTCTAATGATTTCCTCCTAATGTGGAAAATGCTACCTTAGATGTGACATTATAGGGGAGTCATTACATTTATTGCATATTTATAGTGTTGACTTTATATCGAACGTGAACAAATAGAACAAAAAGTTCTAGTTTTGAAACGAAACCCAATGTTGAAGCAAAAATTCACTGTATTTGAAAAGAGTTCCACTTGACCAGATATGGAAAAAATGCATTTTTTAAAAACTGGTAAATTTTTCATTTAATTACTGCTCAGCTCGATTATTTAAAGCGTCCGATTTCATTTCAAATGTTCTTTTATTTTAAAAACGGACATTTTACATTAAGAATTGTTGTAGTGAATGTCATGCCGAAAGCATCAAAGTCACAGTCACAGTGTACATGCATACACCAATATATACATGACACATCTCCTTGGACTGTGTGTGAAACGCGAATATAACAAACATTATCAATTTTGAAGTCTTAGACCCGACTCGGTTAGATTCGCAGTCTCCTGCTTTTAAGAGTGACACTCTCACCCGTTGGCCATTGTATGCATTATTGTTAGAATATTCTGCAACAAAGCAACACACTTCTTGTCACATCGAAAATAGAATAGACACAGCTCATTATGCCACCCCCTGCTCCCCTTTCCCCAAAGGACTGCACTGCTACTATGGATGTATAGGTGACAAATTGGAAGAAAACTCCATTGTAGAAATGGGTAAATATAAGAGTGGAAAGGTTGGTCAGCAATCTGCGGATGGTCGCGGGTTTACCTCGGGCTCTGTCCGGGGTCCTCCCACCATAATGGTGGCCGCCGTCAAATGAGTGAAATATTGTTGAGTACGGCGTAAAACACCAATCAAATAAATAGATAAATAAATAAATAAATAAATAAATAAATACGACCATACAATCGCTGTTGCCATCAAGCCCTGAGGAATTGTGCATGGAGGCGGGTGATACTCGCGATCTACCTATAGCCATGGCTAAAACTTAACCTACACCTCATGCCTGCTAACGATTGAAAACGATCCGATAAAACATTCTTTATACCAGTCATCAATCAATAAGGACGTTCCGGGTCAATAATCGGAAGGCCAGTTCCCAAAACGACATTTAACACAAACTACCAAAGAACTAAGAAAGTATATAAACAACGAAAATAGGACGGAATCATACAAATAGAAGGAGTCAGCAGTTTTCAGTGATGTAGAAAGACGCAAGGCGGCTGTGTGAAATCAGTATTCAAACCGTGTACAATGAGGGAATAAAAGCGTCTTCACAGTTCCACCTTGCACACCCCCAAAAGCTCTGCTACTTTGCACTGTCAGTTTTCAAGGCCGCGCATTTCCGTGATTATATTTAACATTTGTGAGGACATTATGATAATAAAACGTCTAAAAGTGTTTGCACGGCTTCAGCCCATTTAACATCTCGATTGATTGACGGTTCGCTGCGATAATATCACATCATTCCATGCAGCACAATTGTGTATACATGTATCCGACCCGGAATCATGGGAGAACTGAAGAGTCTATAGGACGTATATAGTGATATGAGAACAACAGCCAGGTGGAAGAAAATGAAGTGCAAGTAGCAAATGAGGCTTCTAAACCTTACAAACTTCGTGACTTTATCGGTAACTTATGTAGCCTACTAGCACGCTGCATGGGGTTAGTTTTCATCGTGTTTAATTAGATCGCCATTTTGGATATATGAACAATTGCAATCAAAGCGCGACTGAGATACATATTTTTTTTTTATCGACAACTGATATTCTAGCATGGCACACGATTTGAATACTGATTTCACTCAGTCGCCTAGAAATGCATTGCGTCTTTCCAACATCCTTGACTGCTTCTCTCTGCATGATTCCGTCCTAATTTCGTACTTTACATAATTTCTTAATTACGAATGTCTGTTTCTGTTCATAGATGTACACGAATTGAATAATAATTTCTCTCATTCACCTAGAAAATTCCTTGCGCCTTTCTAACATCACTGAAGATAATTAGAGTTAAACATCGTTGCGGGAATTGGCCTTGCCATTATTGACCTGGGACTTCCATCTTGGTTGACTGGATGGTATAGCAATGTCTAGTTCGACACATGGGTGCCGCTTCTGAGTCAAGATTCGTCCCTACGAGTTATACAGAGCAGATCGACGTACGCCATGTAAACACTCTATTGATTGACTGGTTGATTACATTGTTGACTGGTTGACTGACTGGTTGATTAATTCATTAATTCATAACTTAATTGACGACCTACCCAAGAGTATTTGACTTACGTAAGACGGCAAGCAGAATATATATATATAATATATATATATATATATATATATATATATAAGTAACCAGAATAATATTTATATTAAATCCAGCCTTTGGCAATTAAACGACGGATATTTCCCAGATGTAAAGCATATAGACGTTCAAGCCAAAGTTGCCATCGCGTGACAAGAAATATAGAATATTAGGTTTGAGTAACTAGATATTAAGCCTTGTGGGATTTTATCATTATATTTGTACATTAAAGGCCAAGCATAGCTATAATCATATCACTAGGCATACGTATCACGTTGTGATGTTGACGGTGGGACCCGTGACGCTCTACTATAACTACAAAGTCTCTACTACGTGTGTTTGTGATGAACTTATTCCGAACCTGATAGCATGGCCGAAAACTATCTGTTTAATAGAAAATGAATAAATCGCTCCGCAACGTTGAAAACAACGAGTGTTGTGTAAATTTGACATCATCGAAAAGAATATATTGACAACAGGAGCGATTTTTAAAATCCATTGCTGTCTAATTCGACAAGTTGTGCAGTGTAGGCTGTTTCTACTGCGGCTCGAGAATTCGTATCAAAAGCTTGAAAAATAATTAGAACATTGTAGTTTACGTACAGATATGACCGCTGCTTCTCAATCACGAGAGGTTGATCATCGTACACCTTGGCTAATCAAAATTAAACCGTCTTAAACGTCTTAATTCGGCCCTTGACTTGGGACGGCCGGAGTCGTCCGGAGTTAACGTATTCTCCGGCCGTACGTGGAAAGGCCTGCCAGCAACCTGTGGATGTTCGTGGGTTTCCCCCGGCTCTGGTCGGTTTCCTCCACCATAATACTGGCCGCTGTCGTAGGCCTATATATAAGTGAAATATTCTTAAGTACGGCGTAAAACACCATCAGATAAATAAATAAATAAATAAATAAATAAATAAATAAATAAATAAATAAATAATAGCCCCTCTCTTTTATGCATATTTTCGTCAACTGTCGGAAATGACGTCTTCGATGAACAAACTGGGAACGTGGAACAGCTTAGCGTCCCCAGGGTAGGGGATGACAGGTAGGAATGCCAGGCCTATACATAAGTGAAATATGCTTGAGTACGGCGTAAAACACCAATCAAATAAATAGATAAATTTAATAAGGTAGCAGGTTCGAATCTAGCCCCGGCTGATTCTTGACAGACATCGCATATAAGGGATTGGTTCTTGGTTTATTTATTGATTTATTTATTTGGTTCATGCTCCACGCTATACCTATGATTTTTCATTTATACGATGACAATCATTTTTTTTTGGCGGAGGAAGTTTGGGTGCTCGGTGTAAACCACCGACCTTTGGAAAAATATTGACGAACTTTCTCACAAAGGACCGAACGTACATGTCCACTATATTGGCGGAAAAGGAGCGATCTTCCAGGAACAGGCTTTCTGTGTAAACGGACACAGGAGCGTCCAGCGTCCGCTTATTGCCAACGAGGACCCACAAGCTGAGGAAACTAGGGAATTCTCGGGCAAGGCGTTTTAAAACAACAATAAAATGACACTTCGTTCACGACAATCCATTGGGTCTATTTCCGTGAAATTAAGTACTAAGTCCTGTAAGCTGGCGGCTTTATAATCCCAAAACATTAAATTGCTTAGGGGAGGAAATTCATTTTCGGGGGTCTGTGAACTGTCTGCACCCTTTGGCCTGGCTTTTTAGTTAAGAAGTAAGGTAACATATGCTATCTATATGCACGAGAATAGCACCATCTCTGACCCAACTGAGTGATCACGCGCTGGTTAGGACTACAAATTTTATTACATCAGACTTCACACTATTTACCCCACGTTTGGGGTAAATTTTGTATGGCATGCTGTGAAGTATATAGGAATACACTGGGGTTTAAGCAGACCTTACACACTTGAAAATGGCGTTAAAAGCCTTTACTACTGTTAGCATTATCGGAACCAGCTTAGCGCTTCTCTCCACGCACCCCCCCCCCCCCCCCCCCCCCCCCCACCATCTCCCAAAGAGAACACTGCAGTAAACCAAATGAGCATCGCTAGAGTTTCCACTATAATGCTTAACAACTGTACGCCTTTTATTTTTGTGGTTTTATTTTTTGAGATACCGGTACCCGCAGTTTACAGTGAGTCGAAAACTCATCCGTGTTACCAATTTCAACCAGTCGAGTTATTTTTAAAACCTGAAAGCCCACCCGTTTCCGCTAACGTCACTATTTCTCCTTTTGGCCATACGTGCGGATTGTACGAGTGACACAACACCATGATTTCGGCTGCTCTAACAAGGCGTACAACATGGCAGCGTAAAAACCCTAGATTAAAAGTTGATTATATTTATTTATTTATTTATTTATTTGATTTTGTTTTTACGCCGTACTAAAGAATATTTCACTTATACGACGGTGGCCAGCATTATGGTGGGAGTATACCGGTAATAGCCCGGGGGAAACTCACGACCATCCGTTGGTTGCTGGCAGACCTTCCACGTACGGCCGTAGAGAAAGCCAGCATGAGCTGGACTTGAACTCACACCGACCGCATTGGTGGGAGGCGTTTGGGTCATTACGCTGCACTAGTGCGCTAACGAACTGAGCCACGGAGGCCAAAAGTTGATTACAGATTAACCACACCGGTCAAAAGAATAGCCTTTATCATGTAGGCCTCTTCCTACCTGTCATCCGAAATAACTGAGAAAAGGCCTATGTCATATGTGTTGTCTTCTCTTTGAATTTTTTCCCTCATCATGCGCTACATCGCGGTTTTTTTTTTATTGGTAATGACTCTAGGTCGGTCAACCACAGATGATATAAGCTAGATGAATCTGCCTGTGTGGACTGCTCAGAGGCCCACATCATTGACATGTAAGCAAATGGAGAATTAAGTGTAGCCTTAAGCCAGATGTTTAAATACAGAGTTTCCTACCGAGCAACTGGACGTGGGAGAAATGAGGCAGTTTGCCTTGAGTGACCACGCCAAACCAGTGCCAGCGATAAACAAGGTTTTATCTCTCATTCGTAACGACAGGCTATTGCGAGGTCAGCATTCAAGGGATCTTTAAGCTTCGACTCAACCTAAAAAAACTGGCCATACGCTAAGCTGTTCCAGTGTTCCCAGTTTGTTCATCGAAGACGTCATTTCCGACAGTTGACAAAAACGTACATAAAAGAGAGGGGCTATTATTTATTTATTTATTTGCTTCGTGTTTTACGCCGTACTCAAGAATATTTCACATATTTTACTACCGCGGCCAGTATTATGGTGGGAGGAAACCGAACAGGGCCGGGGGAAACCCACGACAATCCGCAGGTTACTGGTAGACTTCGACAGGTACGGCCGAAGAGGAAGTCAGCGTGACCTGAAGTCACAGTGACCGCTTTGGTGAGAGGCTCCTGTGTGACTGCTCCAAACTGATGTACTATAAACTCTCTCGGCCATGGAGGCCTGTGAGAGGCTATCAAGAGATGCCTCAAAAGTGAAATTTTTTTTTTCACATTTTTGGCATGTCCATACTTATTTGTCTTAAAACCACACTTTTCGTTTTACGATAGCTTTTCATTTATCCTTTAGGGCTGAACGAGATACACGTAATTATGACTGTAGACAGCTCAGAAGACCATTTTGTTTAAGGTTCCCATGGAGCTTTCTGATGCTGCCATTTTTTATGAAATGACCGAAAAACTAAGAGTAATTGACTCTAACCTTTTTCAGCTGACAACTGAAGGTTATAGAAGGTTGCGATGCCACATAACTCAGTGGGACAATCAAAAAACTACGACGGAGTACAACGGGTTCCAACTACATCTGAGCTGCGCCGATTTTCGCACACAAAAGCGTTTACGACCTAGAGCAGCTGTTGAGTTGGGTCATAAGCTCCTTTGTTTTCCGAGATTGACGGATTAACGTTTCGGATGTTAAATCTTTGTTGACACCATGCCATTTGTTCACAGAATACAACCAAGATGAATGGAACAAAACACCTGTCATTTTTATCCTGTGTAGTATACATGATGGACATTTGCCAGTAGGGAAGCTTTCCCACCTACAGTAATTCGGACGTAACCTATGAAGTATGTTATATTGTTGATTCATACCTTTGTCATGTTTTAAGAAAAACGTTATGTAGTTACACATGTGCTACATGAAAAACGCTATGTAGTTACACATGTGCTATATGAAAAACGTTATGTAGTTACACATGTGCTACATGAAAAACGTTATGTAGTTACACATGTGCTACGAGAAAGCGTTATGCAGTTACTCATGTGCCCATGTGTTACATGAAAAATGTTATGTAGTTACACATGTGCTCATGTGTTACACGAAAAACGTTATGTAGTTACACATGTGCTACGAAAAAGCCTTATGTAGTTACACATGTGCTACAGGAAAAACGTTATGTAGTTACACCTGTGTTATAGGAAAAACTTATGTAGTTACACATGATGTGTTACAGGAAAAACCTTATGTAGTTACACATGTGCTACAGGAAAAACGTTATGTAGTTACACGTCCTACAGGAAAAATGTTATGTAGTTACTCATGCCCTGCATGAAAACTGTTGTGTAGTTACACATGTGCTACAGGAAAAACGGTATATGGTCACACATGTCCTTCAGGAAAAAGGCTATGTAGACACACATGTCCTACAAGAAAGGCGTTATATAGACACACATGTACTAGAAGGAAAACATTATGAAGTCACACATGTGTTACAGGAAAAACGTTATGTAGTTACATATGTGCTACATGGCTTGTGGAACTCCAGGTCCTACGTTGCGTGTAATCTGCCACTATTTAAGCGCTTACATCAAAAATTAGAACAAAACCCTAACTGAGGTAAACTAACAAGAGGCTGTATTTCACCGGTTGCGTGTGATCATTAGTCAACTGTCATACTGTCGTATCTGCTCTGGTTTTACTCCCTATACCGTAAATCTTTTATGTCGACATCGATCCACTCTTCAGTTGTAAAAAGCAAAGGGTCTGGAAAGCTTGCTTGACTTTGAATAACGGGTAAGTATGGAGAAATAAAGCAGGATTTATGGCCATTGTATGGCCCTTTGTACCTCAGAGTGTTGTTTTAGATACTGAACAAGATAAATTCACTATAAGGGGGTTGTTACAGTGTTATTCGCTCACAACTCGTTTGCAAGTCCTTTTTTATTTCGTCAAATATATTGAAATATATGTAGTGGATCAGGTAAAGCGAAATTTCAGGAAGGTCTCATTACAAAAAAGCTTCATGAAGGTATCTTTCTGAATGCGGCGCAGGGAACGTTGGCAAGGTCACCTGGAACACATGGGAAACCTGTACAGCAACAGTCTACAACGAATCGTTTAATCGAGTGTTCAGTATCATTTTAAAATGCTCTCATTTTTCAATTTTTATTGCATCTATTGACACCATCGCAATATCTTGGACTAGCCACGATCCCATCTCTTTTGTTACCACGGCTACGTCTTGGTAATGACAGCGTTATGGCACGAGTACGAGCAGTTTCTTGTTACCACGCGAGCTTCACCACCTGGTGCCTGATTAAAACGTCATATGGTTCACCTCCATATAAAGCCTCTGAAATTCCATAAAGTGGAATGCTGAAAGTCAGTCTTGGTGCAATACTATCTTTAAAAAGTTGCTTGTGAAATACAGACTTTCAGAAGTCCCATGTGAAGCACAGCCTTTAGGCAGTTGCATATGAAAAAAAAATACTTTATTATTTATTCATTCAATCATTCACTGATTTCAATGCATTGGTTAAAGTGTTAGCGAAAAGTGGCGGCTTACTTGGGGCGCATCCATTTCCTCCAACAAATCTGACCGTCATTGCATATAAATGATAGATTCATTATTTATTTTATTTATTTATTTATTTATTTATTAGTATTACTTGACTGCAAGCACAAGGCATTTCATGTAGTTGATGTAGATGTGAGTAAACCACCGACCTTTGGCAGGTACCTGACAAACCTGACAATTTGTTATGAGTATTGGTGATGGCAGAGTTCAAGTGTCTTCACATTATCAGGTAAATGGTGATATATATCATCATTTATCGGTGGTGAAATGCAAGAAATCACCAGATTATTGCCGTTTGTCATGCCTTTTGTAAACAGCAAGGTTTTTGTGACATCAATGAAACGCTTTATGGTGGCAAAAACACGTTTAATAGTGACCATTAAGAGAAAGATGATGCATGAAAATATATGACAACAGAGAGATCTAAACCAAACGATTGTCATTAATTAATTAGTAATGGTAGCATGGTGTTGATATATATATATATATATATGCAATAAGGCTATAATGTTCTAGGACATCGTTTATATTGCAATGTACGGTTTCGGATATATACCCAGAGATAAAACCAACGTCCTGACACAAAGCCACTTTGGAATCAGCGAGAGCGGGATTCGCACTTGTTGGCCCAGGACCTGCTACTTGGCTGACTGAACAACTTAGGCGAGTTGATCCCCACAGTTGGCGACTCGCGATAATATACGCAGTAAAAGCTCCCAACAGTCATGGGATCAAACGCCAAGCAAACACTGAATTTAGCGCTACAAAGGTAAGATTCTGTGGTTACAAGATAAGGATGAAAACATGCAGCCTGAAAATACAGTGCGCCTTCTGTAATACTGTCTCATTAAAGGAGTCGAATTTGCACACATCCTATCTCTGTAGACATAGGTAGACATAGACTCATGTGAAATGAGTATAATGGAGAGAGCTTCAACATGGAAGAAGAAAAACAAAAAAACTACTGATGACAAAAAGAGGAGGAAAGATATAACGGTAAATACAACGTGCAATGAAAAAGAGAACGATTGACAAAAATCCAAAAAGAAACAGAAAAAGGGGCCCAGCTAGCGCTGCGAACTAGAAAATGATTGGCAATTGTGGTAACGTGGAAAAAATTGTTAAAAACACATCTTGAAAACTTTGTTTTCAAAAGGAACATTCATGAAAAGTGCAGGTTGCAGGATTTCAAATGAATTAATAAAGAACCAAGTAAATTCCTGTCGTCTTACATCTAGGCACCTTGATAAGTGAATGGGCCATGTTAAAAGGTAGGCGGTCAAAATTTCTCCGACCGACTCAACTAACCGACAGGCAGACAAACACACCGACTCTATACATAGTTACTATAAATATTATTCCTACAATATTGCTAATGTCGTGGTGAAGAGAAGATGCCGGGTAAAAAATTCATCAACATTGATCCAATCGAATTCCTGCAATTAGTTCAGAATATCCCAATTTTACAAAATATGATACGCCAGTAGACGTGCTATCTTTTAAAAATGGCAATAAAGTTCCTAAGATTAATAAAACAGATCACAGTATAACTGTTTCAAACTTTAGAACCATTTTAACACGATAAAAAGTACAGGCAAGAGTGTGAATGGCAATGCGTGGAGCTAATCGTGGTAAATACATACAATTGGATTTGAATAGCGAATGTGGATTTCGTTTATCAAAATTCTCTGGTATAGCCTGTTTACGAAAAATCATTCACTTATTCATTCTAGAGCTGCTATAGATATGGAAAATGGAAATGGCATACTTACGGGTATTTCGTCTCTTGACAAACGTCCCTCATACAAGGTATGTAATCGGCGCAGCAGTCTTTTCGAAAAGATCGGGCGCATTTGAGAAAATCCCGTAAACAGACTTTAACACACGACTCCGTGCCGTGGGACACCTGGACACATGTAGCGCTGAGTAAGAGCACGAGCACCACCACAGCTTCTGTCCGCATCTGCCAGGAGCAAACAAATAACATTCATGAAATGTCAGTTTATTTATTTACTTATTTATTCGCTTGGTGTTTTAAGCTCAAGTATAGTCAAGAAAGACCCACTTATGTGACGCCACTCAGTTGTTTGCATAGGGGAAACTGGAGTTCAGGGAGTGACCACGTAAGCAACTCTCTTCGCCAGCTAACTGACAAACGTTCATTATCCAGAAGTATGCAACTTCTCTACAGCTATTCTCCACGGCACACTACACATGTTACGTCATCGGCAGAAGCTCGCGCCGCCTGGTGGAGAAATATGTCAACCTCTTGGGTGGAAATTGTGAATTGAATCATGGGAAATCTAATTGTAAACGGCTGCTAAAAGAACTGGCCACACCTTGAAACCGAAACTCTGTATATAAAAACCACGATTTCGCTGATCATTGTTGTAATGCAGTTAAGAACCTATTGACTATTTTTATATTTCCACGCAACTATAAAACAGTTACTATCACAGACTGTTGTCTTTTTACAAAACTTTCCTCTGTCGTATTTTTTTAAAGTCTATTTGAAAAACAACCTCGTTTGGATCCCACCATGCAACAGTCGTTTCTCAAACGTTTGCGGCACAATAGAGAGAAAGAAAAATACATGGTTGCTCAAATACGTCACATAATGTGAGATCGAAGAAAAGTGTTAAGTGCCCTGGAGACTAACTACAGGGAAGTTGCATGCTTTGAGGTAATGAACTTCAGCTATTACTTAAAGAAAACATAAAAAATGATGCCCGAATTAGATGAAAGAGCCCGAAGTCTTATTTGCAAATATGGTCTTTCACATTATTGTTGACTTTTTCTTTCAGGAGAAAATGGTATTTTAAAATATGTTTGTATTGTGGGTACGATAATACTTTTAATTATATTAAAAATATAAATTTAATCAAACTCCTGGTTGAACACATTTGTTGGCTGAAAAGAAAAGAATTCTAGTGCAAATGTATTTTACATATGCTACATACTCATTTATAACATTATTAAAACAAAGACAACATACATGAGGTGGTACCACCATACACAAATTATTTTTCATTGTTTTTTTTTTTTGCCTTTAAAGAAAAATAAATAAAAATATTGAAGACCTCATTTAAAGCTAAAATTATCTCACTTTTTCATCAAAACTGTAATTTTTATGTTTTCTCCACGTTTAAGGCTACAGCAGAACAAGTGAGATCTGAACTCGTACTTAAATGTAAGTGTTTACAACGGGCTTTCAGTAAAGTGACAAGCGACAAGAAACTGACGGACAGTTGTGCATGTGGATTATAATTTCTCCCTTAAGCTAGGTTTATCGGTGAAGGAAGCCCCAGTGGCAGTGGTAAACCATCAGTATTTGGCAAGTTACCTACGCTAGAAAAATAATCTGTTAAATTTCACAGAAAGCCTGTTATCTGGGTGATGGTAGAATGTATTCCGTTATTGCAGCATTTTATTTTGTTAAATATAGCACACCTATTCCATTATTTCAACATAAAGATTGTGCTAAACTTACAGGATAGTATGCTGAATATAACACAGTGTTACGTTATAATAACAGAATACATGCTAGCATCATTCAGACAACAGACTTTCTGTTAAAATTAACAGATTATTTTTTTCAGTGTATAAACATTCTCACGTGTGACATACATACAGAGTGTAACTGGTGATCAGAATGCTGGAAGATTAGCGCTTTTCAAAGAACACAGGGCTAGGCAAGCTGGCCGCATGACCTCTGTCTATCGATTACTATCATCATGATCACATCAGATGTCACTTCAGACACAATTTTTTGTGGTTTATTTATTATTTGAATGATGTTTTCCACAACAAGAATTTTTTTCACTTTTTACAATAGCGGTCAGCTGTGTCGATAGAGGGAAGCGGACTGCCGGGGTTAAAGTGCTGGCCTCTGACTAGTTACTATAGACACACAACTGGATGTTAGAATCAAACAAGCCCATATTCACAACATCCGGGTTGCAGGATTTGTCGTCTTCTTGCTCTGAGGCACCTGAATGGCCGACATCAAGTGATATGATCCCCATGTTAACAGTTAGAAGTCCCATGTTAAAATATAGGAAACCCATATTGAAATGTAGGTGTTTAATGTTAAAAGATAGGATTCCAATGTTAACAGATTAGAGTCCAGCATTAAAACACAGGATCCAGTTTTAAAAGTTCAGCATTAAAAGATAGGAGTCCAGTGTTGAAAGATACATGTAGGAGTCCAGTATTTAAAGATAGGAGTCCAGTGTTAACAGATACATGTGGATGTCCAGTTTTAAAAGATAGGAGCCCCATGTTAAAAACTTTGACCGACCCACAAACAGATCGATTTATGTAGCTGTTAAAAACTTTCTTGCAATAAATGCTTGAAATTTAACGTCATATTGTGTTCTTGTGGCAGGACCGCCAAAATGCTGCCGTCACTGAAGTATCATGACGACATCACCAGACATGACAACCCACCCGGTCACATTATACTGACGCTGGGCCCACCAGTCATGTTTCCTTGCACCAGTCTCCCAGTGCTGAACGCCAAACCAGGTGGCAACAAGTACTATTTTTAAAGTCTTTGGTATGACCCAGGTCTCCCGATTTCGAGACGATGCCATAGGCTCGATATTTCAAGACGTCAGTGGAATATAAATGTAGAAAAGAAAATATGGAAATAAGTTCCGGACTTCCAGGTGGTGGTAACACCTTAGACTTCACCTGTTTCAAGGGTAAAAAACGCACACGATAAAAAAGTATTTGCGGGACGGCACCAGCTGAGCATTCCCGGTGAATAGTGAAGGTGCAGAAAGTGATGGCTGTGTCTCAAACCAGAGGTGACACAGCTGTCGTGTTTAATGCAATAAAGCGCATGCGTTAATATGCAATTTCTTGGAAAGGATGGAAGCGCGAATAAATGCACCACTTTGAATGTATTTTTACAACTACATTTGATATTCAATTCGATTATCCCGCCTTTATGCACTGACCACGTATGTGACGTGTTAAAGCTGTCCGTTACGGGAGCTTTGTCGAAGATATTGTTTCTTTTCTTTTTTGATTAAGTGAGGACAAAAGTGGAACAAATAATGTACAAAAATCAAAAAAAAAATCTGCTAGACATGTACTAAAACAGCGTGAATAATTTATAAAGCAAATAACAGCCAAATGGAAGAGCAGTATTATGAAAGTGTATCCCTAAGGAATATCAAAGCTTGAAACTGTTTGTAAAGAGCAACAGAAGAAGAAAGACACAGCTGATAGAGGTATGTTTTCACCGCTTAACCCACTTTTAACAGCAGCTTGCTAAAAACATTTGTTTTCATACTATACGTATTATCCCTTTTAAAGAGCAGATATTAATCATAATTTCTAAAAGACTGAGTAATGAATTAGTTATGTGATATCTATGCATGCCTCAAACTATACTCATGTTGTACAAACATATACATTAGCTTCAGCGCTGGAAAAGTTTCAAGTTTATAACTGAAGGGCGTATATACGTTGGTGTCCATACCATATATTCGGAGAGAAACATATATCCAAGGACGAGTCCATTTGAGTGGAAGTAGAAATTTATGTGCCAAACTGATTGATGAATGTGGTCAAAGACGAATAACTTAACTGTCGCTTCTCCATTGTCTCGGCTGAAGATATAATGGTATGAGAAATCTCAAGGGACACACTTAAGGTGTCTCCAAGAAGTAGTTCCCCACAAACAAAAAAAATCGCCAATGTTGTCACTAATTTTTGTTTTATAATTGATAAAGACTAACTGTGAGTGTCTTTTTAGTTTCAAATTGCTATGTTAGCGTGCCGAAACGTTGTTGGTTTGTAGGCGAGATTTTGCGATATTCAACGTGATCTTATTTCTTCAACCACGTCACCCTATACTGAGGTCTGTCATGTTTCTGCTTCCACGACAACAAATGATTGGTAATTAGTGATGTGTGTTAAATGTAAACACCAAAACGAAGTATATATCAGATGAAAAACCATTCAACACTGCCTTGTTATCAAAATAATTTGATTTACATTTTTACAGGATTTTTCCAACTAAGTAAAACGGTTTTAAAAGACCAGAGTTTATATACGACGGATATCAATGAGGTCTCGACTTTGCTCTTTGCTTGAAATAATTCGTTTGAAATTCCATTCGGTGTATGCATCCACAGTTTTATATGTTTACGCATTCACAGTTTTATATGTTTACGCATTCACAGTTTTATATGTTTATGCATTCACAGTTTTATATGTTTATGCTTTCACAGTTTTATATGTATACGCATTTTGAATCATGATATCTAATAGACTGTGGGTGATGTGCGGCAGAAACCTGATGTGACGTCATTGGTCGTCAAATATACTTCACGTTGATGTTTTCTGTGCCTTTACAGCATTTTTATGTGTTTTAGACAAGGTTAAAGCGAAAGCGTTATAGTCGACAAATCGTGACACGTTAGTGCAGAATTCCGGTCTCTTGTCAATTTACCTCAGTAAGGTTTTGATCTAACTGTTTACGTAAATACTTATATTGCACAGGTTGGTCTGAAGTTAGATTGGGTATGGTATGATTGTAAATCAGTAATAACAGTTCTTTCTGTCATTAATAACAATTTTGTTGTGATAGTCGTCAGAGGAGACATTTTTCTCCAAAGAAAAGCTGCCTCCTGGTTGTATATGACGAGAACATCGCATGCCGAGTATACTATAATAACCCAGGCAGGGCACACGATCCTCCGTCACCACTGAGGTCAAAGAATCGAATCCAGCTCTTGGTTGCGATCATTGCTTTTTTCCCTGCATCTTCTCTAAGCTATTTTACTATAGGGCGTGCGTATTATCTATTCATTTGATTGGTGTTACAAGCCGTATTAAAGAATATTTCACTTATACAATGGCGACTAGCATTATGCGGGAGGAAATTGGCCACAGTCCGGAGAAAACCCACGACTTTCCGCAGGCTTTTGGAAGACCTTCCCACGTACGATTGGAGAGGAAAGCAGAATGAATAGGCATTTAGGTATTTACATAAACAGTTGAATAAAATCCTAGCTGAGGTGAACTGACAAGAGACATATGACTGAAACATTGTTACGTACGACATTAAACCCCAACCAACCATTCATTCATTCATTCATTCACACCGTTGTCGGTGTTCTGGTTTTCACTCTCCATACTATTCTATAGTGCTCTATAATTTCAAGTCATTTGCTAGGTGTAGACAATTGAAGTTTTTGTGCATTTATTCATCAATCGGATTTCCCCTGTTATTGTATTCAGTTTGTCTGTGAATGAAACAAGTGCAGTTTGATTTGATCCCTTTATTCAAGTATATATGCCATACATATACTGTGAGTAAATCGCTATATCTGGTGTCTTCTATCAATTATTTATTGTTCACACGTGTCCTTTTTCAGCTCAAGGAAACATTTCTTGAAATGCCGCTCAGCTGAGCACGGTGGACAAACCCAGACGAGTATGAAATTCGTACAGGCGGAAACAACGTCCGGTATAGGGCCAATACAAGAGAAAACACCGCTTTGTTTTGTTTCCTCGATGGTAAGTTCTTAACTCCCGTGACGCGACTCCAGTATTATTCCGGCGCTTGCATGCTAAGGTGCACGTAGGCCTGCGACTAGTGTCCATTGTTATCCAGAGTTTGTAGCAGAACTCGCCGTTTTCCCTAAGGTATATTACAACAGCCCTATTCTGAGCAACGACACAACACCCCGAAACCGTAAAATCCACCGCTTAATAAAGTCTCAATTAGCTCTAACAACTAGAAACATCTGGGTGTTGTGCGGGTGTCGCCTAGTTGGGCAGGGGCCGTTAACCTGCGTCATGGCCATTTAGTCCGGTCACCAGAGATTCACATCGACTAACGAGCACAGTGAATGCTTCATCGCAAATCACACTCAGCGCCGCCGTAAGCGATCCGAGAAGCTATAAGGCTAATGAAATCGGCAATTTTGAAACGATAACGGCGGCGATTTGCCGAGAAAATAGTGCGCAGTTCTTCATAAAAATAGCGGATTGTAGTACATTATAAACGCGAGCAAATATTTACTTTTCATTATTTAATGCTGTTAAATGACTCGATGGTAATTTGAATGACAAATATACATGTTCAAAGGTTTTCCTTGATTGTAGTAATGGTGGACTAATTGACGAGTTGACCCATGGCGTCAAACGGCTGAAACTTAGTACCACGTGCCAGAAAGCAAAACTACGTGAACGAGTCTAAGCCTTACATCTGACATTCGTACACCACTGGTAAAGAAATGTATGTATGCTTGGGCGCACTTAACACATTTTTAGTCGTATGAGGGGGAGAAGTCATTAGGTGTGTGCTCATATATTGTGTCTTCTGGTAAAGAATTGAGAGGGCGTTAAAAATGGGAAGTTACAAAAATCATTTCTAAAAGAAGCTAAAACACCAGTTCATAAATGAATGTTTAACTAAGATATAGTTCTTACATTTAACACGTATCAAGATCTAACAGTTGCTACAAGATGAGGCGTGTGTGCGTCATTTGAAGGACTTTTTAGTATATTACTATATTACTATTGAAATTATCCCTGTTGTCATCAGATGTAGCATCAGGATTATCTGTCGTCTCCCTTAAATTTAACCAAAGTGGGTAGATTTTTTTAACACCACTGAATCAAAAATATGCTTATTAAACACGTGTTTCCTACGCATCCATTCGCTTAATATTACCTGCTTAAAATGCCGACAAAAAAGAGACTTCCCATTCGACTAAGATAGACCCATGATACGTTGCTGATATTAGCACTCATTTTTCATGGACGTGAACGTCCGTGGTAAACCAATAACAAGACGACACGCAGACTCTAAGGTCAGGAGGTCTTGTTTTCACGGAGAATCATCTGTTAATTTTAAAGGTAAGAAAAGGCGTACTTGTGTATAGTAAAAGAATATGAGGTATTCTCGGTCGCAAAATCTAATTAAAGGTATTCATATTAAGAGTTCTAAACTGTTAGAGTGAGAATTTCACCATTGGTAACCCGAGTAAGAATCAGAAAGATCGATCCAACTAAACATTTATAACTTTTTTTTCTATTGAAATCCACAGCTAATCTATTTCTGTCTCCTCATAATTAAACGGATAGTGAACACGTGAAATCAACATGACAGTATATAGTCGGGTTACTGCAGGAGCTAGGCTGCAACACAGTGAAACAAGGAACCCTCGCTGGCCTATCCGCTTAAATGATAAATGAAAAGGAATTCTAGAACGAAGATTGTGGTTTACGGGAATGAAGGAAGTTATACCATAAAAAATGGAAAAATAATTTCGTTTATAAGACTTATCATATATCTCTTAATTGCGCCTCTGTTTATGCACATTTACGGTTAATAGTGAACAGTTTTTGGAAATGACGGAAAGGTGCGCTGGACCACCTTAGCACCCCATATGTAAGCTCTTCGTCCAAAAAGCGATGAATGAATGAATGATTGAATTAATGATTAAGGTTTAGAACCATACAACTAGCATTACAATCATATATGATGACAAAAACATGTTGGAGTGAGAAAATAGTTACTTTTTTGGACATGAAAATTTTAAAAAACGGGACATTTTTAAAATCAGCAAAGATTGAAAAAGAACAACACATTCAGTGAGTAGTCGGCGGCGACCTTTTGTAACAACTGATCGGAGTGTATGCACACTGGCAATACACGTATTTACAAAGTACGAACTAAACCCCTCTACCATAGCAATGTAGCAGTGACTGGTACATTGCTATTGCTATACACTCGCAATGCAGGACAACATATATGTACCGCTGCAGGAAATAACCTGTCTGCGTGGAAATATTGGTGGGTGAAAACCAAACGAATGTGATTTTGTGATCGTTGACTTGCTGTGTGCATATAAATTACCGTAAATTACAAAATCCTTGACCTAATATATTGTGTATTAAAGTCATATGGTCATTCAAGTCATAACATTAGTACACGTTACTGTCGTACTGCAGTAAGTTCTGCAAGTATAGAACTGAGGTTTTACTTGCAAGTAAAGCACAATAACACGAGGGGGTATTCCATCGTCGATTATCTGTGTGTATAATAAATACTGTAAATTAAATTATTCACGATGTTGTATTAGAATCCATGTTAGGATAAATAATAGGGACGGTATCCGGAACAGTAATGCATGTATTGAGCTGAGGTTTTGTACAGACGTAAAGCACATTGATACGAGGGGGACGTCCCATCGTCGATGCTCTGTGTACATATCAATCACCGTAAATTACCGTAAATTACCAATACCAGTTACCAAGTATTTTATATATTGAGCTAAAGTTCTGCATTCATGTGTCTTCTAGAGGTGAGCTTTTCGCGAGCCAAATCCCAGTTTTTTGAGAGGCTCTCCCTCAAAATTTCATTCATTGTGGTTTCTCCAAATTTACCAGTAATGTCTCACAAGTCGGTCAGGAAGATGATTTGAGAATTTCAAGTTGGGGAAGTTACGGACTGCCTAGATGCGCGGAATGTTAACTTGAGAGTAAATTGAGAATTATTTGGAGAGAAAAGTCGTAATGACAACAATTCAAAAAAAAAAATAGTTGCATTTTTGAGAATGCAAAATTGCATATCTCTGAATGAATGGTTACGGCTTGACATGACTTCGGCAATATTGCTGCCACATTGTGGAGGTAGATGAAGTGGCCCATTGCACTGTAACATTCGAATCCAGGACAAAAGCCCGGGTGGGTGAAAGCCCCACTGACAAGTGCCCGGTGGACAAAAACCCCGGCGGGCAATCACCCCAGCGGACATAAGCCCCGTCGTCCTGTAACCAACAAAACATGTCCGACAGTCTAAAAAGCATGATTTATTTATTTATTTATTTGATTGGTGTTTCACGCCGTACTCAAGAATATTCTAAAAAGCATGACGTTAAATGTTTGTTGACTGGAATTACATATAGAGTGACTTCGTTTCCCACATAAAAACTTCCCATCCAAACGTCTCACTGTCGGGCACTCTGCCTTAACGGCATTCTTGTCATAAGCGCTGTACACAAACGTTTTCAAAACAATGTGGTCTGTCTCTGATGTCAAACTAATACTATTATCAAATGTTTTTCGTCAAGAAATTATAAGTTGATCTACCACTATGCTCAATCTGATTGGTTGACATGTTTCAGAATGCGTATGGCAGACTGGTTATATTGCTCACTATGATTCACAATGTCACCTCGCACATGCCATAACGTATGCAATTTGAGTCGGTTTTCAGGTATCATATGCAGTTTTATGTCTTCTCTGTAACAGACGCATTTTAAAATATAGACTATTTAAACCAAATTTTATTATAGTTTATAAGAAAAATATTATTTTGGAATAGGAAAAAGAACAAAAAATCATAAATTTGTTTTTGTAAGTTTCTGTGTAATTTCTCTTTTATATATGATCCATAATATATGCATATGATCGAATACAAATTATTCTGAATCATAAAAGTCCAAAATTTGTTAAGCAGTAAGTTTTCCCTGCAAAAGTTGACAAATTGACGAAAGGTGGAACTATTGAAACCCAACAGTAAATTATCCATTGAAGAACAGCGCATCTGTGGCCAACCTAAACATTCTTCTTTCTACGTCATCCTTTTTGGTCTGATTGCTTTTAGCTTATGTTTTTATGTATACCCATGGACGCATAGACTTATATCGCTAAAATTGTCTCGCCAGGATGATATCTAGCAGGAAAAGAAGCAATAAAACCCCGAAATTAATTATGTATACTAATTCCGTAAATCATAAATGCGGGCCAGTAACACTGGCTACACGTTGTTGAATACTATACACTCTGAACGATCCCTGTTACAATTATTTGGAATCAATCATTGTCTATAACATGTAAAATATATTTCTCTGGGATAGAAATATACATAATATCTGTAATCTTAAAGGAATGAGAGTCCTAAAACACAAGCTTTAAAACAGCCATTGGTTACCATATTTGTAAATTTCTTTTGTTTTTAGAACCTGTAATGGAGGTTGAGCATTCTGTATACCCTTGAGAGAAAATAGCTCTTTCTGATCTCGAGCCAAGCAAAAAGCGATGTCGTCAAGAAACAGTTAGATTACATGCTGCTTGAACGAGTAAGAAGGGATTCTATTGCAAACATGTTAAAATATGAAACATTACTTCAGGTAATAAGTTTCAAGTTTTCTCAAACAAGCTATCAACATCTGTCATTTACCATATACTCTCGATCGAAGAACTTTTGTACGCTGGGGCTTTTGCCCGAGGGGGTTTCCTTCCCCGGGGTTTTTGTCCGTCCCCCGTGACATTCCACCCAGGGTAAGTATATGTGTGCATGTCTACTTATTGCTACATATTGGAGCCTTTGTCAATCTTCGCAAAATGGTCTGCTGGGTTTTAGTTTATGATTTAACTTACGACGTTCATAGAGCTAACATCAGTCCGTCGGATAAAAAGGTTATATGGAGATTGTAAGTTAATTATACGACTTAGGTTTTCGACTCCTTTTGAAAGCGGAGATAAATCTACAAAACCACGTGTGATTTAAGCGTTTGTTTTTGAATCGCACCAGATAAAATTCGGACTACTTAACAAGTGTATCCAAACTCCTGGGGGAGGAGGGGGTGGGGGGTAAACGCCATATTACATCGAGATTTTAAAGTTTGACTTAAGGGTGGAATCTGTATCAGAACTGTTACAACTAGGCAGAAAATAATGCGTTCCCATCGCCAATTTTGAATCATTCTTTTGTGTAGATCATTAAGTTTTATATTTATATGCACACTATGACCTTTTAAACGTGAAACCAATCGGTTTAGCAACCACACATTCTTCCTCAAACAACCATATATGGGATAACAACGTGTGAACGCACTTGGCGATTTTCATATATTAGGGATGTTACAACTATAAAATGTTTTCAGTAATGGACGAATTCGCTCCCACTTCCCACAAAATTTAAATCAGATTTTGAAATCTGTGATCGATGAATAATGGTATAATAAGTTGAAAAAAAATGAAAAAAGTGTGATATTAGAGACACCTTAATATTAACTATTCCCTAAAGAACCATGGTGTATTATTTATTCTGCGAAGCAGATCTTTTTAGTAACCCTTTTAGAGAACGGATTCTCCTGAGCATTTGATTCGGAACTCACAGGCACATTTTGTGAGTGCGTAAGCAACAACAGTTAATACCGATGTCTCAAACCAAGATGGAAATTTGAGGAAGTCAATTGACACAGATGATTGCGCTATTAGGTTACATAATTTTGGCACGACGATAAATCATTCTCTAAAAACGCGAACATCAACGCAAATGGCATTTTGACTATTTTTACTGAAATACAAAGCCCAATTTTGAGCAAATGATGGTCGTTCATTTTTCGAGTGTTTTTTCTACATAAAGGGCAGGTTTGAAAACTAAATACATACCGAGTATGGACTGAGTATGGACCGAGTGTGGACAGAGTATGGACCGAGTATGGACCGAGTGTGGACAAAGTATGGACCGAGTGTGGACAGAGTATGGACCGAGTATGGGCCGAGTGTGGACAAAGTATGGACCGAGTATGGACCTCTCAGTTAGGCTTCGTGTTTTCCACCGGATATTGTTTATAACAACTCAGATTCACTGATTAAAAACCATGTGTAAAATGTAACGGTGAAACTGTGTACTAGTTTGTTCTTCTCTGCATTACGTCACAGTTTCTGAATCGCTGTTTTTGTATAGCAAATCAGTAGTAATAAATGTATATTTGGCACAGCATGGAACTGATTTATTTACGCGGGAAAATTCACAGATTAAAAAAATGATCTCTGTTCAGTGTAAGATTAAGAGATTAACCAGGCTTATTCGTCAGATCAAACATATTCGTATACACTGACACAGGTAGGTAATGACGGTCTTGAATGAAGCCTTCATATTTGTCGTAGATTCGATTGTCAATGGACAGCGACCCTGGGTAAACCACCAGCCTTTGGCAAATTACTGACGAACTTGCATAGACTTGCACACTTTATGGCGGTAGACAAAGTGGTCTTCAATGAGAGCTAGGCAGCGCAAACGGTCACACGAGCGTCGTTTACGCTTATTGTGACCAAGTATCAACAAACAATGAGAGTGAGAAAATCTTAAAGCTCGTTATCCAAGGCCGTGATTAAACCCGCGCTCATTAAGGGGCCGTATTCTGAACAGCAACTGTCTTGCTTTCCTTCTGAGTCTGTGATTTGGATACTTCTTACCGCAGTCTTTAACCATGGGAACTTCAGTCAGAAATCAATGAATGTATAGAGGGGAATTCCCCTGAGAAACAATATGTGGTAATTTGGCATTCCACTATAATGGTTTATTAATTTCCCAGTGTCGCCCACATCGTCTGTAAAAAATTCCTGAAGGTGTAGGTCATAAAAGGCGAGCTTCAAATAGATGCCATTAAATAATTTAGTTATGCTTGTTTAGTATATTATATTGTGCATCCTTCACACAAGGTAGATGTGGGAAAGATCACCTTATCTCGTGGAGGAAATTCGCACACACATCCACGACAAGTCAGCAAGGCTGGATACATAGTGGTTAGCGTGCAAGCACACCGCAATGACCATGGAGCCTTTCACCAGTGTGGTTGGTCAGTTCAACTGTAGCTCATGCTGGCTTCCTCTCTGGTCATCCGTGGGAAGGTCTGCTGCCTGAGGATAGTCTTGGCTTTAGTTAGACTTAATCTACATCTATAGCTGAGTATTCCGCCAAATCTAATCCAGCGATACGTAAGAGTTAGCATCTGAGCTTGAGGTGTTTGATCGCGGTTATACACCTGGAAGTACGCCGTAAAAGACCAATCAAATAAATACATACACCTGGTAAGCGGTTACATAATAATGCCTGAGGTCTATTATGTTACCCCTTACCAGGTGTATAAGCCGCCATCAACACCTCAAGCCAATGACGATAACACACTTACATAATGGCGCTATTGCTCGACAGCGAGTGCTTTATTTTGCACATTGTTCGGTTTCGAGAGACAGTTCTTTGGACGAGCATTGGCATCAGGAATAATCTCGATTTCTTGGTTGTTTGTTTTCGTGAGATATGTACAGGAAAGATTCATGCAATTTCAGTTTTGATAGGACCCGATGACGAGTGAAACTATGATTACGATTTCTGGACTTCACTCTATCTTTGTGCCTGTTTTAAACAGGACAACAGCCAACACATTAAAATGACCCTCAAAGCACATGTGATGTACACAACATGCAGACTGACAAACAACAAGGCATCAAACTTAGATATTGTATCTTGTTTTCCTGTAAAACAATGGCATTGGGTAGAACATACAGAACTTTTTGAAATTCTCCACCTCCAGACTTAGACACACAACACAAGTCTTTTGTATCCCTAGGAGAACATTTTGAAGTTTTCTGGAAAAATTAATGTCCATTTAATTACTTTTGACGTCAATAAAATGTCCCAAGCTCAGTGATATTTTCCAGAAAGGTCAAATCTAATGCCCTGAATGCACACGAGACTTCTACCTGATAATACAAACTTTTAGATATGTGGCATTAAGAAAAGCTTAAATACGTCTGTGTCCTGTAGGCTGTAGGGTAATATGCAAAATTCCAGGGCATGTGAGGCGGGAAAGGGCCATGCCTGTTTTGTATAAAAGAAGAAGGAATAGTCTTTCTTGTGTGGTAGACGCCAATAATTTAAGCTCTCTCTCCACTACTACTATTTCCTTTAGCAGTTCACATCAGAAAACACAGAATTTAAGTCCCAGAGGCATGGGAACTTATGTAAACCCAGCAGTGATAAGAGTTGCATTCTTTCCGTATATACTCTTGTAAAACTCCGTTATACACCACTTATCACGTCCCCTCTCAGAGAAACTGGACAGTACGCAAAATAAAACACTCACGGGCAACAACAACGCCTGTATGTAACCATGGTAATTTGAGAGAGCGCGAGAGTCTGCGAGAAGTTAAATCCTATTCTCAAGCGAAAAAAACAACTAGACTACACCTAGACTACACCTAGCAAGATCTCTCCGTTCTCCACTATTCCAACAGGCGTGGTCTGGTTTACCATTATATACTTCCTATATAACCTATAAAAGGCAAACGGGATTCTTTTAAGCTTTTACGTAACTTAGTTTGCTCCGCTGTATAAATTACCGGTAAGGTAAATAGCATCCTTGAGATGACAAAATTGATATAGCCACGCGCTAAGCGCCGAGGAACGTGACTGAGGTGGGCTGAGCCTCAGTCGTTTGTCACCTTGTCTCATACCTGGTATTTACTATGATTAATTGTGATCTTTCACAATTTTCCAGACAATCCCGACTGGGTTACAAAATTCCCGCCGCGAGGCCCGGCACTCGGACATCTGAAATCCACTTTCAGTTAGGTACCGGTACCATACATGGTTATCAAGCTGGCTGTCTTATTCCACCCCGGCCTGTTTTGCTAAGAGAGTCTAGAGTTATGCGCATGCGTGGTTACCAAGGCTGTCAGTGCTGTAGGTATCCGTATTTATGTGTATACATACCACAGTTAGCATTTCCTGGTCACTATTAATATAGTTCATGCTAGCTACTTTTAGCTCTGATATTAGTGATTTTATTTTTGCTTTGCATTTCTGAAGTTTTTGTCCCTTTGGTGTGTGCCATTTTGTAGGACAGGCTTTGAAATTTAGCTAAGTTTGAGTTGGGTGGGTATTAATCTGGGCAGGACAATTCGGCAAGGCATTCCCGCAGGGCAATATAGCAAGGCAGTTTAAGCACGGCAATCTAGCGGGACAATCTACCCAGGTAATATAGAAGGTTAATCTCGCAAGGTAATTTAGTAAGAGTGAGTGAGTGAGTGCTTGGAGTTAAAATTCCTACTCAACAATTTTTCAGACGAAGGAATCCTTAGAGTAATGTGCCTCCTTGTCGCAGGACGGATTTCCACGCTCTTTTATATAGTGCTGCTTCTGTAAGGCGCCTTTCCGAAGGCAAGTAAGGCGCCCCGCCTGAGTCATTATACTGATACAGGTTAACCAATCGTTGCACAATCCCTTTCATGCTGAACGCCAAGCGAGTAGAGTCTTAGGTGTGACAGGATTGATCCTGGATCTACCGTTCCCAAGCGGACGCTCTACCAACTGTGCTATCCGAGCGGGTAAATTCTAGAGAGACAATGTTAGCCAGGAAATCTACTAAGCAAATCTAGCAAGACAATTTTAGCAAGGTAATCTAGAGAGGCAGCTTGCAGGCAATCTAGAGGGACACGTAGGAGTTCATCTGGCAAGGCAATCCAGCAGGACGAGCTACCAACGCAATCTAGTAAGACAATCCAGTAAGGCAATCTAGCCAGGTAATAAATGGATAGTCTAATAGCGCAATCAACAAGGGCAATGTAGAAAGGCAATCTAGCTCGGGAATTCCAAATGTCTTTCTCGTAGGAAAATTCAGCAGTGGAATTTAGTTTGTTGTACTTCTACAAACTGTTTGCTCACATCTAGTGCCCGGAGAATCTGTTGCTCACACCTAGTACACTAACACATTGGACACTTAGACATTCACACTTATTCAGTAAAACACTTAAAAATCGCACGCTAATACAGTACTCACGTGCACATTTTACATTTACACACTTCTGACCCAATCAACACTTACGCGGTGCAATGTTAGACAGGGCACACTACACCTGTACTCATTTCACACTTACACACTACACACTCTTTCACAGTGGAAAGTTTACACCTAGTACATTTACACCTTGCACAGTACACACTTACAAAGTGCAGGCCCGCATGCCTCTTGTGTACAGCACATGATATCCAATTCATGTTTGGACTCAAATTAACAAGATTTACCTATTTATTTAATTTTTTACGCCGTACTCAAGAATACTTCATTTATACGACGGCGGCCAGCATTATGGTGGAAGGAAACCCAGCAGAGCCCGGGGGAAATCAACGACCATCCGCAGGTTGATGCAATACGTTTTCACGTACGGCTGGAGAGGAAGCCAGCATGAGCCAGACTTGAACTCACAGACACCGCATTGGTGCCAGGCTCTTGTGTCATTGCTCTGTGCTGGCGTAATATTTATATGCATATATGTATGTCTTTGAATATGAATATTTAATTGATCCCATCCAACGCTTAAAAGCTTTGGGTCGTTTCACGTAAAGCGGTCCTTGGGGTGAAAAGTATCCCACTGTGAATGCTATAACACGAGTGGACAAAATGTTGCAGCCGAGCCATTTCTGGTTAAGTGTTATTGTAGCGTATTATGGTGGTAATAATGGTTTTAAATTGCCATAAAATCGAACCACTTTATCATTGTGCATAGAATAAACAACAGCAACAGGCCCTTGGGGGGTGATGTAATAGGGAGGTGGCCAATGCCTTTTGTTTATTCCCATACAACTAAGCTTGGCAACCATTTGAGAATGATTCTGTCAAAGGCCCGCTCATACAAAGGCTGACTAGCTGTGCAATCCGGGTGATGTAAATGTGGGAAATGGACGTTTTGATGTCGGCTGTATTGGTTCTCCAATACTATATACAGAAACATATTTAAAAAGGATGCATTATGAATTGTATGTGGAAAACATTTAACACATTTAATTAACTTATTCTCATGTGAAATTCAATGTATAAAAGTTTGAAGAAAAAAAAAAGACAGCAAAAACTTTTTAAATAGTTTTCAGATACGAAATTAAGCGTAACAGAAAGCCCGTTTTTGTGTGTAAGTATCCTATATCTGTGCCGACTGAGCAAATTTTCTGCCTAAACAAATCGGCTTCAAGCTGTGTAAAGCACATCACTCTCTACTGGTTGGCTGCAGTGCTCGTAAACTACGTATTTGCTTTAGTAGCACTTCTATACAGAAACTGTCAAATATAATCATAGGAACAACAAAATAGTACATCGATTGGACCGACTTCTTGTTAACACGTTATGTTGCCAATTCTCCAGTGTGTTTATTTTGCATTAGGCTCTAGCTCCAATGCACCGGCCCGGATAGCACAGTTGGTAGAGTGTCCGCTTGTTGGGTGAAATTTGCGCCGATCATACATATGCCTGTATTAGTGTTGATGTGAAGTTGAATGTAGTTCGATGAAAGCTGGTCAGAGGCCGCGAAAAAGGGAGTTTCATTTCGGCTTAATTTATTTTCTCCAAGCTTCCACTACCTATATATATATATATATATATATATATATATATATATATATATATATATATATATATATATATATATATATATATATATATATTTCAAAACATGATGTCCGCTTCACGAGCGGTAGATCCAGGGCCAATCCTCGGTAAAAGACGGTAAAAGAGGAAATTGTAACTTCCTGGCTTGTCGTTCAGCATGAAGGGGATAGTGCAACGACTGGTTGACACGTATCAGTATAATCGCTCATGCTTGCTTGCTTTCAGTGAGTCGTCTCAGTGAAGCGGCACTATATAAAAGAGCGGTGGAAATCCGTCCTGCGACAAGGAGGCACATTACATACACCCTAAGGATTCCTTCTTCGTCATATGACTGAAAAATTGTTGAGTACGGCGTTAAACCCCAAGCCTCACTCCCTCACTCTAGATCCAATGGGCCAAACGGACCTGTCAATCAAGAACACGCAACTGGCCAATCGTAAGTAGTATTGTTGCAAATAGGTCAAGCGGATGTCCCACGCATTGGTTACAAATGTTCAATCTTTCTGTGACGTCATGGCGTCACAATTGCTTTCACATGGAATAGAATGAGGGGCCTCCGTGGCTCAGCTGGTTAGCGCGCTAGCGCAGCGTAATGACCCAGCAGTCTCTCACCAATGCGATCTCTGTGAGTTCAAGTCCAGCTCATGCTGGCTTCCTCTCCGGCCGTACGTGGGAAGGTCTGTCAGCAACCTGCGGATGGTCGTGGAAATATTCTTGAGTACGGCGTAAAACACCACTCAAAAAAAAAAAGAATAGAATGAAAAGCAACGTTGTCACGAGAAGGGGTGTTCGGATAACGGATGTGTTGGATCCATCCATTTATTGCGAAGCGTTGCGAAGCGCGTTGATTTTTACCCGGGTGCTGTCCAGTTTCACCACCCATAAACCCGACTTACCTTTTGTCGCTGAAATATTCAGGAGTTAGTCATTCAAACAAGCAGTTAAAAAAAGAGTCACTATGGACATCATCAATAAATCCATTTTTAGAATGCTACCATAAAAACGTTCTCAGCAAAAATTGTTCATTTGTTAACTTTGAAACGGAATCAGACACCGTAACAACGGTTCTTCGAGTACAGTGATACAATTTCTCACCCCCTGGGAAATGAAATTGTTCTTGTGCCATCCGCGTTGTTTGCACCCATTGATCAGATTAGCTATACTTGATCAGGTCAGTGCAAATCGGGACTATCTGTCAGCACAGAGCTCCTATTAAATGTTTAACATCCCACCACAGTATAGTCTGGAGTAGTTGGCATAATATAACCGAGTATAGCGTTGAATGCTATCGATTGATCTCCCTTGGGGAGAACTCTCCTCTGCGTAAAAGGATCAGGTCGAATGGCTGATCAGTGATCCTCAAAACATCCTCAAGGTCGCTGACAGTCAGATTAACGTTTATAAATGTTTGTTTACTTATTTATTGGACTGTTGCTTACAGCCATGCTAAAGAAACTCCCACTTTTATCTTTTTCGGGATAGTGGACGGGAGAAACCAGAGTGCCTCCGGAGTGCCCCGGAATGCCCGGAGTAAATCACCAGTATCTTCTAATCTACTGGCGAACTGTCTTACATACGGAACTGGTGCTAGACAAATGGTTTTCTGCTAATGTGAGATAGTTCCCATGACCGCACGAGCGATGTCGATTGCTTATAACCAATAACATGATCAAGGTTTCATTAACAATGGAGTGATCGCATGAACACAATTCATGCTCAGTGCTGAGATTGGACATGCACCTCGTTTGCCTCGTGGCTGGAATGGTGCGCCTTACAACTTGATAACGTTCCACTTCCTAAAGGCGTTATGTAAATAGGGTAAATAGGGAAAATAATCTATATCCCATGACATGACTTAGCCCTCTGCAGCACAGAGTAGGGTTGGATTCACGCATGAGCCTGACAAGAGATTTTGTATCTATCGGAAGTTTAACAAAATCCTCAAACAGTTTGAATCCTCGTAACGGGATTCTCATCAGCTGTAGGCCAACGAAATATTTTATTCATCTGATTGTTGGTAAAAGCAATAAGCCGGAATGTTTTTGACAGTCATTCCCTTGTGTGATCTTGCCAACAGAGTTGCACAATTTATTGGCAGAAGACAAGTGGCCATTAATGAATGTAACACGGTGTATACGCCCTCAGAAATACCGATGAGTGTTCATTGTCATCAAAGCGCCACAAAAAATGAAAGATGACTAATCTACAATTTTATTTTCTGCCCAAGACCAATCTTACATATGAAATGTCAAATAGCGATAATATAAAATAAAGGCACCAGCTAAAACAATAAATAGTTGAAGGAGAAGTGAAACGTCAACATAGCATTGTCGTTTGACTTTGAATAATGGCCAGGTGGCTGATTACAATAAAATGGGGTTTCCAAGCGCAGGTTTTCGACATAAATTCTCGCTTAATTTCCACTAGGAATACACTTAAAGGCATATGAAATTGTGTCTGCGTTCGCCGCATTATATAGACATCAGTGAATCATCAAATATGATAGGTCATATCACATCCATATTGTAGCTGTCGGTGTATATTTAATCATTTAGTGTAATGTATATTTATGATTTATAGAGAGATATCATCGAAATGTCCCTGGTTACTGTAAAAGCGCAAATGTTTCACATGCTACCTAGGGAGAGCCATTGTGACAATTTGTTTTCGAGGTAAGGCTGTTCGGTCCGGCTTAACTCCCTTAAGAGAAACTCTTCTCTTCTCTGAGTAAAAAAAATGATCGGGTCGAATAGGGTGAACTTCCAGCTGTCAACCCGACATCGAGTTCTGAGACTCCATGGCCACTTAATGGAGAAATGGAACGGTATTCAAATGAAGTCAGCCAGGAGCTCAGTGGAAAATACCGACGGCCAGTACCATAGTAAATATAGCATAGTATCTCTACTCCGCTTTACCAGTAAATAACTTCAACAGAAGCTACAATGTATCATAGACAAGAACAAAAAATAGTGCAAAATTGAGTTCAGGGACCAGAACGGATTCAGGATTCCCCATTCTCTGATAAAACGAGGCTTTTACACATTATTTCCCACTAGAGCCATGCTTAAGAATGTATTATTTGGCAGATATAAGCTTTCAAACCTTTAATCTAGGATAGCGAACGTCAATGGCCAGTTTATGGGTTACGTAGTAACCGTGGACAGTAATATTTTGGCCGCCTGTTGAGATGCAAAGTGTTCTCTTGTGCATTACCTGGTAGTTCAATTTCTAGCAACACATGCCGCATTTTTCAGTCTTTCTCTTGATGCCTTGTTCAGATATACATGTACAGTGAAACCAGATCGTTGACCAATGGTAACCCGTAACTGGTGAAATACGGTCCCTTGTCAATTAACGTTACAAACGTTTACCAGTAAACGTTTAAAAAGTAGCAAATTAGACGTTCCCTATACATGTAGTATCGTTGCTCTTGCAGAATTAAGCACAAAAGTTCAGAAATATTAGTACAAGATCGAAAGACAGTGACAATAATTGGATGTAGTCTGCCTCGGCGCAATGACCCAGGAACCTTCCACGAATGTCATTGCTCAGTTCAAGTCCGTTTCATATTGTCTTCGGTCGTGCGCGGGCAGGTCTACCAGAAACCTGCGGATGGTCGAAGGTTGTCACCGGGATTTGCCAGGTTTCATCCCACCATAATGCTGACCGCCGTCGTATAAGTGAAGTATCTTTGAGTACGGCGTAAAACACCAATAATAATTAATAAATAAAAATAAATAAATAAGTGACCAAGGGTACAATATGCCCCAGTATATTAATCCAAGAAACTTCCATTGTCTACATGCCCATGGAATGACTGTGAAACAGAAGGTTAATTAAAACAGCTAGGTCAAGGTCATGTGTGTTGTCTCGTCACATGCACATGCGGTAATTCACAGTGCTTACCTGCCTGAAGTTAAACATAACAACATTATATAACAATTATATAACAACATTATTTGAAATATATATGAGCTGGGTAATGCGGCAATATTAATAGTGCTGCCTCACTGAAATGAAGAAACTGTAAATGACGCTTCATCAAGTCACAGCACATTGACACTGGACCGACCAGAAATTGGTTTGTGGATCGGTACAGAAAAACAAGCAATGAAATGCAAATATTGTTGACTCCGTTTCTAAAGTATCTGTCTGTATATACCTATTTTCTTATAGTTCTTAGGTGGTTTTGCTGAGCTTTGTTTCGAAAATTGGTCTTGCGATTGTTGACTTGAAATGTATATTATAGCTGACGATTCGGTATCTATGAATGTATCGTTCGACGCCTTGCTTTTAAATTGTGAGCAATCGTGATATCCAATTTGTACAATAACTCTGTGGTTTCTGGACTGGGGTGTTAATGTGTTTCTATATTAAATGTGAGGATAAAATACAGCATTTTTATTAAATCTATAGCAGTAACAGCTTTTGTATAGCAGTTAACATTATTAAATATTGTTTTTTCCCCTAATTCTGCTTAAGTCATGGCGTTAGACGGCGTGTCATTTGCTTCTATTTATGCATTTGCATGAACAGTTAGAATAAAACCCTAAACCTGAGGTAAATTGAGCGGAGGTTGTATATCACTGGTTATAAGAGAGAATTTGCCGGCTATCACACTGTCGCCCTTTCTATGGTTTTGCTCTCTATACTGGACATCTTTCTATTGTGAGTAGATCGAACATCGCCCGTGGGAAACCACTGCGCCTGACCAGTTACCTCCCAAATCTCCAGACGCAATGCTGCAGTAGATTCATCACGATCAGGTTTCTAACAAACCATCTCGTTGGTCAGTGATGAGTGTCCCGAACTTAGTCAGTCTGGACGACTCGTCCAGCGAGAGTGTACCATGGACATAGCCGTCTTTTATAGTTGCTGTTAACCGTCCATCCTTTTGATTGATGCTGTTGAGAAGGCACAATGTCAGACAATGTGAGGTGTACTGGTATACATGTATTATATATATATATATATATATATATATATATATATATATATATATATATATATATATATAGTATTCTATGGAGAAAATGTGAGAAAGTCTAGATCAGCTTCGTCTGATAAATCGGAATTAACATCGCTGCATATTTTTTTTACCTAATTCTGTGGTAAAAGCCACGATGCCAAATGGCATGTAATTTGCTAACATTTAAGCGTTTACACAAGCAGTTGGAATAAAACCCCGACTGAGGTAAACTGACAACAGGCCGTATTTCATCCGTTACTTGTGATCATTTACTATCACACTGCAGTTGCTGCTCTAGTTTTACTGT
Source organism: Liolophura sinensis (assembly GCF_032854445.1). NCBI lineage: Eukaryota > Metazoa > Mollusca > Polyplacophora > Chitonida > Chitonidae > Liolophura > Liolophura sinensis. The sequence continues at coordinate 27,877,031 of NC_088306.1, forward strand.
CCATGGTATATATTATACAAATGGCAATGTGTTCAGAGGCTAGAGTATATAGGTAGAAAAGATGGGCGTTAATTAACCGGAATGTGGAGAAAATCTTTGTTTTAAGTACATTCCAAGAATTACCCTCCACGCCTGGATTGCGACATTTCCCCATTAGCCAATGGGCTGGTAGAAGACAGAGTATTCTTATCTTAGATGAGTTCCGTCCCCAGTCTAAGGTTCCAAGCTAAGCCCATAAAGATAATCCAAACCGAAGTGATTTCGGATTACTGTGATTTGGGCCACACTCAAATCTTTACCAGGCATACTTCCTCTGTTCTACCCTTGATGGGATGAGAGGAGGAAATCTCTTAATGGACGTCAAATCCCCAGACGCGCGATGAAAAGCGGTGTTAACGCTGGTTGGTGGGGGCTGGGTTGGGATGGGATGGGTTGGGTTGGGTTGGGTATGAGTGGTGCCGTGTGCACATGTACATATGCACTATTTTACACTGCCATCTTTCCTCAGTGAGGAAGAGCCGCGTGAAATGTTCGATAATTGCAACTTTGAAACACACTATACTTCATTTATCCTGTTTTATTATCATTTTTATGATATCCGAGTTATTTAGTATTCTTAACGTCATACTCAATCAATGTTTCACTTTTTTTTGGACTTTTTTGACAGGAGTCAGCTCAAATATGGTTGAGGAAAACAGGAGTGTCCGGAGTAAGTCACCAAAGTCAGTAGGGGTGTTTGGAGAAAGTCACCGCCCTGTGAAAGGTATATGTCAGTAGGAGTGTTCGGAGAAAGTCACCGCCCTTTGAAGGGTACGAGTGAAACCACCTGATTTAAAGCCGCAGCTGATTCAAGTTGTAACACTTGATTCAACTTGATTAAAATTTATTAAAATTAAAACTTTCATATTAAATCATCAATAGCTGAAACGTTTTATGAAGCATCGTTTCTGAAGTAGACGTTTTACTTTAGCCTGAATTTGTTAGTCTTATGCAGTGCACAGTTTAGTCAAAGCTGACAGTATTGTCTTGGTAGAAAACGTAAAAAAAAACAAGAGGTATGAGTGATATAATGGCAAAAAACAAAACGGTTGTCACTTTTAAAGCAGATTTTTAGTGTTCAATGCTTTCTGGGTGAACGAATGAACGTCAGGTGTCGTATCGACAGTTACGGAGGTGGATTCAGATTTCCAGTCTTGTGAGAACGATTTGACACCTGAGTAACTTAGTCATGATTAAACAGGTACCTTATTAATCACGAACTGGTATAAAAAATGTGCATCCTGCAACGGGCTGTGTTCTCCTGTGCTAATGACATATCATATATGGCTGTGTGTACATACAAGAGTGGGTATACTTGTGCATAGTGAACGAGACGGCAAACCCACGATAGGTGTGCGTGCAGTTGTGCATATATATACATCTACCTTTTAACTTCACTTAAATTTGACTAGCTTCGTATAACTCTTATATTCTTGAGTATACGCCGCTAACCGCCTAATCGATCAAGTAACAAATAACAGTTGATAGTTAACAGAATTTCTGGGACAAATGCCGTATTAAATGAATGAAAGACTGATGACTGTGCCCCACTTCAGCAATATTGCCGCCATACGATGGCGAGAAGGTTTCAAGCAGAAAGCAGAAAATGCGCTATTGTATTTCATTCTCTTAAAGCTTCGTATTGTAGCACGCTACCTATCTAAATACAAAACAGCGGCCCTTTGACTTTATGGAGACAGACGATTACAATCCGAATATCAAGGTAATATGTTATGTGAGTTTGGTAGAAAGCGAACCAAAGTCACATGGGCTAATACATTTGGTAGGGATGGACAATTTTATATATGTTTGCCTGTATCTATGTCGATTTGATTTCCGTCGGCTCATAAACAGCTACGATACAAATGGCTGTGCGACAAGAACATAGCGCATAATACACGATGATTTGTTTTACTTAAAACTTGGACACACATATGGGGAAAGTTGATTTTTACTTAAACTCCGGATTCACCGACACGTCGAGTACTAAAACCGTCGACGCACATTCAGCGTGAGTTCTTTTGCTTAAGCGTAGTCCTTTCAAACAGAGGTGAGTCGTTTTGTTTAACTCCGTTCCGCTCAAACACAATGGGTTGGAAGAATGTATTTGGAGAATTGTTTTACTGAAATTTTGCATGCATCTATGTGGTGAGTTCTTTCACTAAACCCCTGACCGCTCAAACATTGTGAGGTGTTTTATGCCTAAAACCGTTCCGCTCAAACATATAGTGAGTTGGATACACTAAACCCCTGACCGCTCAAACATTGTGAGGTGTTTTATGCCTAAAACCGTTCCGCTCAAACATATAGTGAGTTGGATGCACATCGTCGAGGGAATTGGGACGTCCCTGTATGATGCGTTTTTTCACTAAACCCCTGACGGCTCAAACATTGTGAGGTGTTTTATGCCTAAAACCGTTCCGCTCAAACATATAGTGAGTTGGATGCACATCGTTGAGGGAATTGTGATGCCCCTATATGATGCGATTTTTCACTAAACCCCTGACCGCTCAAACATTGTGAGGTGTTTTATGCCTAAAACCGTTCCGCTCAAACATATAGTGAGTTGGATACACATTCTCGAGGAAATTGTGACGCCCCTATATGATGGTTTTTTTCACTAAACCCCTGACCGCTCAAACGTTGTGAGGTGTTTTATGTCTAAACCCGTTCCGCTCAAACATATAGTGAGTTGGATGCACATCGTTGAGGGAATTGTGACGCCTCTATATGATGCGTTTTTTCACTAAACCCCTGACCGCTCAAACATTGTGAGGTGTTTTATGCCTAAAACCATTCCGCTCAAACATATAGGATGCACATCGTCGAGGGAATTGTGACGCCCCTATATGGTGCGTTCTTTTACTTTAAACCTAGTCTGTTTAAACATGCATGGTGATTTGTTTTACTGAACGCCGCTCATTCGCATAGAGCGTTGGACGCACGAGGAATTGCTTTATTTAAACCTTGGACGCAGATATATGGCGGAAAGACGGTAACAATGCCTGAGAGACTACTCTAACATATTTCTATTTGACGGAAAAACGGTAACAACACCTAAGATACTACTTCAACACTGTATAGATGAAAATTTAAGAATGACAAAATCTGCGTTAAAAAGTCCCACCTTAATGGAATTATTTTCGCTTTCTCCAAATTACACTTCGTTCTATATTGTTAATATCATTGCCTAGATATTTGAACAGTTGCTGTTAACAGGCAACATGCCAAAACTGTGGTGACTTCTGACTGGAGAGAGGATGGTTTTTCATCATAACAAACTTTGCCTAAAAGTTCCAGCTTAACTTTTGCTTGCCATGTTTCAAAATCATCTAATAGGAATATTTTCGCTTTCTCGAAGGGACACTTCTTCCCTTTGTAGTTTAATATCCTTGCCTATGTATTTGAACTGTTAATGTTGTTACCAGGAGCCAGGTTAACAAGTGTTGTAACTGCGGTAAAATGACAAAATTTGAAAAAAAAGTTCCAGCCTAACTTACTGCATCCTGTTTCAAAATCATCACATCGAATATTTTGGCCCTTTCGAATGAATGTTCCCCCCTTTGTGTAAAATAATCCCCACGTGTAAATTTTAGCAGCAGTTTAGCAATCATACGACAATATGTGGTGGCTTACCTTTGGCTATATCTGTGAAAGGCTTCACGAAGAGGCTGGCGCGGGGTGGCTTGTCTGGTCGAATCGAGCGATCGTCACGGCTGTACAGTACTCACACACTCTTACCACAGGTGCCCGTCTGCGGCACCGCGCGGGACGGAAGATATCACTATCAGCCACCCCCGCCTAGACACCCATAAGCCGACCTCATGGATTGGCTCGACGCCGATGCTGCCATCCACACCTTTGATTGGCTAAACGAGTAAAGCGGGCGAAAGTCACAAGGGATTTCTTGGGAGAATTTCTAAAAGTGGGTGTTTCATTTTGAAGGATGATAATGTATACCCGTGGGGACAATTATATTCCCAATTGTGCATTTGTCGAGAGAAAACGTATTGTCTTCCAGTTGAGGACAATTGTCAAATCGGCACAGGGCTTTGCGTTTTCACACATTAATGGAGACAGAGAAGTTAATTGCCATGTTAAGTGGAGGCACATAACTGCGTTTATCTGCCACCTTGTTTCTAGTGTCATTTTGTGGCTGATAAGACTTAATAAAATGAGCACAAATCAATAACATACATATAATAACAGTTTTCAAATGAACTAGATTAGCTCAGTAATTCATCGATACAAACGAGTTATGGAATCAATACGTTGCGTGGGAGAAGACATAAGTTTTATTCGAATTTTTTCGTGATTTCGTTTAGACGGTTTACATGTACCTTGTGTTCCTATCCGGGTGCGTGAAGATAGAGATTGTGGGGAACACAATAAAAGCAATAACTTTACCAAATAAATGTGCCCTGATCAAAATTACCATACTGTAGCTTAAGTCATTTTGCACGTCTATATTACTGAGCCATTGCGGTTTCATCGCGAAGAAACCTTCCCTTTTCGAAGCACCCTATTTTACAAAATCACATTTCGATTGTTTCACATCTAGCTTTGCTGTTCACAAAGTACACGTGTGTTACCGATGGACGTTCTATATATGTTATTTATCTGAATGGTGTTTTACGCCGTACTCAAGAATATTTCACTTATGTAAAGGAGGAAGGGAGGAAACAGGTGAAAGCCTGGTGGAAACCCACTATAACCCGCAAGTTGCTGACACACCTTCTCACGTACGGCCGGAAAGGAGGCCAGCACGAGCATGAGTACCCTGTCATTTCTGCGTTTGTTGCTTACAGACTAGTGGATGATGTTACAGGCTTGGACCCGGTGGTTCGTCAACTACGCCTTTAAATCTGGCGGTTCGTCAATTACGACTTTAAGTCTGGTGGTTCGTCAGCTACGAATTTAAGTCTGGTAGCTCGTCAACTATGGCTTTAAATCTGGTGGTTGGTCAACTATGGCTTTAGGTGTGGTGGTTGGTCAACTCTGGCTTTAAGTGTGGTGGTTCGTCAACTATGGCTTTAAGTGTGGTGGTTCGTCAACTATGGCTTTAAATTTGGTGGTGCGTCAAATTCAGCTTTAAGTGTGGTGGTTGGTCAACTATGGCTTTAAGTGTGGTGGTTGGCCAACTATGGCTTTAAGTGTTGTGGTTGGTCAACTATGGCTTTAAGTGTTGTGGTTGGTTAACTATGGCTTTAAGTCTGGTGGTCCGTCATCTATGGCTTTAAGTCTGGTGGTTGGTCAACTATGGCTTTAATTCTGGTGGCTGGTCAACTGTGACTTTAAGTGTGGTGGTTCGTCAACTATGGGTTTAAGTGTGGTGGTCCGTCAACTATGGCTTTAATTCTCGTGGTTCGTCAGCTACGAATTTAAGTCTGGTAGCTCGTCAACTATGGCTTTAAGTGTGGTGGTTCGTCAACTATGGCTTTAAGTGTGGTGGATCGTCGACTATGGCTTTAAGTGTGGTGGTCCGTCAACTATGGATTTAATTCTGGTGGTTGGTCAACTATGGCTTTAAGTGTGGTGGCTGGTCAACAGTCACTTTAAGTCTGGTGGTTGGTCAACTATTGCTTTAAGTGTGGTGGTTGGTCAACTATGGCTTTAAGTCTTCTGGTCCGTCAACTACGACTTTGAGTCTGGTGGTTCGTCCTCTACGGCTTTAAGTCTGGTGGTTGGTCAACTATGGCTTTAATTCTGGTGGCTGGTCAACTGTGACTTTAAGTGTGGTGGTTCGTCAACTATGGCTTTAAGTGTGGTGGTCCGTCAACTATGGATTTAATTCTGGTGGTTGGTCAACTCTGGCTTTAAGTGTGGTGGCTGGTCAACAGTGACTTTAAGTCTGGTGGTTGGTCAACTATGGCTTTAATTGTGGTGGTTCGTCAACTATGGCTTTAAGTCTTCTGGTCCGTCAACTACGACTTTGAGTCTGGTGGTTCGTCAACTATGGCTTTAAGTGTGGTGGCTGGTCAACAGTGACTTTAAGTCTGGTGGTTGGTCAACTATGGCTTTAAGTGTGGTGGTTGGTCAACTATGGCTTTAAGTCTTCTGGTCCGTCAACTACGACTTTGAGTCTGGTGGTCCGTCAACTAAGACTTTAAGTCTGGTGGTTGGTCAACTATGGCTTTAATTGTGGTGCTTCGTCCTCTACGACTTTAGGCCTTCAACTAAGGCTTTAAGTCTGATGCTTCGTTCTTAAGCACATGACAGCTGAGAAAGGCATTCAGGTGTTGTTTAATAAAAGTTCATAATGTGTAGTGCATATTTCCAGTGAACACAAATAATCCAGTAAAACTGACTATGTTTATATTAAGTGTACAAATCCGGAAAACATGTGAACGTTTTTACTTTTATAAACATATTTACTATATTTACTAAGTTTACTATAGTAAACATTTTTACATGTATATCACCTTTTCACACTCAATATAAACACAGTCATGTTTACTGGACTGTTTGTATTTTTGAAAATATCCACCACAATACTGTGTAAAAATCTGATATGTTTACTACAATAAACACAGCTCTTTACTTACTAATCAAAATCTTTGATGAATTAACATCAGGTCGCATTTCTAAGCATTAGGAGATATGTGTATAAAAACGACAAACGTATTTTTACCGTGTAACCAAGGCCCCGTGCACCAACTCTGAGAGCTGGGGAAAACGTTACCTATTTGCCACGTATAGGGTGTGAACACGCAAGCGCTCTTTTGTCCGTCGATATGCTGAGTTTGCTATTCTAAGAAGATTAATTCGCCAACATGAAAACGTATTATTTAAACGAGGACAAAAGAGAATTATGTCTATATTGTCTTTTATTGTGCACAAACCCACATATTTTCTTTTCATATTTATGTTGTTTGAAGTCGTGTCGTTTGTGGTTAAAAAGCCATGACATGTACATTTTGTGGTTTACAGTCATTGCGTGATAGTCCCTGGCTACAGGCTTGACACAAACACTACACAGCGAGGAGTAATATACCATTTATCTGTACACATGCAAGACATCTTTTTGAATCGCTGTCCTAGCAATTCTATCCGGTTATCAGGTAAATGACGAAGGATGTTTAATTTCAAAAGGCCAATCAAATAAATACATGAATATTAACTCATGAATATAGAATGATTGATTGCTTGCAAGCTGTTTAAAGCTCCACATTGAAGGATATGTATGATACTGGTCAGTTTTATGAGCGAAAGAAAGAAAAGTGCGTTTGTCTAACTCGCATACGGTATGCGTTCTGTAGGGCAGGCTTCCAAGTTTCAGTCTAGGTATAATGTTTTAGATAATGAGGTGTGGCGGTGGGGGGAGGGGGGGAATGCACACTAGCCTGAAGTGTTGAAAGGTTCCGGCTGACTGACCCTTGGATAAGCTGTTTGTCACTGATGGGGAAAATTTCATCGGTCAAACCCTATCAGCAATTTCTTCCAGCAACCCGCGGATGGTCGTGGGTTTTCCCCCAAAACCTCTAAACGGTTTCCACCCACCGTAATGCTGACCACCGTCGTACAAGGGAAATATTCTTGAAATCAAATAAATAAATATGCCTACAACATATGGTTATTCACCTGGTTATTAATTTGTACCTGTTTTTCGACTTGGAAACGATGCTTGAGTGCATGTAAGGTTTAATGTTTTACAAAGACATATACACATAAATTGCTTGAGTGCATGTAAGGTTTAACGTTTTACAAAGACATGTACACATAAATTGCTTGAAATGGGTTACAATGCTTTAACATAGGGACACTATTTGTTCATCCTGCCTGTGACCCGGATGTGCCATGCGCACTGAAAACCGCTATTTAGCTTATTGACCATTGCGTGAACACTATGAATTGTGGATATACATAACGAAGCGTATACATCAGAATTTATAACGAAGTCCCCACCCACCAGGTGCTATACAGATGCATCGACGCTTTCTTCATACATTTCTCCATGGATTTTTCACAATGACATCAGGCAAACGCTTCTGTTTCTAAAAAGGGCATACAGATATCTCGTGACTCAATGCAGTGTATTTTATATGCTGAGTCTTTGTGCCATCTATGACCAGTGTCCATCACTCACATACTTGAGTCAATCGTATCGGGGTTTGCTATGTCGTGACTCCGAATACTGTTTGCTCATATATCTTTAACGCTTTCCAGTGTTCGCAGAGAAACAGCGGTATAATTTTAACACGATTCTGCCATTGGACGGGTAAATAATTGACAAGGTTTAGTGCAAGGTTTGAATGAAGTTTAGAACATGTGATAAATTATGACTGCATGTTTAGTGATCTTTATACTGAAGGCATTTAGTGATTCGCTGTGTAAGGGCGCGGTCAGTATAGATGCCTTGGTTGATAAGCCCAGTATATATGTCGGTGGGCATATGTTTCCTGATGTAATTCGATTTGGTCGACGCTGTTTTTATCCCAATAGCGACCAAGAGAGAATATCTCAGGGAACAAAAGTGATCCATAACAGTCAAATGTATGGTACGCAATAATTTCGTTACTAACACACCGATCTTATATCGGCTGTTAAATGTGCCGTCCGGATCACCTCTGCGAATACTGCCTTACTTATAGCATGACAACTGATGGTATTTTCAGACAATATTTGTATATATGGCCACAGTAGAGGCTCGCATTTAAGCGGCTCAATCCGCTAATATCTCGCACCTTCGCATAACGGGAAAGCGTGGCGTATTGTACGGTGGTCCGTTAGAGCCATTCGAAGTTTTTTTTACATTTTCTACTGATTTACCGTGGTTCGAGGTCTTCTAATGAAAGCTTATTACAAAGAACAAACAATTTAAAGTATATGGAAAAGGAAATTAACGCAAACACAATTCAACTGTAACCTTTGAAAAACGGTGAAAAAAGCGGAGAAAAGGTCATCTTCGCCAGCCAAGCGATATAGATCTGATACTCTATCTACATCATGCCTTGGCTCGAGAAAATGAGAAAAGGTTTACACCGCTGAGAAAAGGTTTCCACCGCGGAGAAAATATTTTTCGCTGTGTTCCAAGTTTTTAGTTGAATTTATCAATTTTGTGAGGTTTTTTTGTTTCTGCGCTGATATCCTTTTACATATATTTCAAATGTTTTATTCATAATGGTATATTTTATTCCAAAGTCTTCTGAATTATTAAAGTTATCAGAAAATGCTAAAAATTTCCTGTGGCCCTAACGAGCCACCATAGTATTGTTTGCAAGGCTCTTTAAACTTAAACTGTTGACGTAGGTGAAACATTGTTAAAGCCAGCGTTAAGCGAGGATGAAATAAATGAGCACCTTATTTGTAAATAACTCTTGCATGATTGATGTTATTGTGCAAATCGTGTTACCATTATACATCCGTATTTTGTGTTCATTATTTCAAATTATTTCCAAACATTTGAAAATTATTTTTAAAACTATCTGAAGGGGAATTAAACTGTAAAAATAAAGTACGCATCAGTAGAAAACTATTAAAAACCATATACGAAAATAGTGTTACTTATTTTCTGTTTTTTTTTAGATTTTAAACCCGAATTAAATACAGCGAAATGAGTGTGTGATCTTTATGGATATCCCAAGTTACGTCACACATTTTTTGCACCTTTAAGTTCAAATTTGATTAAAACTGTTGTAAACATTGCTCATGTAATGTGAGTCTGTGCGCGAAAAAAATGAACTTGGCACTAAATAGCTGTATGAAGTCCAGCTCCATTAGAGACATAAATCATTATATATGGCCTATAACCACGTAACAGTCTAAACGGTTCCCCGTATTCATATTTGTCATAGTGTTCTCTTGTTTTTTTGGAACGCATCACTCTGTCCAGTGCCCACGTAGTATAATCTTAAACAGATTAAACAGTAAATATATATATACAGTTACAGATCTGGGTCATATAAAGCTGTTTAGCTAGCTATAAATCGAAAACAATCAGGTGCAACTAACATGAGAGTAGAGATCAAACCATTTAGGAGATCCACGACGTAAATGGCGAAGCAAGTTTTATAACGCCTTCACATGGTGTGTTGTATATCTGCAAGTCGTATGGAAATAAGACAAACCGCATTTTGTATTCATCTGGCATCATTGGACAAATCGCACTGTGTGCCCACGGCGTATGAAGTAGAGAGTTTTCTTGTTTCATTTACCTGGTGCAACGCTACAAATCGCATCGCGTGCACAGGGCTTATGAAGTACATAGACCTTTTCTTGTTTCAATCGTCTGGTACAATACGACAAATCGCATCGCGTGCACAGGGCTTATGAAGTACATAGACCTTTTCTTGTTTCAATCGTCTGGTACAATACGACAAATTGCACCGTGTGCACAGAGCTTATAGAGTACATAGAGCTTTCCCTCTTTCAATCACCTGGTACAATACGACAAATCGCTTCGTGTGCCCACGGAGTATGATGTACATAGAGCTTTTCTTGTTTTAATCATCTGGTACAATACGATAGATCGCACCGTGTGCACAGGACTGATGAAGTATATAGCTTTTCCTGTTTCAATCATCTTGTACAATACGACAAATCCCACCGTGTGCAGAGGGCTTATGACGTACATACAGCTTTTCCTCTTTCAATTAACTGGTACAATAGCAGCAAATCACACCATGTGTACACGACGTATGGAGTACACAGAGCCGTTTCAGTCAGCTGGTATAATACGGACAATTTGCGCCGTGTGCACAAGGCTGAGAAAGTATAGAGCTTTTCCTGTTTCAATCATCTGGTACAAAACGACAAATCACACACAGATGTATCGAGTACATAGAGCTTTCCCTGTTTCAGTTACCTGATACATTGAAGTAAAAGAAAGCTAAAGTATGAAATAAGGACAACTGAAACTATGCGTAAATAGACTTTCATTTATTCTCTCAGAAGAAAGGAATTTTTGAGAACATTATTTCAGTAATGTTTTATTAATGGGTAAAAAGAGTTATTCCATCCTTCAGTGTCGTGATTAGAGTTGGAAAAACCTCCTGTAACGTCAGAGTTCCTGAACCTCGATAGTATTGTCAATAAACCCCACCTTAGACTTCAAATGTTTGAAAGACTTTAACTCTTTTCACAAAAATCTAAATAAAACAAATGAAAGCATATTTATGCATAGTTTTAAACGGCCTATTTAGTGATGCCTATTTCGATTTTAGAGGACTTTTCCTTTAAATGTGTTTCGAGTGTATTCAGCTTGCTTTCGTAGAACGTTCTTACAGACACACCGGACAAACAAAAGGATACCATCGATCGAGATCTTTTTTCCGTTAAAACGAATTATTTTGTTTATAAACACATTTCTGTTACGCTCGTCCTGGTGTTTATTCATACCAGAGACTATATGTTTGGTGATTAAAAAAATTGTTCACCACATCACTGTGGTCTCGTCAGATTTAGTACACTATCATAGGAAAACAATACAAATGGACCGAGGCTGAAGGGTTATTCATGCATCACAACACTTGAAATGAAGCGGGGACCTTCGTGACTTAATGATTGGCGTGGCATCGTGGCACAATGACTCAGGAGCCTCCCACTAGTGCTATCACTGTGAATTCAAGTCGGGTTCATGCTGGTATGTGAGAATATGTCTTAAACGACCATGAATTTTCAGGGGAGACAAAATGTATCTAATCAAACTTCGGTGAAGCTAAAAGGTAGCCTGAGTTAAGTCCCTTGATGATTGACATGTTGTTTTGAGTGAGTGAGTGCTTGGGGTTTAACGTCGTACTTAACAATTTTCCAGTCATACGACGGCGAAGGAATCCTTAGAGTGCATGTACGTTTAATGTGCCTCTGTGTTGCATGACGGATTTCCAAGCTCTTTTATCTAGTGCTGCTTCACTGAGGCCTTACCGAAGGCAAGTAAGCGGTCGTGCCCGAGCCATTATACTGATACGGGCTGAACGCCAAGCGAGAGAGCTACAACTTCCTCTTTTACGGTCTTAGGTGTGACTCGACCCAGGATTGACCCTGGAACTACCGCTCGTTGTGGATATATCCCCTTTTCCTGGTCTCTGACCAGCTTTCAACGAACACCATTCAACTTCACATCAACACAAAGACAGACGTATATATGATGGGCGCAAATTTCACCCAACAATTTTCAGAATTTCAATACCGGTACAACCAGTAGTTTTTATTCCTAAACACTATGTATAGGAATTAAAGGGATATGTTTTATTATACCGGAACATGTTTACTCCACTCCATGATTCTTCTACTTAAAAACAAACAGTCATGTTTTTGTGTTTATTAAAAATACCAACTGCATCCCTACATGAACTTTGTGTAAGCTTGCTATGATGAATACATAGTGACTAGAAGTTATGTAATACAATGTGGTGTGTGTGTGTGGGTGGGGGGGGGGGGGTGTTCAGTAGACTAGTGGTTTCTCTCTGAAATTCCATATCCAGTGTCTGAGAGGTCGCAGGTTCGATTCCAGCGCCAATAAGTTTGACCGCGGTTTTCAGTCTAAAAATGAATCTGCTCGCCAGGTGGATAAAATCCTTGAGCACTAAATATGTAAAGAAATAAACATAATGTAAAATGCAGTAAATTTTATGTTTATTGGTTGAAGAAAGCCTGGGCAGTGCATTTCGGCACTCGGCTTACTATTATACTGTATTCAGGAATGGTTGTTCTGCAGTGGCTGAGACTTGTAAAAACCTCCTTTGAAATGGCTGTACATGTAGGCGGTTTTATAAGGTTTTACATTCAGAGTTAATGTAATGGAGATTTCATAGGACGGCGAAGCGCTAATGTAGGCATTTAAACATTTGAAGGCCTGAATAAGTTTCTAGACACAACTATACATAGGCATGTAGCGTGGTGGTATTGCCCACGTTTGTTTGCTTATCTCTGGATGGCAGTGTTAAATTCTGTCGTAATGGACGACCTGGCTAGCAGGCCCATTAACCACGAGAGAGTCCCAACACAATGTGTGCACAAACTGGACAACACAGAAATCTTAACCTGACGGACAATCGGACATTGAAATCCTCAGAACACTGCAAACAGATAGTTACCCACACCTTTATCAAGAACGAGACGGACCATAAACGATGAACAAAAGCTTAACCCGCGTTAAAGGTGAAAACAGCACTTCAAGTCAGATATTTCTTGGAGACGTTCGTTTGCGGCTAAGCCCCGTTGCTATGAACGTGGCACGTGGGTCATTCTGATCACGTTAACTTATACAGGTAATGTAAATAGCTAAGTTACTACACAGCATTGATTCTTCAAAGCAGAATATCTGAAAGGTGCACAAGTTGTACCTGCTTTGTCGTGACCTCGCAACTTTGCTAATGGATGATTTCGTTACCGGTGAGAAATCGAACGTTTAGCATTGATCTTTATCGATATTTGAAAATGTGCGTGTAGAAACTGTCAAACATGTACTTGAGTGTGTATGATCCGAAGTCGCACATAGGAAGCCGCGGTGGACGTGGCAAGAAGGGCCGATAATATACACTGGAGGTAAGTGGCGAATATTTACAAGTGTACACTCTGCTATGTAATACTGCTTTCAGGAAGCAAATAAGAACAACTCAGATTAATGGCTCTTATACTGCATATCCGATATTTGAAGTACAATTTTACAGAAATTTAAATATTGTGAAGCTGTGTACAAAATGTGATGAATTCACTGACGCAGTATTGAAATTTACTTTAAAAATGTTCATGTTGGAATGATATATATTATAATATTATAACTAATATACATCTGAACTTACATGTTTGTCTTCATCTGCAAAGTGCAGCTGTAGGAATACTAAAAAGTTTGCTTTCAAAATTTCGTTAACACTAATACATCGTGTGCTGGCTTCCTCTCCCGCCCTACGTGGGAAGGTCTGCCAGCAACCTGCGGATGGCCGTGGGTTTCCGCCGGGCTGTGCCCGGTTTCCACCCACCATAATGCTGGACGCCGTTGTATAAGTGAAATATTCTTGAGGACGGCGTAAAACACCAATCAAATAAATAAATACATCGTGTGAAGGAATCAATTAGTAATTTTCATGTAAAAGTGACTTGCAGATTGTCTAGCAAAGGTTTGTAGTTCACCCAGGTCACTTCTGTTTTCTCCACCCATGGCCTAACCACCGTCGTATATAAAGGGACGATTCTTCAGTGCAACATAAAACACCATTAAAATAAAATGACTCCTGGGTTAATTTTCCTGTGTTAATGTCTATGCGTCTGAACTGCATTCGGACTGAAAACCACAAAACTAATTTTGACATAATTTAAACATGATTTAAACACCTGTATTGCTTTATAGCAAATATAACACACTGACCTTTTATAATTGTTAATTGTTGAAAATAAAGTCGTCTTAACTTTATATAATAATATTAAAGACAGGAATTTGTTTCACTGAATTCATGACTGCAAGAAAGAGCAAAGTCCGAATGGCTTTCGAAGGGAAACAAAAATAGGTACATATAACAATTCCCACTATTTTTTTAATATCTGCATATTTCAGACATTACGACTGGGTGCCACTGGATGCCATTACCACTGGATGCCGTGGTTGACCATACCTATGGATACTGGATACCACTGGATGCCGTAGTTGACCATACCTATGGATACTATACCACTGGATGCCGTAGTTGACCATACCTATGGATACTATACCACTGGATGCCGTAGTTGACCATACCTATGGATACTATACCACTGGATAGCGTAATATTTGATGTCTTATCTACATACTGAATACCCTTAGATGGTGTAACATTTGACACCGTAACCGGACACTATAAAATTGGATGTTGTAATCGTTGATGGTCTGCATTTTGCTGCAGTATCACTAGAAACTGGACAATTGAATGTCGCACAAATGGCCACCGTATGCCACATACTTTGATATTTCTAATCAGTGTAATTGCTGTATGGAAATTAATAAGAATTCACAATCCTTATAGCTACAAGCCAGATATTGGATGTAAGGCTGCTTTCTGGTTGGAAAAGATAAAATTCTGATCTATTTTTTTAAAAGCTACGCTTTCCAACTAACCGAGGTTCAATGTGAAATGACGGTTCACAAGTTTAAGCAGTAGTTACGCGCACAATGGCCGAGAAAGAAGAAGAGGCCTTTGTCGAAACCGAGGGAAGTGCAAACGGTAACAAACAGATTGTGTTGCAAGATAATGCTTTAAATGATGGAAATTTGGGAAATAAGGAAGATCCTAAGCAAGAAAAAAATGGGGATAATTCTAGTGGCAATCCAGAGGAGACTACCGCTAAATGTAACTCCACACTAGAGAACTTCCCTACAACTACAGATAACGGATTCATTGCCGAGCACAGTGACGGTGATCTACCCCAGAGTGATTCAGACGGAGACGCGAATTACAGCTCATCGTACAGGTCTGATAACGACAGCCAAGCGCCATCTTCCCGGCGAGAAAGCTTGATATCAACAACCGACTCTAAAGATGATACATCTGAGAGCACAGCCGACGTGTCTTCAAGCAGGGAGAGTTTCATTAAACTCAACAGGGAACTGTCTATGATATCCATGATTGGCTATCCTAACGAAGAGGAAGAATCTCGACGACTCGAGGCTTTGCGCTCCGCCATCACACTCCAAGCTGAGGCCGCGGACCTCAGAAGGTTGGAATTCAAACGCCGACAGGAGGCGCTGCTCAACCGGAAAAACAAACTTTCTGAAAAACAGTACAAAAATCGAAACTTACCTTTCCCTAACTCAGGCAGAACAAGTCTTGGTGCTACACTGCGAGTAGAATATACAACTCCTAATTCCGGAAGTTTAAAAAATGTTCACTTTAACTCAGAAATACATCCTCAGGCATTGCAGTCGAAAAGGAAAACGACAACGTTTTGATGAGTCTCGTTGACACGGTATGAAACATGGGTCATTGATTTCGACCAAGGGACAAAATGAAATTATTATGAAAGCATAATTTTTATGTAAATGAAAAGAGGCCAATTGTTAATTTTAACGTGATATCTGGCCTAGGTACTAACTCTTTCATAAGTCATCGCTATATAACATGTCATATCATACATTCTACATACAGATTGGATACGTCGTGGTTGAGTAATACTGCGTCCTACCTCAGTCAAACGACAGTAAAACACAGTATCCTAAATTTGTTTAGTGTATGGAAATATGGATTTCAGTGTTCTTCCAGTGTGCCACTATAAAAACCAAAGATATATCTTTCATTTCGGACATCATCAATTACCAAATCTTGACGATTCATATAAATCATAATGTCGTCTTTAGTGTGTTTTATTTCAGTTGTTTATAATGATGGCTGCCTAGATGAAGATGAACACATTTATAACGTAATTGTATATTAAATGTGATGACAATACAACATTTTGAGTAATTCTTGAACAGTGACGTCCAATTAAGCTTTCGCCGGAGTCATAAAAGTACGAGTGACAACCGCGTAAGGGGGAAGTTCGGGCTTAATCCGCACTCTGCCTTTTAAAATCCTTGATGATGTGAATCATTGTGACGTAATCCTGAACTTACGGCAGGATGCACCGTATATACGGTGAGTATACCGCAAACGACGCGATCTTTGGTGTCTTTGATATGGTGTTCCAACACTGGAAACAACTGTGAACATAATAGAGAACGTGCTAACAGTCCCAAAAATGTGTGTGCTATAAGAGAAATAATTTTTAATCGGAGTCTAAGTTGTCTGTTGAAATTTCCTTGGCCTGGCATTCAAATTGGTCTGTTCATGACAATCAAACCAAGAAACAGCCGACTTACATGCCTTTGGTATGACGATTTAGAGCTATACTCGTTTTCTTTTTTAAATAATTGTGACATCACCTGGAGCCAGTGAGCTCTTCGTCTGTAAAACAAACATAGGGGGTTCAAAAGTATGTTGTATTTCCACAAGGACGTCCAACATATCGAAACGTAGAGCATATGGAGTGTGTGACTGAACGACTGTACAGACCGATGAATACTGGCGACAAAGGAGCAGAGTATAAATGGATTGCCCTAAATTCGGACGTCCCTATAACATCCCGAAAAACACAAGACAAAACTCAACTAAATTCACAACTGACTTCGGAACATGGCTCATCTTGATCATTTCTTGATACACACGTGTTGCATACGGGTCATTTCCACAAACAGTTAGAATAAAACCCTGAGGTGAACTGGCAGGAGCTCGGATTTCACCTGTTACGTATTTATGCCCGCTTTCCAACTATTGCACTGACGTCACTCCTTTAGTTTTACTCTTTGTGCTGTGGTTTTATATAAATATGTTTCTTGTTGATTAATGTTTCTAAGCAGTAAACTAACGGAAATGCTTGAGGATGAACAAAGAGGCGAGGCGTATAAATTTAGGTGTGTGGGTGTTACTAGAGACCAAAGGTAAAAGCTACAGCACGATGTGGTTTACCAGCTGACTGCACCTCCATTCTATCAGACTGTTTGTTCGTAAATCGTAGACGTTTCTATATGCAGTAAAAGGCGTTGTCTAGAAGTCAGAAGTTACATGCACACAGCAGTAATTAGTTCCTGGTTCGGGAATACATTCTTTAAACACGACTGTGTACACATTTACACGTCCCCAATAATATGTGTATCAGTGTACACTGATTGTGTATTTATTTACTTATTTCTTTTGAACCTGCGGATGGTCGTTTGTTTCTCCCACCATAATGCTGGCCGCCGTCGTATAAGTGAAATATTTTTGAGTACGGCGTAAAACACCAGTCATATAAATAAAT
The DNA here is from genome assembly GCF_032854445.1 of Liolophura sinensis. Classification (NCBI taxonomy): domain Eukaryota; kingdom Metazoa; phylum Mollusca; class Polyplacophora; order Chitonida; family Chitonidae; genus Liolophura; species Liolophura sinensis. Next base: position 27,894,812 of record NC_088306.1, read on the forward strand.
AAATATTTCTTTTCATTGATGTTTTACGCCTTACTCAAGAATATTTCACTTGTAAAACGACGGCCAGCTTTAAGGTGGGAGGTTACCGAACAGAGTCCGGAGGAAACCCGCGATCATCTGCAGGTTGCTGAAAGAGCTTCCTTCGTTCGAGCAAATCAAGATTAAGCCAGCGTGAAGTACACTAATACAGATGTCACTGTGGATATGTTAACACATCCACCAGGTAATGTGCCGTTCTCTGCGCTCGCTTAACATCACTGCCACCACTAGATAAGCTTGGCTTTTAGAGTCTGTGCGACGTATAGGCCTGGTGACCCTGGTGACCACGGCGTTGTTCCGTACAAAATTTTTTAGTGGTAGTAGGGGTAGCAGCGGTAATGTAAAGTGAAAATAGTAAGCGGCGCATGCGCGGTAAGGAATATGGATTAAGTAAATTATAAATCAGTTAAAGTATGAGATCAGTGACAGTGCAGTTATAAATCACCTCTCAGTGGGATGCACCCCAATAGTCATAAGGGTGCGTTTATTAAGTGCATGTCAAATCCTTTTCATTTATTGTTTTCGCCTTGCTTATCTCATGCACAATAACCAGATGTAAGAATCTCCATGCCTGATATCGAATCCCCAGTGCATTTTACAGACAAAATATGTGCTCTGTGTATGTATACAATGTATAAGATTAATATATAAGATGGTCGAATCGCAAGCTAGGGACCCAGATTTCAACCCCGAGTCTGGCCGTTAACGACTTTAAAATCGACAATCACGTCAGCATCAGGAGATAGCCCGGTTTTTGTTATAATATACTGAAACTGATTTTCGCACGAAAGAGCATACTGCAAGATGATATCACTATAACTGGTCTGCTACAAGACATCGTCGTCGTATAAGTGAAATATTCTTGAGTATGGTTTAAAATACCAATCAAACAGACAAATACAAGATGATATCACCGTTATACGCCTGCTACAATACGATGTCATCGTGCCTCGCGTGCTACAAGATTATATCACCCACAGTGATAAGAATACGTCAAGTTGAATTTCACCGTGATTGCCACAAGATTCGTGATTGGTCTGCTACAAGATGATATCACAGTTATAAGTCTGCTACAAGATACCACTGCGACTGATCCGCTATAAGAAGATATCAGAGTGACATGACGAAACTTGTCCTGAAACCGGCTTTAAATCAGAAACAATCAAACAAAGGAACATTATTCGTTAAATTTTAGCGAGAAAATGTAATCCTTTGCAAATCCAAAATGTTTTGACACGTCAGTGTAATCACCGCGAGTTAACGTTTGGCATATATATATATATATATATATATATATATATATATATATATATATATATATATATATATATATATATATATATATATATATATATATATATATATATATATATATATATATATATATATATATATATATATATATATATATATATATATATATATATATAGATATGTTAATCTAACATGTGCTATTGGACGTCTCCCTGACTTTGTATGAATACATGTTATGTATACATGAATGATATGTATACATGAATGATATGTATACATGAATGATATGTATACATATCATTCACCGTTTGACATACTTCAGTGAATGATTGTGACTTATCGCCACTTCGGACATATCGTGGAGAGAATATGTTCAAAATGTGAGGCAGTGATATTGATATACTTGAATTATTGTCAGTCAGTGAGCAAGAAGCAGAAAATCAGGGAATTTTTATAAAAATGTCGTAAATATATAGTATTCAGTCGTCTGAGGTCAGGGATCCAGACTTTGACATACCAATCGCATTTCGTCCCCATGGAAGAGTTAATAAACAGCATTTAAATGAGTTTACATGTTCCCGATAAGTTTACAAATATTTCATCGATCAAAAATAGACTCATTTGCACCTTGGAGAAAGAGAAAAGTAAAAATAACTTACAGCTTTTTGTGAATTTTCTGGTTCCGTTTTTTCATTGCTAATTTTGTTTGGACAGCTTTTACCGATTGCATTAATCAGGCTCGTTCACTTTATGTGTATGTGATGCTAAACAGGTTATGATCTATCCTACCAACCCATGAGCAAGTGTGCCTTTTTTTATCAGTGTAGACCTCGAGCTTACCCTGAGATAAAGTAACCGTTTTAATATGGATGTAGCCTCGAGACACAAAAACACGCTATGGTATGCGAGAGAAGACAACATCTATCTGCGCCAGAAGAAAGACCCCCCCGATCGGTAGTTTCCGCCTCGTTTTCGGCGCTCCACGAGATTTGCCGTAAACCACCGAGTCAAGCTTACGTACAACGAAAATGCCTGAAAATAATCGGCTGTATATTTGCTTCTTTTATCAGCACTGCCTAAGGTGTATTAAGCTGTGCTCAATAGAGTAAAACACGTCAGGACGCTCAGTCTCTCTCTGTATCGGGATAAGGATGGATGGGCGGACTGGGCCATGAGAGTTTACCCGTGAACACCTGAAGGTATCGACATTGTACAGTTTAACATGCAGCCGGGCCCACACTGTACCAAAAACTTCATCAAGGGGCGAAAACAGGTTCGACAAGGGACAAGTCATTAACTGAAGAAATTTTGTAAGAAAACCTGACAAAAGCATCACTGTTCAGGATCACATTTATATGTGAGCAACTTGACGTGAGTTTTACCTCAATGGCTGAAGAGAGAAGACAGTTTCCTAGGAGGGTAAGTAAAGATATATACATTAAAAGTACACAAAAATCAATACAGGTGAGAAAAAGCCGTTGATCGGTACCACCAGGTATCACGAATATACTGCTCAGTTCGACATCATGCAGTTTTATTTACCATATCTTTTATGAATTCCAGTAGCAAAGCTAACAGAAGATTTATTTGTGCTGGGGCCTGTAGCTTTTGTTAAGTAACAGAAAATAAATTTCTGTTCACTATAAGCTATTTAGAGAAGGCAATTTTCCACGTGTCCTGAAGAAGTTAGTAATATGTAAACATTCGTTACTTTTTCGATAGTGTATAGTATACTTTTATCAATTTTACGTTTCTTTATGCTCAGTTACTTACCGCAGGGCGTGTAACAGTTACATCCAAAGACATCAACGTTCACTAAAATTTGCATAATATTCACTTAAAATAGAAACGGTATTAAAGTTTAAACCATTGATTCAAATGTTAATCAGAATGTGCAAATTAACAGTGGACAAACAATTAGCGCGCACATCCCGAAAGCAAGAAGAATTTGCCTTATATTATCTAAAACATTCATTTTATCTGATTTAAAATCTGACATGATCTGCCGCTGGTAACCAGAATTCAGTCTGTTTAAAAACTTTTATATAAGATACATAGATTGTATTTATAGCGAGGAAATTGCTATCGCTTTTGTTTCTATTTTTATAGGATGCATATTTCTATTTAACTTAGATCCTTAAAATGATATCCATTGATTGGATATCCATATAAGTATCGAATGTACGCTGCTGAACATCACGATGATCCATAGTACAAACTTGCATGAAATGTTTTTTTCAAATGTTCGATCTGTTTGAAACCCAGTGACAAAATATTTCAGATTTCACACTCTAAAATGCAGTGCATGTGCTCTAAACATTTGCTGAGCGATAGCTGCAATGTTCTTTAGACATCAACCGATAATGCAACATACAAGTCCAAAGAAATGTGCGAGTCAATCCCGAGGAGAACGAGATTTACAACATCATCCAGTTACCTCTTTGTTATTTGTTATTATTTGTTTGTTTTTTTACGCTGCCATCTATATCAAGGAGAGATAAGGGTGCGGAACTGTTTTTAGTCTCACAGCGTTTGTGAGTTTGCCGTCAGTGAAACAACATTGGCAAATAAAATATGACAAATATATATATATATAAGTAAGTAATTAGTGGTTAATGATGCGTGACGGACACTGTGAAAACAGACATAACACAGTGACGATGGGCGAACTTGTCAGAAAGATTATAATTCTGTTCAAACATCATCTTTGCTTATCACACAATTTTTTTCTGGGTAGCATACATGTAGGTATATGTAATCTCTGTACTCATTTTCCTGGAAGTTCTACACTATATCGAATTTTAGAGGATGTGAACACTGATGTCTAGTTACCGCTTCCAGTACAATAACTGAAACTATACAATAATATAGATCTTGATGTTCATTCAATGCCGGAAATTGACAACCCATATCTTTATTTTCCGGTATTTTGGGGTAACTTCCCTTGTTGATGACAAAATAATTAAGAGACGAAATATTAATTCTAAATGAATTAATCATTTTCTTTGCTACATTGTATGTTACCGCAATATTTGTTTGGTGGATGTTTGCTTTTTGTCCGGTTCATTCACATGTCAAGTTTCTACTGTAACAAAGCACGCCGTCAAATGATATATTTTTTATGCAATGCATTGTGTACTGTTTTCAAAGCTATGTGATTCGCTTAATATACAGTTCACTATAACCGCTCTTAAAGTGTTTTGAAATCAACCAGATAGCCCACCACTAGCTTGCCACTGGTTCGCCTCATGGGGCTTGTCTGAACTTACTTAACATAATGTACATAACTTACAGTGTAAAGTCATATAAGAAAATGAGAGATTTTAGTTGAATTACTGCAGGAGTGGACAATATAGCCTATACCAAATACAGGGTAAGCTAAATTTTAAATATATGCTTTTTGGCTATAATTAATTTTCAGGATGATAAAAATGTATATTGATGAATATACAACACAAATGAACATATACCAATAAATTTAATGATACAAACGATACGTCCCATCTAACCTGAAAACACACATCTGAAATAAAACACCTAGACTAAGTGTGTTTTCACGAAGACACGATTTGAAGTTGTATTTAGCTCACGCAGATGTACTCATGGACAAAACGAGAGTTTGTGCTCGATCGAGCACATGTAGAGCAAACATGAAATGTGAACATCCGAAAAAGGATTCAGTTAAATAATTACTCTGAATATTTCCTTAACCCATCTCTGAAAATAGGATAAATGAATAAATAATGTGAAATTCATCAATTATCCTTTTGTGTATTTCACGCTGCGCTAATTAATAAACCATCTAAAATAGTTTTTATGCGTTTCGGTAATTTGTCGAGAGCTATTTTTAATATGATAATTTTCATCAATCTTCATCAAACTACAGATCTGCAAGTCAGTTTTATCTCTGTATGCTGTTTTGTCATTTAGTGCTTTAATTTTTAGTACTTAAATGAGTGTCTCCACAAATCAGCCATTTCCATGTATAAACACAAGAAATAAATGCGCGTTTACAATTTGAAGCCAGCACAGGATTAGTTTTTATTATAGTTTACAACATTCTAAGTCCAGTAAATGTAAGAATATAGGGCCTATATGTGTTTCTCTGTTTATCATCAGTTTATCATTCGTAGTCTATATATGTAGTTCTATATATGTAGGTCTATATATGTATATTTAGGCCCAGCGTAAAACATCCACTCTTGATGGTATCTGTATGTCTGACATGCCTGTATTCTTATGCGAAAGTCAGGCTCTTTTTACCTTCGCTTTTAAACAACAATGTATGCAGTGCTTTTAAATAAGGAAAAACCCTAGGTTTTACATTAGAAATTCAAACAAAATAACTAAAAGAAAAAAAAGAAAAGAAATCTGGCCGGTAGACAATCAACCCTATTCAAAGGGTTTGACAATATGTCACTTCGGAGACTTTGAAAGAATCGTGACTCAAACGTTTTCAAAATAGTGTTTTCGAAATCCTAAATAAGTCTGAACAATGGACGCCATCATCATTTTCTCACCTCGTTAAGAGAGAACTCATGTTCTGTTTATCGCTGTTAAAAAAACCAACACAATTTAGCGCTATCACATGCAGACCAATTGACTTTGCCTCTGTATTTATCTACATGTCAAGTCCAGCTCATGCTGGACTTAAGTGAAATATTCTTGAGTACGGCGTAAAAAACCAATCAAATAAATAAATAAATACTTACATGTGTAATATACGCCTACATACCACTGACAGGGTCGACCTTTCAAGCATATATATAATAACTCTGAAACAAAGTATGTCACGAAATAGATTTTTAAATGTAATGAATAAAAGCTGGCAGTTACAGAAGGTGTCCCTAGTTACAAAAATAGGTTGTTGTATACTTAAATTTATCTTTTTTTGCTGGATCTGAGCTGTGAATACCCTCGCTCTTCCTGAGAATAAGGTGTCGACGAAGCCCATGAGATATCTCTTTCATTGCTGGATCTGAGCTGTGAATACCCTCGCTTTTCCTGAGAATAAGGTGTCGACGAAGCCCATGAGATATCTCTTTCATTGCTGGATCTGAGCTGTGAACACCCTTGCTCTTCCTGAGAATAAGGTGTCGACGACGTCCATGCGACAGTTTGCGCAGCCAGGTTAATGTTCGTTTAAGAACGCCTGTCTTCAATTTATTCATTTATTTGGTGTTTTACGCCGGACTTGAGAATATTCTTGTCTTCAAACAATATCGTGTACATATATGTACGTCAAACATGAGAAAGTTCGTCAGCAATTTGCCAAAGGTCGGTGGTTTACCTCGGGCAATCCGGATTCATCCATAAATCCAGCCGCCAAGAGTAAAACATTCTTAAAAATGGCTTAAAACATCAATCAAATAAATGATCAAATAAACTTGTGATATTAAGCCACAGATAGCATCATTCAAGGTAAGAAAGTACGTACTGACATACAGCAAGTGTATGTGATTTAATAAAATGAAAAAGATTAAATTACTGAATTTTAAGTGAACATTTTCACTGTCAGCCACATAGTTCAGTACGCCGTGTTTTAGCGTTATCTGTTGTTCAAATCACCTATCCTGTAGACCGCACGACCATCTATGTGGTTGGGTGGACGGTTAGGCGTATATTAATAAAACCCGTCTCTTAATGAAGTGGAAGTATACGGAGCGTGTTCGTAGATAGGATGCCCTTGGGGTTATGTCAGGCTATTTTTGTACCCATCAATATTTCTGAGGGTGAGGAATGTGTCTCATTTGTAGCCATAGCCAGCGTCACCCTCATTGGGGTAGGCAGATAAAATCTGTAGCCAAAAAAAATTTGACCAAAAAAAAGGAAAAAGGCCGATGAATATTGCACACAGAAGACAAGTAAAAAAGAAGTCATAATAAACACGGTTGCATAAGAACAGTAATCGTTGTGACGAATAGACGAATAGAAAGTATATGAATAATAACAACATTATTTGTTATTATCAGGGATTGTTAGGTTCAAATGCCTTTTAATTGGACGAAAAAGAGTATATACCGATTTATGGGTGAATAGTAGACACGATTTGAAGACAATATTAATTTGTGTGAAAAAAAAAAACAATGGTTCTTTCACGGAAATCTTCTTGGCGTTTTCACAAAACGTGCTTTAAAAGGCAGTGATATTAAAATACACATGTATCTAATAAATATTTTGTGTACTAAATTGATAATTTTAAGCAAATATTGTTGCCAAGGCTCCCCCCACCCCCCCCCCCCCCCCATCGCCTCAAATATGAATTAGTTTTCTTTAAATTCCATATGTGTTGTATTGCTTATAGTTGACCGTGTTTTCTGGCTGTGTATATACAAGTCTAATCATCAGTCAAATCTGTCTAATATCATACTATTGTTGTTTATCTATGCAGAAGTAGTGAAGACGAATTTCACACAAGGAAATGAAAATGGGGATAAAAACTGGTTGCAAAAAATCTGATTACTGTTTTTCATATATATTTTACCCTAGGGTTTAATTCTTTCAGGCGTTCATGATAATTATCACTCTACCGTAACCTTAGTGAACGCTCATTTCGCCTCACAGGTCCATCAGATCATCCTAATAATGGGCGACGAACCTGACAGTTAAAGGTTGCGCCTCGATGAAAAAAGACAAGAGAGAATACCTTGATCACATATAACCCACCGTCTCATGCTCTGGTGGAGGTCGGATCATGGCTGAGGTGCAAACAAGGACGCCAAGGATTGTATTCATGCCATCCTGCCTCTCTGAAGTGGTTCATAAGTTTCCGCAATATGTTACGTTGTAGCTATCTGTTACAATACTCTCATGACTGCCATTTTGAAGCACGAAAGATTAATTAGCCGTATACACATGGTTTTCATTATGCCATTAGGCGCAATTTAATTAACTTTTTTTGTCAGCAAGGCAGAAAGTACTTGAGGTCGACGTCTTGCAAATTCCTCTCAGTAAATTATTGCATGAGCGAAATTTACTGGCTACTTTATATAGGCCGAGCTATGAAACCCTAATTGTAAGTTTTATTAAACCTGGACTTATATGAAGTTTGTGAAAGATGATCAAGTGTGCCCCTAGCAAGTATCAATCATGCAAACATGGCTTCCACCGTATGTTCACCTGCGCATGTCTCATGTGGATGTATTTGTGTGTATGGTACAGTTGTTGTAGCTCCGTATAAACATATTATATAAACAGATCTATTTTGTGATTATCTGCGATAACCGTCTCTGTCGGTCGGTCGGCTAAGTCTTCTTCATCATATATTTTGGTTAACACACACATGCCCTTAACGAGGAGCCTGTGTGTAAGACAACATCAAACTTTTTGTGGAATGCCCATGCCATTTCGAATTTCACCTTGTTTCAAGAAATACTGTAAGCATTCATTATTCAGGACAAGAATTCTTCCGAGCCCACGGAAGTGCATCACTCCTACCCCACTCTCATACGGTTAAATGACAAAACAGGGGTCGGTGATGTAGACAGAAACAGCCTGATTGGTTAAAATTGGTATAAATGGCAGCGCTTTTGACTTTCTCAGTGTATGCGATTTGATGACTTTGTACAACGATATATCGGCCAAGCAACATCACAAAATTATAACGGAAAATGCTTTTAAACTTCATGTTGGATACGATATCCAACGTTTAGTATTTTACGTTATGCGAAAAAAATATTACACTTAGACCTGGAGACGGAAAACCACACTAATCTCGTTGGTAATCAGCGCCCTTCGTACAAACCTTCCGACTTGAAGCCACATTTGCAATCTAAGCGGCCAAGCACCTTTGTCTCATGAGAAGCGAGTTTTGAGTAGCGATCTAGTGATCGCAGATGAGTGGAAACAAGTATCTGCTACCGACTGAGACCAACTGCGAGCTTTTGCTCCCACACCATACGAGTGTAAACGGGGCAATATGCTCGCAAAAGAGTCGCTCTGACTTGCTAGACGAAACGATTGACATCACATCCAGAAACGCGATCATGACTGACTGGTGGCAAATTAAAATTCACTCAAAATTCACCTCCAAATGCTCAATCATTTCAATGTAATTAATAGCCAAGCGCAAAGCACGGACAAATGTGACACTCTCGTTAGTTAGACGGTAGACACTATCAGTTTAGATCTTATTAAGCCCAAAGTGTATTAAGGTTAACAGGCCTTACGCATACACCAGTAGCGTATGGCCATTAAGTGGGATTTGTCTGCCTGGGGTGATTTTCTGAAAAAGTTCAACCCACCCATGAGTGTTTTGTTGATGCTTATAGACAGGGTCTTTTGTCCGCCCATTAAACACAAGCAATCTTATTTGTCTGTTTTTTTTTTTTTGTTTTTTTGTTTTTTTTTGAACATCCTACAAAATGATATATAGTCACTGAGCAGCAATGGAATCGTGAAACACCGATGTTTTCGTTCTGCTCAACCACTCATAGAAGGAACCAATGAATCATTATGGATTAACATCACATTGAGCTATAGGAATATGAATAATTCTTCACATGGTTATACGAGAATATCCACGTGATTGGGCGAAAATTATTCACGAATTACGTCTCAGACAACACGAGTGGGTTTCATATTTATTAACGTATACGACACAAACACACTTAGCTATCAGCAGGACAAAGAAAGAACAGTTTTCCACACCCAATATGGTTGTGTTACTGGGTTACGTCAGGAAATGTCTGAAAATGTACGTTACACGTGTAGATACACTGAGCATCCAAACACATTGTAATATCATGTAAGAGAAACACGCAGGCATTCGGAATGGTAGAGTGTGTGAAATGGTGTAACCCTCATTACCTTACGCTACCAAGCTCGTCCACATCGCTTTAATAAATCATGCTCCCATCAGTCAATGAATGCTGTAATGAATCAGTCAGTGATAGACTCCACCCCATCAATAAACGTGTAGTGCGATTCAATAAATGGTACGGTTAGTCTGTCAATGAGTGGTACAATTAATCAGTCAACCAGTGATACGATCAATCAGTCAGTGAGTGGTACGATCATTCAGTCAGTCAGTGGTACGATCAACCAGTCAACGAGTGGTACTATCAATGTTTCAACGCGTAGCCTGCCATTAACAACATAGATTGAGGATGTACTTAAACAATAGTATCGGCTGTATTAGACTGTTATTTTTAATATATGTCAGTCTCTGCGAAAAATGCTTTAGTTTTAATTACATTATCTATCAAACCAATCATAAATGGTATCATCGATCGTGTGTAGAGAGTGTGTTTGGCTGGAAGTATTTTATTGCGCAACTCTCCACGTCAGCAGATTCAGTGACAACTGAGAAACCTTTCAAGAATGTTGATGAAATGATGCAATCGAGAGTATCATGTGATGTATTGTGCATTTGAAAATTGTCATTTGTAATTAATCTGGTGCAGTCAGCAAAGTTATTTGCAAGGCACGAAAAAATAATGTTCTTAAAGTGAATCTAGAGATTTGTTGTTGATCTTATCTACAACACGGAATTCGCATGTCGTGACATGCTGACTTCTGCGGTTTGAGGCGACAATTTTGCAAGGAAAGTGAATTATCGCGTCAAATAGGGTCAAATTAAGTAGCCCGGGGTAATGGAGTAGACCGGACAGATCTCTACACACTAACAATAGCTCATGTAGTAGTATTTCTGAATATGTCTATAGAATGTAGGTATCAGCGTGTCTGTAAACAGAATATCACAAATATGATGGCAACAGGAAGAGAAATAGTCTTATGACGGATTTCGACAATGGGAAACGACAAATAAGCAAAATATCCTCGTTTGTCCTAACTCAATAACAAGCGCTGTTTTAGGGAAGGGAAACCGACCAACTTTTTTCTGGTTTTAGCGGAAATAATCCTTTTTTTTTCTGAGGGCAGTACTGCACAAATCCTTTGGTGACGTTTTGCCAAAATACTGGCTTACGTGCATTTGTGGAAGACAAACCCATGGCTAAATATCTAGCTAATTTACGCTATCAGAAGCGCACCATGTATAAATAAATCATGAAAAACACCAGACTGATGTTAAGCGGGAAGATCCGTAAAAGCTCTCTAATGGTTTACGTTTCTGTTCTGTATATTTCAGTGGCCTCACTTGACAACTCTTTACAATGCATCGCCGTTCATAAGAGGTCCATATAAGGAGGTGGATGACTGGAGCACGTTACGCCCCCTCCCACCCACTGTGGCAGGGTACCCTCCCAGTTATGATGACACCTATCCAAAGGGAGATTACGGGTCATACATCAGCCAGCGAACAACAGATAAATTTGGGCGGAGCTTCGTCACGGCCCCGCCCTCAAACTATGACGCTTTTTCGATATCAACCTATCAATCACTGCCCGCTAAGCGGAGGACCAATACGCGGAAGTGGACCGGGTGTCTGTCATTCTTCATCGGCCTGTCACTCATCATTTCATTGATTGGAGCAGTCGTTGCCATTGTAATTGGTAGGTTGGATTTCGATAAATCATATCTTACCCATGCAAACGTAGTGGATTGTGAAGGCCCCAAATTACACATTTATGTCTATGAATGTTGAAGTATCATTTCATTTTTGTTGAAATTTTCATTGCTTAATCTGGTGAACAATTATAGTCCCGAATATCGGCCTTTAAAAGTAAAGATAACTGCGTCAAACCAAAGCTGAGAGCGGGGATTCGCTCATTTTGTGAGATGAGCTATTAACCAAAAGCACTCGAGATGCGTGCTCAATCCCGGCCTTGGACAAAAAATTTATAAATTCCATCACTCTCATACTTTAGAGGTTCCTAGCGATAATAAGCTGTCGAGAGTGCATAAATAGGGCCGTTTGCGCAATGCATTCACGACCACTTATCGGCTACTAATATGTCGTTCACGTCTTGACGTCATGTGTGAGAAAGTTCGTCAGCATCTTGCTAAAGGCCAATAAGTCAATCAATCAGTGAATCAATAAGTCAAACCACTGCTGGTCCGTAAAATTGTACAGACACAATGGCTCCTCTTCAAAAGACAAGATATGATGTTACCTTATGAATTTGTGTTTACAATAAACTAATACATGTATACCTATCCTCTCTTTCCATCAGTGCTGAGCAGTGAAGAAAGATGTGGTAAGTAAATACACGTATTTCAGGTTTATTAGTTCACACTTTGTTTCCTATTATTTGGAAAAACACCTAAAATTCCTCATTCTTCATTACATATTACAATAAATGTGTTTTTTAGAAGACTGCATGTGCACTATGCTGCTTACAACCATGATAATATTGAACAATTCCTTGATATATCTCCAGGTAATACATCAGTGTTGTTGTTAAACCTTTGTTAAGTTTACAGTGTATTTCCGTTAACACCTGATCATGAACAATGAGGTTTCCTCTCACCATCATGCCGGCCGCCGTCGTGCAGGCCTAAGTGAAGTATTCTAAAGTACAGTGTAAATCTTTAGTCAGATTAAGCAGTAAACATTCCAAAAACAAAACCATCAGTTAAAATTTGCATAGAATTGAATTCCATACAAAGATGCATAAGCTATATTGCTCGAACAGAAGTTATGTTGGTTCAGTTCTATCACCTCAGACAGCGGAGTTTCGAGACAAGCTCTTTTACGAGTTAAAAACTGCAGACCAATGAATTCTGCGATAGCATGTATGTAAAGAAACTACAAATAACGTGTATGTAAAGAAACTACAAACAGAACACGTGCTGTGTATCTTTGAATCCACAGGTTTAGTAACATTTTACAACACGTAAGCGAGTTTGTTCGCTTGGCCCCAAGGTTGTTGGGGCCTTGGAACCATCAAGTTTTCAGCATCCCTCTAATGACCGGTTACGTTGTCTTGCATGGAGATCTGTAAAAATTACTTATCCTCTACCAGTGTCACTGTGACTATCATGCCCCTGATCAACGTGGTCGCGTGTTCGAATCCGGCTCTCGCTGTTTCGGCTACTGATTTTAAGTCGGAAGGTTTTTCAAGTACCTGGCGAAGATTGGCGATTTACTCCGTACCGCCGCTGTATAAGTTAAAAAGTCCTGAGTATGGTCTAACACACCACTCAGTCAGTCAATGAATCTTCTATCAGTGTGACATATACATTAACCTCACTCGATTCCTCAAATTCTTAGCATCACATGCGGGGAAAGTTCATTGTCTATTTAAAGGCCAGTGAAATATTCCTGAGTATGGTGTTAAACACCAAACAGTCCATCAGTCAATCAATCATCAATCACCAACATCCATTCGCTACAGCTTAAACATAAAACCTTCAGAAAAAACAATGGTTCAAGTGGTTACATACTCCATGGCGTTTGTTTCGATACAATAAACAAATGATCTCACTGCCATGTGTCGCTGTTTGTAAGTCACGATGCCTTACACTTTATTTTCCAGTGTTGACTTTTCTCACTGCGATGCCTGGACAGGATTTATTATTATACCTAAAAACAAAATTTTCATTTTTGTAAACTTTGTTCTGGTTGGTCTGGTTTCGGGGTCGTGCCATTTCAGAATAGTTTCGTATAACTTTGAGTTGTGACTTGAGGCTTCCAACAATCGTCACACATAGGGAGAAGTGTGAAGTTAAATGCGATATTTACAATAGGGAAAGATGTTTTTAAATTAAAAGATGGAAGGAAATTTTAACTTCGGTGTAAGAGTTGTTTAATTTTAACTTTTGAGAAAAGGGCACTTTGCGTAAGTAGTAACCTAAAACGTTATATATGCAGCTCAAATTCTGTCGTGCAATATGGAGGTGGAAGGTCGAACCCAGCTTTACATGCGGTGTGCGGACTGACATGCAGTGATTCCCATTGTCATCGTTTCCCAGTTCCATTGTTGCACGTAAACTCTAGTTTAGAAGGAAAAGAATAGTGCTTATTTTTAGCTAATTAAATTAATCACCATGAATAAAATACACTAAGTACTAGTTCAGTATGTCGTAAAGTAAATGTAGACAGAGAACGGAAGGACTATTCAATAGAACTCATGACTCTAGGCAAGAGAAATCAGTGGTGCATATTCTAACTCTTACACGGTTACAAGCCACAGTGTTCTCCTCAGAACTAACTCATACAGTCTTATTATAAAACCCACACTTGGGGAGTGTGTTGTGGAGCTAAGGAGAATATAGCCAGTGAGGATAGCTTGTCGGACTAAGTTAAATGTGTGTGAGTGTGGTGTTTTAACTTCTGGGCTGCAGACAACCTTTTTACATAATGTCTTATACAGGTATATTCTGTTCGTGCTAGGCCTGTTGTGCTAAGCACAAAGAAAAGACACACCATTCCTAAGGCGATCGTTTTACATATACATTTCACGCTGGTTTAAGGCCTAAGCGGCCATGGGCAATTTGTTCTGACGCCTTTGGTAAATCAACATTTTATCTGGAATTTTCCGCAAAGTCATGGATACGCCATATTACAAAAACCGGAAACAGAATGTCGCGGTACTCGTACCCCACACACTCATGGTTAAATGGCAAAACAGGGCTACAGTGAGGTTCAGTGGAAACAGCTACGCCTGATTGGCTAAAATTGATAACAAGCAATAAACATAACGTTAAATGCTAAACTTAACGCCGAATCTTTGTGCGCTTTCTTTTAAGTTTGTTTTGTTATACAAAAGCTACTTCCCTTGCTTAAGGAAGTCGATCCTTCTACAAACATTAATATCGGTTAGCATCAGATTAAGAATTATTGTAATTTTTGTAGCCTATCCTTGCAAGCCCATGCTAAAAGTATAGTTGCTCATTTTGGGTCATACTTATGCTTCTCGTTTTGGTACAGCGCCGCACTGTAAGAAACGGTTGTTGAGAAATACGACAAACGAATTTTTCTCAAAGTCACTGCTGACTATCGAAGAAAACTCACTAATCACGCTTAATTCTATCATATTATCCGTCGTTGGGCATATGCTTAAAATGAAATTATCACATTACAACTTAATTAGCAAATAAATCAATTTCATATACCCCATCAATGACGTGTATGTTGGTTGAAAAATGATATCGATTAACATCAAAGTTCGTGACCAATGCAAAAAGTATGATCGGTTGAACATGTTTAGTGTCTTTTGTTCGTCAGCACACCAGCTTACCACAAAAGTGTTGTGATAATATTATGCTGTTTCATTTTTCTACCAGATGCGTACAGGGACAGTGTGCTGGTAATAAGTTCACCTTACGATCACAACAGACTGGTGGAAGGGACGTCAGAGTACAGTAACTTTACAGAGGAATTCTGCAAGGAGGTTAGTACAAATTTGGCATTTTCATGTGCTTACGACTATTGAGAAAATATTATCTTTCATAACACAGGGACAAAAGGAGGTCAACAGTGAAGTGGTATGCACGTTATCACGCTGTTGGTAATTCCCGTTAGCTTTTATTAAAACGTGAATCAAATTGATAATTTATTAAATGTGCCTACGTACATTTTTCATTTCAGAATGGCGAAAATTGCGATCGTAACCATCGAGTTATACCCAGTTCTCAAACCCAACGGCCTTGGTATAAATAAAATATCCTTAGTCGTCACAGTACAATGTCAGTGTAATGATTAATTTAGCAAATGATGGAGCAAATAAAGATTAAAATAAATAAATAAATTCCCACCTTGTTTTTACAGATGGAGGAGAGTTTCGAGCTATTTTTCATAGAAGATCATATATGCGGCTGCGAAGTGAAGTCACTCCTGTAAGTTTCCTATACATGCGTTGCATTTTACACTCTGGTGTCTGTGGAGTTCATTTCAAGGGAACGGCGCAAAAATCAAACAGATAAAATAACAAATATCTAACTATATAAGTTATATTTCCAAGTAAGTTTTGTAAGTAAGTATATTTTTGATGTCGGTTTTATACATTAATTTCAAGTGTTACTATACGCAGAGAAGCTCATTTACAATTATAAATATCTTTAATTTTTATATCTGGGGATAAACGGTATGCATCATTTTCGTCCTGTTGTCCTACGAGATTGCAATTTTAATGCAATAGTAGGGTAACTGTTGAAAAGAGTGTGATTTCCTGATAATACTAGACATTATAAACTCTGTTCATCTACAATAATCAGTTAGCTAACACTCCTGTCCCGGACTGCTCATTTTCACAAAATAGCATACTAACTTATGCGATTCACTGTTTTTGTGTTTCAGAGTGCAAGATATGGTGGTTAATGTGACCTTCAACATTTTGTACAGGAGGCTCAACACCTCTGACAGTAACTCGGACATGGTGGGTGCCGCTTTGGGTAGCATCATGTACACAATCCTGAACGATTCTCTCACCGACACGTTCATTCTCAGCAACGTTCCGCTGTCGAATGCCAACCCAACTCCCACCCCGATGGCTTCGGTTGGCAACTTGACAACATCAACACCGAAGGCCGTCACTTTACCAACACCATACACGACCCTGTTAACGACGCCAGCTGCGAATCTCAGCTCAAACGGCACCGTGAACGGAACGGTTTCGGAAGAAGGTGTGCTTAAATGGAACACAACTCTGTCTGGTTCTGACGATCTACCTCCAGAGAACGCCACCGATAACTCCACGTCAACCACAAAACAGGTACCCCCACCGGCAGTAGCCCCAAGGCCGTCTTCAATCACGATACCCCCGACAACTCAAGCGGTAGGGGCAACTCCCGCAGGAAATTCGTCTAGTTCCTCAGCGCCGATACCACAGCAAACGCTTTCCTCCACAAAGACTACAGCTATGACTACAAACCAGACTTCCGGTTCCAATTCAGCACCAGTTGGAGATGAGGTTGGTAACAATGCAACAACAACAGCACTGCTTTCATCCTCCACAATCACCTACCCTGAGGAGACCACTGTAAATCAGACAACAGTTTTCATGGAACGCATCGACGAAGTTTCCCCCACGACAGATTCCGTCATCCAAGGTCGTAATGAGGCTAACAACTCTTCTGCTCCCTCGCCAGAGGTCCAAAATGGTGGACAGGGCGAGTTACCCGCAACTCCAGTTCCTGCAGCCAATATTGTGTTTGGAAATGTCCCTGGAGCCCCGATAACTTAAGTAATGAAGATTCGAATAAATTCTTTCTGTGGTACGCAAGTGTTGCCACAGAAGGGGCACTGGAGCTTATAAACGTCCAGTGAGAGGATGAATTTGGCTTGGATTATGTAAGCCTAATTATGAGGAAAATGGAAGAAAAAAACATAACCAATCAAGATAAGGGCTTGTCTCACCGCGACCACACACGCATGCGTGTGGTGTCAGAAGTATAGCAGCCAATGCCCGGAGAGAACGCAAATTACTGGAGAAGAAGATACCCTGTAGGTGTGAAAATGTTAATGTTGTAGCTGTTATATGAATGTGCTCTCGACGAAGGTATGTCCTATAAAACTTGCTGGAGACAGTCCTGATTTAAATGGAGCCTTTATTGTGACATTTCAAAGTGGATTGCTGGTCACTGGGAGAAGAGATAACTCGTAAGTGATGCGAACGTTAATTCTCACCAGGACAGTTATGTGAGGGAATTGATGGTATGTGGAACTAGCGCAAGATGGACATGTAGATACCTGTTTTTTTTTATTATTATAATAGAGCGGACAGATCGTTCAATACTGGGTTAAAACCAAGTTTTACTTCCGCAATGCATTCTGATATTCCGAGATCTCTGTATTAAATAACCGCCATTTGACAGATGGTTTTGGATTATGACGTTTTATGAGCGTAAGCTGTGAATCTTGATTATCGGACATTGTTTGAAATTCCAACGTAGGCGACAAGAGAAATGTCGCTCACGGAGGACGTTTTTCTGATGCAGTTGTTACTTCAGCTGAAAAGTCAACGCAAATGCTTGCTACATAGGATTGATGTTCTCCGAGTTTCCGTGAAACTAATGAGGTTGTTGTTTAGCAGGTGAATTGGGATTCTTGCCTCAGGCAACACTTAAAGACATAATTTAAGGGAGACAACTGTGTAATGAATTTCTGGATATTTCCGGAAGTTATATGCTTGTATTCCACTACGAATTTTATTTGATGAATGAATTGACATCACCTGTTCGCGTTAAATCTGATATTGGGTTAGATTTGCAGGATTAAGGATGAGTCTGTGTTACGTCCAATTAAGCGTTGTATTAAAAGAATTGGTAGTGAAGCAATCGATTAAAGAAATTTCAGTTGTCATGACTGCTTGGATTTTTGATAATAGGCTGTGACATTTTCGTAAAGCACGTGATGAATATTTTTACTGTATGCCTAAAACTTTAGATTACAATTGGATGTACAGAATGATTCTAAGGGTATTTAAAATTCTGGGAATTATCCAGACTCAAAATTTATAATCATGCATGCAATGTCATTATTTCACCTGTAACAAGTTCTTCCGCGACTTTCGAAGTAGTGAAATCTGCTGTGTGTATTGTACTGGGAAATTCCCCATGCGGTAGTGATTACAACAGATTACATTGTGAGCCATTGCGTCCCAATGTTTCACAATGTTATCGTTTTACGACCTTGTCATCGCCTTGTCCCTACAAGGTAGCTGAAACGCAATGTCAACGCTGAAATACAACACCAACACAAATTGTTTCAAAAGCATAACAAAGACTGCCGTAAGAACGCCAGGAAAGTTGTCTGACTAGTACTGTAGTTAATGGAAGTAACAACGCAATCACAACCTTGAAATACAACACCAACATAAATTGTTTCAAAGCATAACAAAGACTGCCGTAAGAACGCCAGGTAAGCTTGCCTGACTAGTACTGTAGTGAATGGAAGTAACAACAATGCAGTGCTGTAAAGTTTTGCGAAGAAAAGCTGGCACAAACTCTGAATACGACAGATCTGTGGTCCATTCATTGTGAGGTCTACATGACGACTCAAGAGATCACGAAGATAAGGCCTACACAGAAAGGAGAATTGTTTTCAGTGAATTTCTCAACAATTTCAAATCTGGCGACTTGCTGACTTTGATAAAAAGCCGAAGATCTATCACAGTCAGATATTTTCGGACAAATTGTCCTAGCTTTACACACAGTATTACACATTTCAGCGTGTGCTATGATGGAAGAGCTTTTCTACATTTACCTGAGTGAGTTTGTAAGTAATATCCATCGTGTCAGAGTCTGTGAAGGACGTGTGTTGTTCTTTCCAACGGAATATTTATAGTGTTGTCTATCTTAGGAAAATTTAGTATTGGTTTGTTGTTTTGTTTTGGTCAAAGTCTTCTGAGAAATCTATACTTGGACGACATGCTATTCCGGGTATTGCTAATCCCAGAAAACGATTCAGTATGCATATACATTCATAGACTTGTCTTCAGTCATCACCATAATATCCATTGCCATCAAGTAAGCGAATAAGTAGTGAAAAATACGACACGTGAGTCGTGATGTCTATTCGCAACTGATGAGTAAAAGCTATGTCTCTATACGTCACTAGCCGTGAGAAAGGCTATGTCTACACGCAACGTCATGAGTAAACATATGCCATTATGTGATCAGTCGTGAGTAAGCCTGTCTGTGCGCGACTAGTCGTGAGTAAACCTGTCTGTACTAGTCATGAGTAAGACAATGTCTATACGCAACCAGTCATGAGTAAGCTTATGTCTGTACGCGAGTAGTCGTGAGTAAACCTGTCTGTACGCAACTAGTCATGAGTAAGCTTATGTCTGTACGCGAGTAGTCGTGAGTAAACCTGTCTGTACGCAACTAGTCATGAGTAAGCTTATGTCTGTACGCGAGTAGTCGTGAGTAAACCTGTCTGTACGCAACTAGTCATGTGTACGACAATGTCTATACGCGACTAGTCATGAGTAAGCTTATGTCTGTACGCGAGTAGTCGTGAGTAAACCTGTCTGTACGCAACTAGTCATGAGTAAGCTTATGTCTGTACGCGAGTAGTCGTGAGTAAACCTGTCTGTACGCAACTAGTCATGAGTAAGCTTATGTCTGTACGCGAGTAGTCGTGAGTAAACCTGTCTGTACGCAACTAGTCATGAGTAAGCTTATGTCTGTACGCGAGTAGTCGTGAGTAAACATGTCTGTACGCAACTAGTCATGAGTAAGCTTATGTCTGTACGCGAGTAGTCTATACAGCTAATCGTTATGGACAGGCCACATTCCGATATCAGTTCGTAGGTTTTATATCTCTCAGATTCTGTTTGGTAATTCATAATATTAAACTGTTAGTTCCTCTGCATAACGGGAAGTATTTGCATAGGAGTTCGGTTCGTTGTGAATGAGGTATAACATAGTTATACAATCCAAAAGGCATGTGTATTATAAGCGGAATTTAGATCTGCATCTTCAAGATTCGTCTCATGAAATTGTTGAGAATAGTTGAGATAACGTCTTAGAAAGGCCGTATTCTTGATTCTATTGATTCGCACATTTAGCCTGTACACGGTCTACATATTCCAAGGCCGGGTTGTTCAAAACTGGTTTAAGACTTAATAATAGATTAGACTCTAAGTCAAATCATCAATTTGGTTCTTAGCCTAAAACACACTGTGTACCAGTGTATTAAATATGAACTAAACCTGCTACCGTTATACCTTGACTTTGGAAAACTGCGTTGGCTGCCGAGTTAGGCTAAAATTGTAAATATAAAATATGGCTTAATACCGGTATTAGTTAATACACTTTAGATTAACTGGAACCGGAGGGCAATGACGTCAACCCTGCAAGTCCACGTTCTACATGTTAATTTCTGTAGCTGTTCATATTGGATGTTAACATGTTGAAGCTTATTCTGTGTTTCACATTGGGGTCATACATAAAATCTATACTGTCTTGTTTACGAAGTTTATTTAAAGTTTAGGCCGCCAGCATATAACGAGAGATGAATCATTATAATATAAACAGCAATGATTTTAATTTGAAGACTGGTTGTAGAATTAAATGTTAGGATTAGGATAATCTGTTTTAATCCATCTTAATTCCAGATTGTACATGCATGCATATTAACATTGCTACACATCACATTTTATTTGACTGGTGTTTCACGCCGTACTCATGACATTTTAAATACTACATCAAAATAAGATTTTTGTTGCCTTGTTTATACATCGTATACGCTTACTGTAAATTTACATTCACCGACAATAAATGGGAAGACATTTGTACTGCATTGTATAATAAATGTAAACATATATCAACAAGTTTGTGTACAGTTGTCGTCTTACCTCACCCATTTAGAGTCATTATTAATGGACACCACGAAGCAGGAAGAAGATTCATTCTCGAGAATTTACAGTCTCAATTTGCTCTTTCACTTTTGCAAAGTTTATAAATAGTTGTGATACACAAACCTATGATTTTTATTTATTTATTTGATTGGTGTTTTACACCGTACTCAAGAATATTTCACTTGTACGATGGCGGCCAGCATTATGGTGGGAGGAAATCGGGGACCCGGGGGATGCCCACGACCATCCGTAGCACAAGCCTATGATGTACAAGACTTGATCTTGGACAGAGAATATGTAGATCCCAGTCTCGTTCTAGGTGGGTAACCATGGTGACAATAAGCGGTTGACAAAGCTCGTGGACACGTGGCCGTGCTCAAATGTAAACCCATCTTTTGTTGAACCTGTACATCGAAACAGGCATTCGTATATCAGCCGTCAGCCAATAAGGACGTTCCAGGTCAATAATCGCAAGGCCAATTCCCAAGACGACGTATGAGAAACCACCATAACAGAAAATACCAAATAACTATATGAAGTGCGCAAATAGGACGGAATCATGCAAAGAGGAGCTGTCAATAGTTTTCATTGATGTTGGAAAGATGTAAGCTATGCTCTAGGCGGCTGAGTGCAATCAGTATTCAGTATTCAGATCGTGTACCATGCTAGAATATCAGTTTTCGAAAGCAAAATATGTATCTCAGTTGCGCTTTGATTGCAACTGCAACGCGGTGATCTAATTCAACTCGAAGGCTAATAAAAAAAATGGTGTGAATATCTGTACATGACATGGCGCCAGCAACTTACACATGGCGCCAGCAACTTACACATGGTGTCAGCAACTTACACAGTGTTGGTGGTTAACCTCCAGCCTTCAGGTTAATTCTTCCCGCCGTAAGCAGTACCGGAATCGTAACAAGAGAAAAATGTTTGGGTATAGCATAAAAGGGGTACAGAATCGACGCGGATTGGCTGATAGCGGAGATAGGATTTCTTGATTTAAACCCTGTAGCTTTGGTCACGCTTGTATAAGTCTGCCATTCCTAAAATTTGGCTTACGGTAAGGATAACCTAGAACTAACTATTTCTCACACCAGCCAATCAGAATCGATTATGTATCCTTTAAAGAACTATCAAATAAATTCGTAAATAAATAAATAGAATGCAAGGTTTTTTTTTTTACAGAATCTGCTTTCTTTGCTGACTTGTATTGCTTTCGGTGGCACTATACTTGTGTTAGATCGTGTACACAAAAGTTGATGTTTTCTCTTGTTTCTTTTACAGTTTATAGCTTCAGGAATTCAATTCTTTGACAAAGCGTTACTGTTTTCGGTATTGATTCGCCTGATGCATACACATGAACAAATCCTCCCCCTACATGGTTGTCAAAGCCGATTGTTTACCTCAGGCCTCCGGTTTTTTCCACTAATAACCGGCACGCCGTCATATAAGTACAATCTCTTGAGCTACCTGTGGGAAATAATATGGACTTCTGCAGTAGACAAAATGACAGGCCAAACATCATGCTTCAGAACTGCAGTATGCCGTTATGGGCCCTCAGTATATCTACAACAAGTATATGCCAGCTATAGATTGCAACACGGTCGGAGACACATTGTAAGCGTTTGACGGCTCTGGTACACGCTACACCGTCGTTGTCATTTTTATTTTCAATTAGTTTTGTGGGTTCAGTTGGAGAGTTTTTAGCCGCCTGTCTTCTTCCGACGAATGGCTGTCTTGGTAAATGTATCGCGTTTATGACGGCAATGAGGTATAAAGGAAACCAATCATGGTCACGGTTACTAGCCTTTATTTTCTTACTTTCTTCCATACACCTCACTTCTTTCATAAAAGAGAAGTGCTCTTAAATACAGACTAATAAAACACGCACCGAATAAATAAATGAATCCATGAGTCATGGTTTCCCGAGGACGGCTACTCCCTAGCGCGTGAGGTGTGATGGTTTAATACATTATTCATTTGTATTT
Organism: Liolophura sinensis; assembly: GCF_032854445.1. Lineage (NCBI taxonomy): Eukaryota > Metazoa > Mollusca > Polyplacophora > Chitonida > Chitonidae > Liolophura > Liolophura sinensis. Next base: position 27,918,243 of record NC_088306.1, read on the forward strand.
CCCTCATGGGAGTGAAGCGATGCCTTTGTGTTTGTCTGGTATCAAGGGGCAATACCATCTTCCTGTTCGAAGGCATCAATTAGTTACAGGTAGCTTCGTGATTTTGACCTGCGTACTGACCTGTATTAGACGCAGGCTGTTCATTTATTGGCGTATCGATATCGTCTGTATACTCGATGGCACATACATATACGAAGATTACAGGCAAGCAGATACAACAGATTGCTTTACTGTAAACACGTACAATGTCGCTCTGAGGTGGAATTAAAGGATGTGAGATCTTCCCTTACCCTAAAGGCTCCTAATGCTCCTGGGGTGGGAATTAACGGAAACATATAGAATAACGACCGATGTATCTTATAGTGCCAATACGGTCGCTCTCAGTTCCAGTCCAGCACATGCTGGCTTCCTCTCGTGCCTTTCGAGTGAAGGCCACGCAGCAACCTGGGGATGGTTGTGGGTTTCTCCGAGCTCTGTCCGGTTTCCTCCTACCACAATGCTGACTGCTGTCGGGGTGATATATCTGAGACCATTAGTCCAACTAGAATTAGTTACAAGTTACAAGTGGAAGTTTTAACTTCTGACTAAAAGTCTCAGATCTTGAGCACGGCGTAAAACACCAGTCATCAAATAAATACATCATAGCGTCAATTCTGACATACCAGTGTGGTAACAAAGAGGTAAGAGAGTCCGCCTCGTTTGTAGGAAAATAAATGAATAAAACTGCCGGCTTTAACTGGCTCTCTTGATACTTAATCGCTGGAAAAGCTGCTAAAGGAAATAAGAAATATACATGTGTTAGGGACATCTGTTCACAGATATATTGCCTTGTTATGTTGTTTCCGCTAAGTACATGTAGTAGTAACAAAGGAAATTCAGGTCCAAGCTGGACGGCAGTGTATGAGTACCACGTTACCGGTATCCCCACAAAACGTCATAAACAGTAAACTACACAGTGTTTAGCTCAATCCGAATTATTTTTAGCGGAAACGGAGAAATCGTTAACACTAATATTGAAATCGAAATTACTTTTAAGCTAACAAGGTTATAAAGGACATGGCGTTAAATGTACACTCGGGTAGAAATTAACAAAAAGTTTACCACAAAGAAATCTAAATACAAAAACGAACACGCCATCTTGTGGGAAAGAGCAATACAATTAATTTTGTATTTTAACATTTCATTTTATTTTATCTACGCTCTGCGTTCAATACATATATTTTAACAAAACAGACAAATAATACAACTGACTATAATAAACAAACAATACAAATAGTTACAAAATATATAGTCTCTTACTGATCACAGCGTCCAAATCCGGATGGAATATTTCGGCTTCCGATATTCCGATATCAGTTCACTTAAATATAGAATCCATAGTTAAGAGGATGACAACCCTATAAGTGACAAAATGGGTACAGCTCCCTGTCGATGTTTATCACCAGCTGCCTGTGAAGGTGTTACTGCTCAGGGCGGACGGGTTGACAGTGGCGTCCATGATGCCGAGCAGGCGATGCATGTTTCACTCTTCGGAAATATAGTCACTTTCAGGGTAAGCTGGGATGAAATGTACCTAATCACACAAAGAGACAATGAGCGATTCAAGCTCCAAAACGACGTCTCAAACAATAGCAAATCACGAAACGCAAGCTCACAAAGTGGCTTGTACAGAAAATGGCAAATGTAGAGTGGTTTGAAAGCCGTTATCTCCAAACCGAGCAAAATGCGTCACAGTGTATGACAGTAAATATGACTGCTCTCAAGTAGACTTGAGTTTGACTACTCACGTTAACTTGAGTAAATGACTGCTTTCGCGTGGACTTGGGTAAATGACTGCTAGCTTCACAACTCCGTCGCTCATATTTATGCACTAACGAAAAGAAAATTCTGGATGGTTTGATCGTAAACACGTTTACAACACCGATACTCTATGTACAATGACACTAAACTAATAAACACCGAAGCCTTGAGAACGCACCACTGAATCAGACTGCAGGCCATGTCGTACACAGAGGGGAAAATGTAGCTGAGACCCTGACAAATAAAAAAATATAACACAATGTTTAAAGACAGGGTTCGTAGCACGCCCTACTTAAGAATACTTCACTTATACGATGGCGGCCAGCATTAAGTTGGGGGAAAACCGGGCTGAACCCGGGGAGTGCGGGGGTGGGGGTGGTGGTGGTGGTGGGGGGGGGGGGGGGGGAGCTAACATGAGTTGGACTTGAACTCACGGCGACCGCAATGGTGAGGGGCTCCTCTGCGCTGCTCTGACACGCTAACCTCGGAGGCCACGGAATCCCCCGTAAAGGTAATTTCACAACAGGAAAAATCTGTTCAAATCAATACACATATTACCATGTCCAATATTACATAACACAACTGAGACATAATGAAGGTGGAACAATGTAACACTCTACGTCGGTGTGTTTATCTGTTTACCTGGATCAAATGGGCCTACTCCGTGGTCCAGGTAACTTCTGCTGGGAACTGAAACCAAAGTCATGTTCAAAAGGTCACTTTGACTTAACACAAAGTAGCAGATATTGTCTAAGCAGCAGCCTTTACAAATCAGCTTTGAACATCATTCTGATTGATGTGTGCGAATCACGCTATCACACACGTTGTGTCGAAGGCGTTACAACCCCCGTCAATACTGGGGTAACCAATATTTAATTCTGCATATGTTTGTTTAAATATTGAGAACAGGCCGTAATTTATCGATTACGTGTGACTATTTTCCAGGTGTCTTCACTGGTATAGTTTTACTTTCCATGACGTAGCCGTTTACATTGCAAACATTTTTCGTTTCTAAAACATGTGGGCGATGGGATGTGGTGCTGACGGGTTTCACTGGTTCATAGATTACTACCGACATGCATGGTCACAGACACTTGTGTCACAGGTATTTTACACGGAACTCGATGGCATTTCACTCGAGCGTTCTCCTTGATCAAATCACACCTAAGACTTTAAAAGAGGAAGTTGTAACTTCCTCGCTTGGCCTTCAGCATGAAGGGGATAGTGCAACGACTGGTTGACCCGTATCAGTATAATGGCTCGGGCGGGTCGGCTTACTTGCCTTCGGTAAGTCGTCTGAGTGAAGCAGCACTAAATAAAAGAGCGGTGGAAATCCGTCCTGCAACAAGGAGGCACATTACACGTACATGCACCCTAATGATTCCTTCGTCGTCATATGACTGAAAAATTGTTGAGTACGACGTTAAACCCCAAGCACTCACTCACTCGAGCGTTCTCGTCTGTAAGGAAAATAAGCGGAAACTCCAGGTTTAATAAGATCGTTGGCGGTAAGTTGAGGAAAATGTTGTGGAATTTGTATATGTCATAACTATGCATAGAAAGTATGAAAATAAGATGCAGCGCCCAGGACGGCACCCCCCCCCCCCAAAAAAAAACACTTCTGCTGAAACAACTTTTTATTCAACACACAAATGTTTTACCCCAACTCAAACGTGTTAAAATACATGTGAAGAACAAATGTTTGTGTCACAAAACAATAAAATACAAACTTGTGTTTAACCAAAATGAGTGAATTTATGTTTGTCATCCGACCTTGTGTTGGTACAACCAAAACTTGTTTGTATCATCGTGTATAGCATCCAACACATCGTGTGTTCAATACCCTGTGTTATTTCAACACAACATAGAGTTGTTCAAATATGACAAAAGACTTTTGTTGCATTCATGCAACTCAAGTGTTTTTTGCCTGTAATTTATCCATTTGCTTGACTGGTGTCGATGGTTGTTTATCCTGAACATGTTAAGAGGAGGATTCAACAGACTCCATGTTAAGAGGAGGAATCTACAGACTCCGTGTTAAGAGGAAGATTCTACAGACTCCGTGTTAAGAGGAGGATTCTACAGACTCCGTGTTAAGAGAAGGATTTTACAGACTCCATGTTAAGAGGAGAGTTCTACAGACTCCGTGTTAAGAGGAGGATTCTACAGACTCCGTGTTAAGAGGAGGATTCTACATACTCCGTGTTAAGAAAAGGATTTTACAGACTCCATGTTAAGAGGAGGGTTCTACAGACTCCGTGTTAAGAGGAAGATTCTACAGACTCCGTGTTAAGAGGAGGATTCTACAGACTCCGTGTTAAGAGGAGGATTCTACAGACTCCATGTTAAGAGAAGGATTCTACAGACTCCGTGTTAAGAGAAGGATTTTACAGACTCCATGTTAGAGGAGGGTTCTACAGACTCCGTGTTAAGAGGAGGATTCTTCAGACTCCGTGTTAAGAGGAGGATTCTACATACTCCGTGTTAAGAGGAGGATTCTACAGACTCCGTGTTAAGAGGAGGATTCTACAGACTCCGTGTTAAGAGGAGGATTCTTCAGACTCCGTGTTAAGAGGAGGATTCTACATACTCCGTGTTAAGAGGAGGATTCTACAGACTCCGTGTTAAGAGGAGGGTTCTACAGACTCCATGTTAAGAGGAGGATTCTACAGACTCCGTGTTAAGAGAAGGAATCTACAGACTCCGTGTTAAGAGGAGGATTCTACATACTCCGTGTTAAGAGAAGGATTCTACAGACTCCGTGTTAAGAGGAGGGTTCTACAGATTCCATGTTAAGAGGAGTTGAGTGCATCGCATGTGTCCTACAGTGTAGCATATACCTTAAACTCCGGGTGTAAAAAAGGCTACACGGCACAGAGACTAAAATCAAAGACTGGGGACAGTGTGATATTTGGCAAATTGTCACACTTAAGGGGTGAAGTACAGCCCCCTATCAGCTTACCCCACTTTGGGTTTTATTATAGCTCTTCACGTAAAATACTTCAATAGCAGCCATTTACCCGCCACCTTGACCTATGGCCTAAAGTAAATAAAGCTAAATTATGAAATAAGACTCATAATACCGACAACGACAAACTGAAATTTTTGAGAACATTGTTTTAGTAATCTTTTACTCGATTGTAAAAAATAGTTATTCTAACACTCAGTGTCGTATTAGAGTTTATGTAACGACTGATAAACTAATAGCATGGTCCATTAAGCCCACCTTAGAATTCAAATGTTTGAACGCCTTTAACTATTTTTACAAAAATCTAAAAAAATAAATGAAAGTATATTTATGCATAATTTTGAGTGGTCTATTTAGTGATGCCTACTTCGATTTTTAGAAGTTCTTTCCTTTAAGATGAATTAGGTAAAAAAATGCAGTGATGTTAACGTTTGTCTAGAATTACTCAAACCGGCGTGTTTTCATCACATTTAACATACAAAAACATGAACACAAAGCAAAACAATATGGCCTGCTTCACTTCACAGTAGAATTAAGAACGGCCACATACGCGTTATTTTACTGAGAACCATGTATTCAATGTACGAGTCCTTCACAATGTACGAGTGCATGGCACCTCAGCCTTTTAAACATGAACGAACTGTATCAAGTAATACGTTGACTGCCTTGAAACCTATGGTAAATAGAGTTAGCAGTCTGTGTCATCATACCTCTTCAGCGCACCGTTATTTTCGAGTTCGTTTATGGATTTTTCAAGTCAATCAATATTTGGAATATAATTACACCATTGCTTCTCTAAAAGACGATTCTCTGTTTTGCTGGTTCGATTTTCCTTGATATGCGGGCGTTAAGCGTATACGGCATTCTGCAATCATGTGATAGCCGACTCCTATTTTGTATCCCGCCATCCTTTACGTGCCGTTATAGTAAATTATAGATTTTGGGTAGACTTTAATTAGTCGTCGAAGTCGATGAGGGTCTGGAGTGGGGGCAACATCGCCTGCAAACTATTTTACATTTTCGTCTCGTTTCGTTCAATTTATGGTTCTGTTATAGTACCGATGATAATGGGCCGATGAGAAAAACAGAGTAAACTACCGAAACTTCAAGTCTTGAAATGTTCTCAACTGTATCTAGCCTAGTTGATGGTATATAGCGAGAGCACAGTGCGTCTCCCAATTGAGTCAAGTACAGGTGAGCGCAGATATGGGCGAGCGCTATGCGGAGTTATAATCGCAGGTACCTGTTAGTTGCAACTTGCTCTCGCTAAGTTCACGTTTGGTCTTCAGACTAGAGTCAAATGTTTCTTCCAAGACAACACTTCCAGATATTTTCACCGGTCAAACACATCAGAGGTAAGTCTGTATTAAAGCTATTGTAGTAACATATACAACAGTAGACTTAGAAAGTAAAACCAGAGCAGTGATAGATGTGATAACTGTAATAGCTGCGATATCTGTGATAACTCTAATAGCTGTAATATCTATAATAGCTGTGATATCTGTAATAGCTGTGATAACCGTAATGGCTGTAATAACTGTGATACCTGTGATGTCTGTGATGCGTGTGATAACTGGCAAATGGCCACATGTAACCAGTGACACACGGTCTCTTGTCAGTTTGGGTCCGTTACACGCCCTCTAGCACCATGGCGAAGCAATATTAGGTAAAAAAAACAGTTACTTGCAATTTATTAGACGTTACTTGTGCAGAATTACTAAAAGTAGTTATCATAAGATTTGGAAGGCATATATGAACATGTTATGCACACATTTGGAGATATTCCAGCCGAAAATCGACCAATGGTTACCTGACTGAGGAATGTCAAAGAGAATTGTAAGCTGAATGCAATAACAGTTGCTGCACTTCTCTTTGTTTATTAACGAACATATAAATAATGGAAAGGCCTTCCATCCATGCATCCACCCATGAGAAATGGGTTTTAAAGTTTATGGACAACGACGATGCACCATGCTTATTAGGAGCAAAAGTATGGATCAAGAGCAAGACTTTCAAGAGAAATAGTGTCGAATTAGATAGCAAAGTTGGATATATGAACACTTGTGAACAAAGCTCAACCGAGAAAATAAGTTCGATTAACGACAAAATATGTACTAGCATCGGACACGATTTGGGCACTGATTTAATTCATTCGCCTAGTATTTCACGATGAGAAACAGTTGATTGCTTCTCTTTGCATGAATCTGTCCTGATTTCTTACTTCATATACTTTCATACAAAAGCTGTTGCTTGGTGGTATTTGTTGGATGCTGTTTTGTAAATTGGTCATGCGATTCTTTACTGGGAACGTCCATTATGGTTGTCGGCAGGTACACGAATGTCTGTTTCGACGCTTACATAGAAACCAATTAACAGATCTGAAATAATCTATTTGTGTACGAAGCGTGTTACACTTAATCTCAGAGGGTATCACGGCATGATAGGGCATGCATGCCCCTTGGTTTTTTCTTTAGGGTGTGACACTGAAATGGCACCAGTACGACACCCGAAGTGCCACTTCAAAACCGCAGGTTCGCCACTCTCAAGGTTTTTGGAGTATTGGTGCCAATATAGGTCCACGAAGTTGTTGTGGCAATGAGCTCAGTCTAAAGTTGGTTACGAAGTTAAATAATGTTTGCATGTTTGTAGGTCACATGTGGGAAAGTTTGTCCCTAACTTGACAAAAGAAGATTTTTTTCTTCGGGCACTCCGGGTTTCTCCGCTCATCATGCTGACTGCCCGCGAATAAGTGAAAAATTCCTGAGTACAGCGTTAAATACATAAATAAAAAATAAATAAAATAAATAAGCAAATAAATATAATTGAACCCTAAAAATAAAATGAACAAAGTTTCCCCAGATCACAAGTCAGCGATGCCATCCTATTTTATGAATTCTATCTCCATGTATAAGTGTAAGCGTATCTAAATTACAGTTCCGGTGACAATCTGGTGAAATAGTACCGGTGTCAATGAAAGTCAAAATTCCATAGACCAGTTTCATGAGTAAAATTAGCGTCACAGTCTCTTACAAATATATATATATATATAATTTTAACGGAAAATACTTACCTGGAAGTAGCCGTCTGTATAATCAGCAATTTCCAATAATGTCTGAAAAACATGTGTAATGTCGGATACATCAAATCCAATAGGCAATCTATAACGCTTTATGTTTAAAACACTGAAAGGAAGTGAGTGAGTGCTTGTGGTTTAACGTAACAATGTTCCGGTCATATGACGATGAAGGAATCCTTAGAGTGCATGTAATGTGCCTCCTTGTTGCAGGAAGGAACTCCACCGCTCTTTTATCTAGTGCTGCTTCACTTAGACGACTTACCGAAGGTAAGTAAGGTTCCCCACTTGAGCCATTATACCGATACGGGTCTTGGCTTCCCCTAAATGCTGAACGCCAGCCGAGGAAGCTACAATTTCCTCTTTTGAAGTCTTAGGTGTGACCAGACCTAGGACTGACCCTGGATCTCCCGCTTCCGAATCGGACGCTCTACTAACTGAGCCAAATTCGCTGAAAGGCCCATGTTTGTATAATATACATCATATCCGGCTATAAAGCAACAAAAGGTGTAACACTGTCTCTAAAAAGAAAAGAGGTACATGTATATGTAAAACGAGGAGCAATTCAACGCTGAGGACGTTAGTTACAGTCAACATAGGCTACGATCGCTTTCTGCAAAACAATGTATCTTTCTGTCTTGACGACATGCTGTTGCACAATATTTATTTATCTATTTACTTATTTGATTGATGTTTTGCACTGTACTCAAAAATACTTCTCTTATACGATGACGGCCAGCATAATGGTTGAAGGAAGCCGGGTAGAGCCCGGGGGAAACCCGCGACCATCCGAAGGTTGTGCCAGACCTTCTCACGTACGGTCAGAACTCACAGCGGCTGCATTGGTGAGACGCTCACCGCTTTTTGTAATTTGGGCGTTGGTGCCAGTAAGGGTCCAAGACGCTGTTCAGCCGTGCTAACGCGCTAACTACCTCGGCCACGGAAGCCCGCCATGCACAATAGATACAGTCAGCGTTTTCAACATTTTCACAATTTTTTATTTAAACGACAGTGGTCAGTTTCGTGTCAGATCAGCACAAGAACAGCGACCCGAATTCGTAGAATGATTTCCTATTCATTTTATCTAAAATATGCAGACACGATTCCCTCGGACAATTAAAGCACTTGTAATTAAAAATGCTGACTACAGCCTCGCGCAAGGACATCAGTAATTAGGCTAAATCTAAACAAGCCTACGTGTTGCACGATTTCCATGGGTCAAAGTTTCTCTAGTACGCATGGCAGTGGTGTAAAGCGAGCGTAGAGATTGACGCAAGCGTTGTGAGGAGTATGATATCTGGTTCCATGTCGGGGCCAGGTCAGACTTCACTATCTCGTTTTCTCAGGAGATTTCAATCTAGATTCGTAGCAGGCTCGCTTATTTTGTGTCATGTGAACTAGACTGAGATCGCAGCGAAAAGTATTCTAATAAATAAATGTTGAAAGATGTGGTCATTGACACGCCCAAATATAAATGAATGCCTGGCGACCGTTTTGTTTGCCCGAACCTTTTTTCTCTGCACGCTTTGGAGTGCTGAGTCAACAAAAATCAATCCCAAACTCCGTTTTCCCAACTCTTAAATCGACAGTATACATACTTATTATTGAACAAGCATGAAACCTTCTACAACCTCACGCCCTGTCAAACCTATGAGGATTTCAGTGTTATATTTGTGCAGCACAAGAAAGGAAAGAAAAGGTGTTATGATCTAGAATGACGTTTACAAATGTCAATCAATGGCCAGCTCACTTATGTAACGTGATACTCCACGTGTGTTTGACAGGGGAAACAGTTATATCTTGGCGTGTTAATAAATGGCCATTCCGGAACTAAATCGCCAACAGTTGGGCTCAGTGAACGTGACGGTATATGTGCACGAGACGTGCTCGTGTTTCACACGTAACTTGGTGTGTACTCAGTTTTATAGTTCAATGTTTACACAGTTACCTTTTGCTTTAAAACCATTCAATAGTTAAGGCCAGGCCCAGCGTTTCGCATTTGTATTGTTCCGTTTTGGTAAGTAAACTTTTATTTTTCCTCATTACTATAACATCGTTCTTAACCTGTAAATATGTTCCCTCGAATAGATTTCATAAGTAATTTGACCTTCCAATCGACGGCCACACGATTTGCGGGTTCAGGTCTAGCCTTGAATAGGGATTTTATAGATTCACCGGCTTTCATTGCTTGTGGGGTCTTGGTGACGACGTCGCTCGCGTGGTCCTTTGCACAGTCAATTTTTGGTTAAAGGAGAGGAAAATATAAAAAATGATGCCCAAACCAGATAAAAAGACTTATTTATAAATATGGTCATTGAAAATATTTTGGTATGGTGGGTATTTGGGATCACCTTTTGGTATTTATCGTCTTTGCATAATAATGTTCTAAATGAAGATGTGATGCATGTCTAATAAATGTATTTGAATGTAAATGTGTTGTTTATATCCAATCATATGCCACTAATCTGAATTAGGATAATATTTGTGAATATATTAAAAAGACAAATATGATCAAAATCCAGGTTAAACTCATATATCAGCTGAAAAGACCAAATTCTAGTACAAATATATTTATTAAACATGTGTTAATCATCGTTTATAACCTTATTACACAAAGATTTATTTATTTATTTGATTGGTGTTTTACGCAGTACTCAAGAATATTTCACTTATACCACGGCGGCCAGCATTATGGTGGGTGGAAACCGGGCAGAGCCCGGGGGAAACCCACGACCATCCGGAGGTTGCTGGCAGGCCTTCCCACGTACGGCCGGAGAGGAAGCCAGCATGAGCTGGACTTGAACTCACATCGACTGTATTGGTGAGAGTTCAATATTAAGCTTCTTAATATTAAAAAAAAGACCATATTCGCGACTAAGTTTTGGCACTCTTTCACCTGAACGTTATGTAATTTTTATGTTTTTTCCATATTTAAGACCAATGGGCTTGTCTTTCAATATCTGAATGTCACATAAAACTTACCACCATCGTATAAGTTAAATTTTTGTTTTTAGCTTAACAACAGTCAAACTGATATAAATCATTCAATCAATCCATCAAGGACACCGGTTTTGAGGACCCCGGAGGGGTCATTATTCAGTCACTTCTGATTCACCACTTTTTTTCAAGAGCCGTTAGTTCTGTTAGACCAGTTCCTGGACCCTCACCCAATTTGGAACAACAGTAACCTGCGGATAGTCGATTGGAGGGACAGCCCCCCCCCCCCCACCCCCACCCCCCACCCCCCGACTCATCCCCTCCACACACACACTTTGGTAAAGGTTACTCGACCCCAGAGAACACTAGAGCACATCGTTCGCCATTTTCTTTGTCGTAAAATGTTTGTATGTTAGCGGATCATTTAAAACTGGAGGACAAATTTGAAAACACAATGTTGGTTTTTCACAATAGCTGCGACATCAGGCAATAAGATGTAGGAGTCCTGTGGTCTTGTACTCTGCAACATCAGGCAATAAGATGTAGGAGTTCTGTGGTCTTGTACTCGTTGAGTTAATTGCGACATCAGGCAGTAAGATGTAGGAGTCCTGTGGTCTTGTACTCGTTAACTGCGACATCAGGCAGTAAGATGTAGGAGGCCTGTGGTCTTGTACTCGTTAAGTTAACGGCTCATGTTGAAAGACAGGATAACTAAAATTTGGCTCACACCCCAAATGACCGAAAGGCTGATATCGACAAACATACAGAGCAACTTATAATATAGAGTTGCTAGTCACAGCTTAAAAAAAAGTCCTTTGAAATACTTCGTATCTTTTTTGAGAATATTAAATTTGCCGCTGTACATGTAACAGGAAATGGGCGTTCCTAACGCCTTAAACTTCATTACTACCTGACACATTGTACCATTTTGCCAAGAATTTACAAATTTCATCAGTAAAACTCGTACCTGCCCAAAGTTTAGAAAATCTTTATTTTCATAAGAAGTATGCATCGGTACATCACAAATTGCTGGCTGGGGTCTTATATAGAGAATTTAATCTTTAAAATGCACAATATTACATTCTAAAAACGGAAGTGATAATGGAGCCCTGATTTCATTACGGGTATAGGTTACACATGCGCAATCCGTGCAAATGGGTCCGAACTGAAGCATGAACGACCACTGACTGGTTAATAATAATTAAGGTTACTGATACACCAAAAATTTCTGCACTGCTATTTATAACCTCATTAAAGTGTATCAGAAGTTCGTCTGTTTTGGATATAATTGAGAACTTTTTGTAGAGAAATGTACAAGCTGGATGTGGTGGTATGGCATGGTACCACGCGAAAATGGGGATATAAATTTCTGGGCTTGAAACTGACAAATTTACTACATAAATAGTGAGGAAAAGTAAAGCGTGCGTGTACCCTATAGACCTTTTCGTAGAATACGTTATCTCCCTCTGCGGGAGACGTCGGGGAAGCTTCCCTGCTTGCTGGGTTACGAAGTTATGCTAAAGGGTAGTTATGCATTCACTACTAAGATCACAGGATTGGGCATTTTTCTTTATTTATTTTAGTAGTGTTTTATACCGAACTCAGTACGATCTTACTCACACGACGGTTGCCAGAATGGTGGCGGGAGGAAAGCGAGCTATTGATTTTGACTTGATATTTGCGTTAATGTTATAAAGTGTCTTTATATTCACCTTGGTCAGTCATCAGGATACATAAATACACACACAGAATCTACTTTACACTTAATAAAATGAAGGATAACGAAATGAAGGATCCTTGACCACTGTTTGCTTTAACATAAAACTGACCAACGCCAAGTAATATCCCAGAGAGGCTGTGACATTTTCAGATTCCTCTGACTCCGGTGTACCAGAGACCTTTGTAGATTCATCTGACTTCACTGTACCAGTGACCTTTGTGACATTTTCAGATTCCTCTTACTCCGGTATACCAGTGACCTTTGTGACATTTTCCGATTCATCTGACTTCACTGTACCAGTGACCTTTGTAACATTTTCCGATTCCTCTGACTTCAGTGTACCAGTGACCTTTGTGACCTTTTCAGATTCATCTGACTTCACTGTGCCAGTGACCTTTGTGACTTTTTCAGATTCATCTGACTTCAGTGTACCAGTGACCTTTTCAGATTCATCTGACTTCAGTATACCAGTGAACTTTGTGACATTTTCAGATTCATCTGACTTCAGTGTGCCAGTGACCTTTGTGACATTTTCAGATTCCTCTGACTCCGGTATACCAGTGACCTTTGTGACATTTTCCGATTCCTCTGACTTCACTGTACCAGTGACCTTTGTGACATTTTCCGATTCATCTGACTTCAGTGTACCAGTGACCTTTGTGACATTTTCAGATTCATCTGACTTCACTGTGCCAGTGACCTTTGTGACTTTTTCAGATTCATCTGACTTCAGTGTACCAGTGACCTTTTCAGATTCATCTGACTTCAGTATACCAGTGAACTTTGTGACATTTTCAGATTCTTCTGACTTCAGTGTGCCAGTGACCTTTGTGACATTTTCAGATTCCTCTGACTCCGGTATACCAGTGAACTTTGTGACATTTTCAGATTCCTCTGACTTCAGTGTACCAGTGACCTTTTCAGATTCATCTGACTTCAGTGTACTAGTGACTTTGTGACAATTTCAGATTCCTCTGACTCCGGTATACCAGCGACCTTTGTGACATTTTCAGATTCCTCTGACTTCAGTGTACCTGTATCCTTTGTGACATTTTCAGATTCCTCCGGCTTCAGTGTACCAGTGACATTTTCAGATTCCTCCGACTTCAGTGCACCAGTGACCTTTGTGACATTTTCAGATTCCTCTGTCTTCAGTGTACCTGTATCCTTTGTGACATTTTCAGATTCCTCCGGCTTCAGTGCACCAGTGACCTTTGTGACATTTTCAGATTCCTCCGACTTCAGTGCACCAGTGACCTTTGTGACATTTTCAGATTCCTCCGACTTCAGTGCACCAGTGACCTTTGTGACATTTTCAGATTCCTCCGACTTCAGTGTACCTGTATACTTTGTGACATTTTCAGATTCCTCCGACTTCAGTGCACCAGTGACCTTTGTGACATTTTCAGATTCCTTCGGCTTCAGTGCACCAGTGACCTTTGTGACATTTTCAGATTCCTCCGACTTCAGTGCACCAGTGACCTTTGTGACATTTTCAGATTCCTCCGACTTCAGTGCACCAGTGACCTTTGTGACATTTTCAGATTCCTCCGACTTCAGTGCACCAGTGACCTTTGTGACATTTTCAGATTCCTCCGACTTCAGTGCACCAGTGACCTTTGTGACATTTTCAGATTCCTCCGACTTCAGTGCACCAGTGACCTTTGTGACATTTTCAGATTCCTCCGGCTTCAGTGCACCAGTGACCTTTGTGACATTTTCAGATTCCTCCGGCTTCAGTGCACCAGTGACCTTTGTGACATTTTCAGATTCCTCCGACTTCAGTGCACCAGTGACCTTTGTGACATTTTCAGATTCCTCCGACTTCAGTGCACCAGTGACCTTTGTGACATTTTCAGATTCCTCCGACTCCGGTGCACCAGTGACCTTTGTGACATTTTCAGATTCCTCCGACTTCAGTGCACCAGTGACCTTTGTGACATTTTCAGATTCCTCCGACTTCAGTGCACCAGTGACCTTTGTGACATTTTCAGATTCCTCCGACTTCAGTGCACCAGTGACCTTTGTGACATTTTCAGATTCCTCTGACTCCGGTGCACCAGTGACCTTTGTGACATTTTCAGATTCCTCTGACTCCGGTGCACCAGTGACCTTTGTGACATTTTCAGATTCCTCCGACTTCAGTGCATCAGTGACCTTTGTGACATTTTCAGATTCCTCGGGCTTCAGTGCACCAGTGACCTTTGTCACATTTTCAGATTCCTCCGGCTTCAGTGCACCAGTGACCTTTGTGACATTTTCAGATTCCTCCGACTTCAGTGCACCAGTGACCTTTGTGACATTTTCAGACTCCTCCGACTTCAGTGCACCAGTGACCTTTGTGACATTTTCAGACTCCTCCGACTTCAGTGCACCAGTGACCTTTGTTTCACTCATAAGACTACTCTGATCATACATGAAGCTCACAAGAAATCACTTGCAGGCGAAATCTATGAGTCACGAGTGGGAAAGCTTGTCAGTTACAAAACAAAGGTTTATGGTTTATTTCTGGTTCTTCAGTTTTTGACAATGACCGCTGTAGTATAAAGTTAAATACTCTTGATCAAGGCGTTATACACTAATCGATCTCTGAATCAACCAGTCAAAAGAAATCATTATTATCCAGGGTTTAATTCATTCATAGACACACGCTGTGCTATCTTAATTTTGGATATGCAATTAAATATTATCGTCGAGCTACGGTAATACATTAAATTTACCATAGTCTGGAATTTCACTCCATTTCGCGTCGACAATAACGCCTTTTTGGGACAGGGAATAATAAGGAAATCTTGATTTGATTTGATGGAGAGGTTATGAGGTCTAAAATCTAAGCGATATATCTTCTCTAAGTAAACTTGCGTAGAAAGACTGATCGTTACTAAGTATGATTGTGTTCAAGGAAAAGACCTCCGAAAATCGAAGTATGCATCACTAAACACACCATTTAAAACGTCCCAAAAATATACTTTCGTTTAATGAAAATGAGTTTTGTGAAAGGTGCTCAAACATCTGATTTCTAAGGTGGCTTTTATGGACCATACTATCAGAATTTATCAGAGTTCTGACGTCACAGAAAATTTATCCAACAATAATCACGATTTTAAATGTTGGAGTAAGTCTTTTTGTTTACGAGTATGAGTAAACTAAAATAAATGTTCTTCCCTGTGGTGAACATCAGGAAAAAAAAGGTGATGTGACGTCAGAGTTCCTAGATACCGTCAGTATGATTCATAAAGCCCACCACAGTATTCAAATATTTGAATGCCCTTCAACACTCTTGAAAAATCTAAAAAAAAAATAAATGAAAGTATTTTTACACATAGTTTCCAGTTGTCCTTATGATAAAATGTTCATATTTTAGCTTTCTTTTACTTTAAATAGTAAGCTGGGTTTATCCCTCTGGAAGGCGGCACTAACTTTATTCTGCCTATAACCTTAACTCCTCTAACAAATGATAACAGATCTCTAACCTTAACTCCTCTAACAAATGATAACAGATCTCTAACCTTAACTCCTCTAACAAATGATAACAGATCTCTAACCTTAACATCTCTAACAAATGATAACAGATCTCTAATCTTAACTCCTCTAACAAATGATAACAGATCTCTAACCTTAACTCCTCTAAAGAATGATAACAGATCTCTAACCTTAACACCTCTAACAAATGATAACAGATCTCTGACCTTAACTCCTCTAACAAATGATAACACATCTCAGTTCAAATGTATACGTCAATACAGCCGCGCTGCCGAGACAACCTTACGAATTCGACTATATTGTCGAACGAAAATAAAACGCACACTACTATGCGATTTTAGAATTTGACAAACGACATCGACTGAACGCGGCCTGTGAAATTGTCTTGTCTTATTATCACTCCACTCGTTGATTTCGATGATTCGATACGACAAATCATACGCAGCGTTCAAACGATGCGACTTCATCCTTGGGCGGCGGCGTATAGTTGATTAAAGGTAACTCTGGAATATGCATTGCACCAAGTTTAGGAACTGAGTTTCATTTCAGTTTTTGGGACAAAAAATCAGGCCAAGGTGCGTTGACCGTTTATGGAGACTGTTTAAACATTGGCGCCCCACGGTTAGTATGTAAATGTTTATTCGACCACTGGTAATAGCTCCAACACTCAATGAAATTTGATTAAGCAACGGTCTGTGCAAACAGATTGTTTGGACGCCTGCCATGTCTGTATAATAGGTGAAAATGTGAAATGTGCCTTATCGTTGGGAGACGCTCACACTCCACTCCACATGAGGAGGGGGGAGGCGGCCGTTGGAGAGGTGGGAGGGGAAAGTAGACACTAAAATAACCCTGAGAGTCAAGTTAATATGGATAGATTACTTGACAAGGTTTTGTCACGTCTGCTCACTGGAGATAACAAAACAGTTACTCGTAACGGAATTTTCTAGGCGAGGTTTATAAATAGTCGTGTTATGAAATATGACGATAGGTCTATTGTTGAACACCTGATCTTGTTACTAATATAAATAAGCGATTTATGTATACCGCCAACGCCCAGTATAACACCGACCCTGTTCATACATGCTCAGGTGTGTAATCGGATACAAAGTTATTGTTTTATAATTGTATCCCTGATAACAACCTGTACAAGTGGTTATTAAGAACATGGCAACCCGGCATGACTGAAGTGCATGCTTTTATATTAGAGAGTTTACATACGGCACCAAGCAAAGCACCTTGATACTCACACGGTGCGACTCAAATATCTTTTTTTGTTATAATTAACGTATAGGATGATATAAAATATCTTAACTTGTAGGTCTTGTTTTTCATAAGAAATCTAGGTTTAACGAGATTATATCGAAGATTTCGGACAAAAGTCGATCAAGAAAAATCCAATAAAACTATTTTTTAGAATAGTTCAAATGATTTCCTTTCACAAAATATAAGTCTTGTCTGCGCGAGTACTACCGTAAAAAAAATTGGTCAAAAAATCGTAAAATTTACAATGCAGGTCTCTTTACAACTTTTTAAAACTTTAGAATCATTTTAACACCAAAAATAGTATTGGTGCGAATCTGGTAATTTCTGAAACACTGTAATTTGAGACATTCTTGTCATAAAGAGAAACTTGGATTTGTTTGCTGAATTTAAATATTTTGCCCAAAATTTCCTCTTTAATCTAATGAAAGCAACGAAACCTAAAACCCAAGGGATAAATTGACTGGTTTTTAATGAAGTCAAGACGTTCAAACTCAATGATTTCACTATACAGTTACATGTTTATCAATTATCCCGATAGGGATATAATTATAGTCATATAAATTGATATAATTAATGTGGATTTATTCAAAGTTTATACTTTGAATACTAGTGGTTGAAATCAAAGGGAAACTGAGACACCCTTTTAAATATTTGGGTAAATATAAATAAATAGTAATAGATGGGTTTTAAATATTTCTTTTAAAATATTTTTAAGGTACGTGATAAAACAAGTTTCGCCAGTTTTCCATATTCTTTGATGCCGGTTACGTTGTACTTTCCCGAAACACCCTACTCTGTCATGTTTTTGACTTCAAGAAGGAATAATACATGTAATATTGCTCTGATACTGGCAGGCACGACAGTACTTAACATCAAACCTCGCACAGTTCCCTTTTTTTTCGAAAAAAAGAAAAAAAACGACAATGATTCACAAACCGTTATAATAGTAGGCCCTACCGCAATATAATAAACAAACTTGCAGCGTAGAGAGTAAACCAGTGCAGCGACGATAGTGAGACAATTGGCAAGTGGTAATACGTAACCGGTGAAATACGGACTACTGTCAGTTTAAGTTAGGGTTTATTTCTAACTGTTCATGTAAATGCTTAAGCACTAGCAATTTACACGCCGCTAGTTCCAGAGTTAAGATAGAATTAGGTAAGAAAAAAATTGCATTGATTTTAGTGGTAATTTAGTAAACTTCACTGGTCTAGAATTACTCAAGATGGTGTGTTGTCGTCACATTTAAAATAAAAATAACATTTTATGAGGGAGCATTGTGCCGCAATGACCCAGGAGCCTCTCACCAATACGGTCGCTGTGAGTTCAACTACAGCTCTTGCTGACTTCCTCCCCAGCCATAAGTGGGAAAGTCTGGCATCAACCTGTGGATACTCGTGGATTTCCCCAGGGCTCTGCCCGGTTATCTTCCGCCATAATGCTGGCCTCCATCGTGTAAATGAAATATTCTTCAGTACGGCATAAAACACCAATAAAATAAGTAAATAAATGTATAGTATGCGTTTATTTGACCGGACGTTGCATTTGTGAGACTGTCATATTGTTTCTCCATCTACCGACAGGGTGATTGTACAGGATATCATGACACGAAAACACCATGACCTGATTTCACACTGGGCGTGAATGCCAATATTCTGACAAACTGATCCGCAGTGGTGCCGAGAATTCAGTAGTCTGTAACGACTTCACAGAAATGATCTATCCTTTCTGCTGACTGACGTATAATATACATGGAACAGGTGTATACTTGTACGCGACGTCTTCGCTGAAATCGATATCTGTGTCCAAAGGTCGAGTTGCACACATCAAGTCGTGGGAATATAAATGTACTCACCGCTAGGCTCATAACCCCTTAAAGACCCCACCCAGCCACGCCACACCCATGCAGCGTATGTCGTCAATAAACTATGATTATGTTACATATAGGGAGTGTACTGTTTGTTGTAAATTTTCATGTCTCTATGTTATTTTCTCTGCTACGCTGAATTGGAAAGCTTTTTAACAATGATAGTGACTATATGCACTGGATGACCATCCAATTTCTACAAGGTGACGCTAAGGCGACACCAATTTCATTTCTGTTTTACGGGCGAGCCGAAATTAAAGAACTCCAAAACTGAATTAAAAAAAAACCCTGAAAATCCACCATTTTATTTTTGACACGTATCTTGATGGGGTTTTTTAAATGATTTTTTTCTGTTTTTCAAGACTTTCCGATCATGTGAATATGTTAGGAAAAATTGCCAAGGTTGTCTACATTTTCCCAAACTGAGATTTTTTCAGTTTTTGTCATTATTTTTATTGGCCTGAAAGAAATTATCGTATATTTCAGCCTTATTACTGAAAAACTGTCAAACAGTTTAAGAAAGGAATTTCAACTTCAGAATTTTACTAGATATTAATTCCATTGACGTATATGAGCGATGTATCATGAGCCTTGATATGCTTCAGTAACACTATGGTTCTGTGAAAAACGTCATGTAACGGATGTATACACAGGCCCATTTTAAATTTGCTTTCTTACTGTATTAGCTACATTTTATTCGACCTCACAGAATTATTATTAGGGGTAGAGATGATTTTCATGTATCTAACTAACAGCTGCAACGAAAACAGTCATTTTAAAATGTATACAGGTTTTTTCTCTGGTAAAGCATATATATCGTTTAATAGTTTACTTTGGTATATTCATACGTGCTATATATATCCCCAAATCTCCAGGAGGGTTATTTCTCTTGCTTTTCGAACTTTGGCATGCATGTATATCCCCAAAGTTGTGTTCCATGAAAGTTACTTCTTTCGTATTTCTAACTTCTGCATATGTCTCCTAAGTTTTCTTCAGTGCAGGAAAATCGACTTTTTCGTATGTTTAACACCCTTACATCCCTAGAGTCGTGCTTCAGAAAAATTCTTTATTTTGCATTTTTTCTTTTTAATTTTTCGTCAAGCATTCATGCTTATTAGCATCACAACACGGTTATTTTACGAACAAATCTGCGGTTGCTTATGGTCGTGGGTTTCCCACAAGCTGTGTCCAGGTTCCTACCACCATATAATGCTAGCCGCCTTGCATCGTATAAGTTTATAATATCCTTCATTACGGCGTAGCACACCAATCAAACCAATACATGTTGAGGACATTTGGAATCAAAGCGCGCGATACCTACATTTGTACCTTCCTTGACATTTTCTACGCAATGTACTACGCCTGTTTCATCGATTAAGACAGTCATCCATTTTGGGCACAACCCCGTCATCCGTCCCAGATGTTTCGAACAGGATCCATCCCATGGTGTTCTTAAATACAGCTTCATGTTGTTACCTGTTGTTTTGATACCGCGTCACCGACAGATGCATCCTGTCACAACAACAGGTAGTCAGCCCAATTCCAACAGCTAACAGGTAGAAGAACAACCCACCTGTTGATTAACGGATCAAAGAAAACACTGTGCTGACATGCAGGTGACGGATTAGTGAAGGTGATTAAGGAAGTGGATTTTTGTCTCATGGTTGAAAATTGTGTGTGAAGAACAAAAGTGAAGTCAAGTATTTTTCTGATTGGATGTCTTAATACCAGACTCGCGCGACAGACAGAGGTCAATGTCTTAGAGGTAGTGATTGGGTGGGGCTAATACACAGAGTAGATCACGGCAGACGGCAGGTAGTGTAACCTGGGATTAAAGTCTATGTTAATCTATGTTAGACTTTATTGAGATTCAATGTGTCGGCATTTTATTGATTACCGTATATAACAATGATTCAAAATGAAATCTTCGTTTCTTGGAATTACACTACTTCGATAAGTATGTGAAACCTATCAATTGAAGTATAAGATAAAAGGAAGATGTAGGTCAAGCGATTTGTCTAACCAACTCATCTGATTCGACCAACCGAATAAACTTAGGACAAAGCTTATTTGACACGCTTTGCATAATTCGATAAATCGGATCGTATGGACGTGACATATTTTTCAAAATTTTTTAATTCCATGTTATTCGAATTCGATGACTCGCTATACAACAGATTGAGTCATGCGAATACGGCTACAGATGAACTCGTGAATTATAAAACATCTTCATTTTCAATTGCCTCTTATGTTGAGGGAAGCCAGACATGATTATATGTTGTTTGCTCTCATTTTATCTCCAAAAACGTGTGGTAGTGTATGTAAGCATTACATTCAGTTGATCGTTTGAAGGTTATTTGCATAATAACATTCAGATCCATGTTTACTCTAATGGGTTATGACATGCAATAAGTTTGGGCCGCTTGGCTTTAAAGGAAAAAAGACTGAATCTTAAAACAAGGGCATATCCTTAGTAGCTGTGACAACGATGTCGTTTTTTATTCAGTTCTTTGTCAAGTGGATGATTCATGTTGAACTTTCCTGTTCATAACGAAAAGCCAGTACTTCAACTCACAGCGACCAAATTGGTGAGGGGCTCCTGATTCAGCGCGCAACTCCAGCACGTTAACCAGTGAGCCACGTGGGCCCTGATCTCTACTGCGCGCCATCTTGCTGGAAGCCAGTGGTCCTCCAAGAACGGTTGGACTACTCAAAGGTCACGAGCCTCGCCGACCAATCATTGTCACGTATTCCCTTAAGAATAAGGAGAGCAGTGGAATCTTCAAACTCTACAAAAGCGGATTTTCCCGGCGCAGTGTCCTGACCGTTGGAGAGCAATTACCGTAATCACATGATCAAGACCCGCTCGCCGTTTGACTATAACAGAATGAAATAACACTTGATTTAAAAAGTAAGGACAAGTTTTACACCTTTTATATAATTTACCATGCAGAAGAACGAATATTTGCACAGAAGACAAGAAAAATATGATTAAAAAGGGGTCGGAAGGCATCTACCTTACAGAAGAACGCAGCCATACGAACATTGGGCCTTCTATAACCACCAATACACTTAGTTTGCAATATATACGAAATCAATGCATCGAAACACTATAATACAAAGCCTTTGTTTTATACAGTGTGAGAAAATATAAGATCCAACAATGCGAGACAATTAATACACAATCCTACAGTGCAGGTGACAAGTGAGTAAAGAGGGAGGGTGCCTCATTTTCCCGGGGGTTGGGGAGGGCGAGGGAGGGATGTTGGGTAGGTATGCTGATGTTTGGCAGTGTGATTGTAGGGTTTTCTTTCAACATATTCCTAACCCCCCCCCCCCACCCCACCCTTCCACACCGCCACCTCCCACTGTGCAATACCCCTATATCAAAATCAAATTTTACTCACGGAAGCCACTCCTGTGGCTAGAAGCATTGCTCCAGACACCAGTAGCTTTATTTTCACTTAGAAACTAATTTTCGGTTAATACTCAGTCCGTTAACAGCTTGGCTGATGTCACTTAAATTATAATGGCAAAATGCTCAGGAATTTCAAGACGAGCAGTAACGATATTGAAGCAGCAACTACGACTGATATTCGAGCGGAGTTCGTTATATTCCCATGCACTTATATTATATATAGCAGGGCGATAAAACATTATAATATTTAATGTGTATGACCATAAGAAAAGACCAGTTATGTTTCATAAGTATAAAATATGCTGTAAGTTTGTACGCATCTGTATTATACAAATTGTGCGTAGTTCTACCTTTTCTATAAACAAATTAAGAAATACCTTTACAGGTGCAAAGAAGGTGTGGCAATATTTGCCCTCGGGATATGCGTCTGGAAAACACGACATATGAATCATGCTTACTGACACGTAAAACTAATCATGCTTATCTTATTTGTGTCAACAGACGGGATGGGGTAGGGGAGGGGTTCCCCGGTTCTTTTTACCGGGGGACCTTAACTTGCTAGCCGAACTTTTCGCTTTGACATGATATGAGGCCATTATGTAATAGCCGTGTAACATTTGTTACTGGCGTATAAAGACAGAAGTTACAGCTCTAATCATCAGTCACGTACACGCACAGTACATATATGCTCCAATGAATAGAGCGTTGACAAAATGTTATTCCACAAAAAAGGGCGTGACTAAAGCGCAGTATGGGGATAATCCTTCAATCTCTTTGCTGTAGTTCTTTTTTGTGTAGTATTCCAGCATAAACCAGCATTTCGGTGCTGCCAGACTGGTGGACCCTCGAGGGCTGGTCACGTTGCATTGCTCTCATGTGATTCTATATAAAATGCGATAACAAAACAGCATTTCGACTACTTCTGCACTAGTTTAATATATTGCAATTGAGATGACTGCCTTTTTTTTACCTAACTTTACCTAACATGGTGCTAGGGGGCGTGTAATTTGCTGATATTTAAGCACTTACATGAACAGTTAGAATGAAACCCTGACTGAGGTAGATTGGCAAGAGGCCGTATTTCACCGGTTACGTGTGACCATTTGACAACTATCGCACTGTCTTCCCCGCTCTTCGTTTACTCTCTATGCTGTATGTCTTTACTTTTATTGTATTCCTTTATAAACTGGGATTCTGCTGGTTGACTAAAAACATATCCGAGGTCTGGTCCTTTTGCATTGTTCAAATGTTATTGTATATTAAATGTGATGACAACCCAGCATTTTGAGTAATTCTAGCCCAATGGCGTCTAATAAATGCAGTTTTCACCACTGCATTTTTTGTATCTTATTCTGCTTAATCCATGGTTTAAAGGGGCGTGTAAGTTGCTGCTGTTCAAGCATTTACATGAACAGTTAGAAGAAACCCTTACAAAGGTAAATTGACAAGAGAGCGTATTTCACCTGTTACGTATGACCATTTTCTGTCACACTGTCGTCGCTGCTTAGGTTTTACTCTCTATATGCTGTAGGCCTTTATATCAGCACTATTCACTATTATAAGGAGGCTAATACCAACCGCAGTAAACGTCCGTATTACGTATTATCAACAGATAACTGGTAACTGGAAAACAGGTTGTTTTCTATTTTTAGCCCCTGTCGGTTGGAAGCGTCAACAGGGTGCGAGGCCAAACTCGTTCGACTGGAACCCCCAAAGGCTCCCTGGACAGCGGTCAGTCATTGGCCGGAATACTAGTTGACCATTGGCTGGCTTTGGGTCAGTCTTGAACTGTTAGGCGGGACAGCCACCCACACACAAGTCTTCCCAACCCCACAGAAGGTGTGGTTAAGTGACAACCTCTTGGATCATTACCTAGTTTGTCATCCATGTGAAGAGAACCTCGGATTCTTGTTCTTCAGATATCATCGTTTGATCAATCTTTTTGTGTGTTTTGGATTCACGAAGGAGTACACCTATTTTGAGATGTAGACGTCGTATGGATTGCACATCAACTCGATCTTACTGGCGATCCAATATGACTGCACTAGAGGATTCTAGTTTACAAGACATTTACTGAATTACACAGTCTTTATCGCGTTATCTTGTGGAATACGTAAGGTTTTACAAAGATGTCTTGGAGAACGAGGTTCCACGATAAGGTATGTTCAAACATTTGTAAGTGTTTTTCATTTCATTTGCAAAATATATAAATATCTCGACAAACATATGCATGTAGTCTTGCAACAACCTGCGTGTGGTCGTGGGTTTCCATCGGGCTCTACCCGGTTCTCTCTCACCATAATGCTGGTCGCCGTCGTATAAGCGAAATATTCATGAGAACGGCGTAAAACTCCAATCAAATAAATATATAAATGTAAAATGCTTATTTACAGTACTCTTTACATACACATTCCAAAATTCAAAACCAGACTCTGTAATCACCTTGTCTGAGATATGAACATGTGGCTCTGTCTTCTCAAATTTGATTTCTGAGAAATTCTACACGTGCTGATAAATGTAAATGAATACCCTAGATCTGTTTAGTTACGGAGATCATTTATAATCCCCTTTACTCATGTTCCTTGGTAAATTTCACAATTAATCCATTTTTTTCTTATCAAAATCGTATGCATATTCTGAAGTTGCGATTTATTCATTTGCTACCGATAATACAAATATCCCAGACAATCTAAATCTGGAGAACACACAGATCCCCGTTTGGAATGCGGAGGTATGTTTAGAACGTCTTGGCCTTAGGGGAAAGTGTGCGGATGGAGTCACGGTTTATTGACCACTTAGGTCAATATTACGTAATTCTTTGAACAGGTGAGAAAGGCTCCTACAGGTGTGTCTTTTGAAAATCTCGTACAACCTTACAACAGACATACGTGAGAATTAAGTCGGGTACCTTTCTTTTGCAAACGCACGTGTAATCTGCTTGTGTACTTTTACGTCCGACAGTTTGCACAACGGGGCTGGTGCTTTGAGTGGAATTCCTGAAACAAGAGAAGCTCCCCCCACTCCTCTCCACTATCGTGGAAATGGGCACGATGTATGCTAATTAAACATGTCAAACACACAGAAGCATGTGCTGCCTTTACCGTCAGGTCAAAACCTGATACACAATTCACAGACAGTGTGCTGAACGGACGCATTCTGCCATGTTTGTCAACTTCGTGCACAGAATCAGAAAATTCAGCGACTATTTTGTTCTTATTTGCATATAAAACGGCCAAGGACTCAGGGATCAATATTTGGACATAATAAAAAGTTAACAAACATCATCAAAAACACACACGCAGAAAACATCAAAGACATTGCGGGAACTACTTCTTTTAGTTCATTATTGCTTAAATTACATCTTGAAACGCGTTAGTCACTCACAAAATATTATGCAGTATATAGTTTCGATGTAGGCAGAATAATTTTAAGAATCGTAAGTTGGTTGATAATGATTATGGTGGTAATGCTGATTATGATGGTAATATTGATTATGATGGTAATGTTGATTATGATGGTAATGTTGACTATGGTGGTAATGCTGATTATGATGGTAATGTTGACTATGGTGGTAATGCTGATTATGATGGTAATGCTGATTATGATGGTAATGTTGACTATGGTGGCAATGCTGATTATGATGGTAATATTGATTATGATGGTAATGTTGACTATGGTGGTAATATTGATTATGATGGTACTGTTGACTATGGTGGTAATGCTGATTATGATGGTAATATTGATTATGATGGTAATGTTGACTATGGTGGTAATATTGATTATGATGGTACTGTTGACTATGGTGGTAATGTTGATTATGATGGCAATATTGATTATGATGGTAATGTTGACTATGGTGGTAATATTGATTATGATGGTACTGTTGACTATGGTGGTAATGTTGACTATGATGGTAATGCTGATTATTATGGTAATGCTGATTATCTGTTCGATTGTAAGTGAAATTGAATCTGAATAAATGTATTATGGTAAGTCTGTTGATAATTAATAATTGTATGAATTACATAGGTTTGTTGATAAATAATTATCGTTTGCTATATTGACTCCTCCATATCTACAAAGATTTGATCTTGATTGCAACATTATTCAGCTAGATTCAAAACATGATTCATCCAGCTTGAAAAATTCTTTACACATGTGGACTAATCATTCATCCATATCGATGCATTGATCATGGACATAGACAAATTATTCTTCTGTAGCGTCCATGCTATGAGTGTCACGACACAGCCGTGTTATTAACGCTTGGGTGTTTATTTCATCCAAAATTGAAATATGGGCATCAATACCTGATCCATCAAAATTATTACTACTTTGTCGGAGATATAGTCAATGTATTAACACACTGTCCAACATATGCCAGATTTTGCCACCCGTAAGACACAAATGAACTGGATGAATATCATAGGAATCATTTCTTAGTCTCAGTAGAGATCACGTTGACCCGACTGTTTGCGCTTCCACAAGTTTGCACTTGTCCGTGACTCTCGCCATTCAGTAAGGCTCGGTTCCTATCCCCAGTGCAATTAAGACCAGTCCAGTAAGCCACAGTTAACAATGGTGGCTTTATTGAGGACCTCAGAAACCACATAACCCTCCCCATTCTCTGACAGCTAAGGAAACATACTCGCCGACATTCTGCCGCGAAGACACACACTTGAGTTCTGAAGTTAATTCAAGCAGTCTTCGAGGAAGTTACTTTGAAAATAAGGGACTGATCCTGAAGTGTACATTGCATAACATTACCACCGCGGCTAAGACCGTGTAACGTTCTTGTTTATTCCTCACGTATCCATGATATACATGTAGAGCGGTAGGTCGGACCGAGTAAGTTTGTGTAAAGGTTAAAGTCATGGAGAAATCAGACATGGTTCACATTCGCTGTAGTTTTGTCGGGGGCTCGAATCCCCTAGGTGTTAATGAGGGATATAACTAGCGATCTCTTAATTACTTTTTTTTAAAATATCCATGCATCAATACGAAACTTTTATTAGAGTTATAGCATATCTTTTGTTGAAAATGCCTTATGCATGTTATAAAAGATATACTTCTTGTCAAGGCACCCCTTTTCAATACTGTATAACTGACGGTCGTCTTTCTCATTTTTGCTGGAAATGTACTATGCGTGCTATAGTGGACATTTTTTCAATACACATTTTATATAAAATGTAAAAGTTTATTTTGACACGATTCATCAGAATGCGTTAAATTACTGTTTTATGAAAAATTGGTGACTCTTGTCTTCCATCCCACTGCATTTCTCAGAGTACAGTTTTATGTCGTCATTTAAAAGACCGGGGCCACCAAGGAATGCCGGTTCACCCTATTAAATACTTCACTTTTTCACGTGGCTGGGTTTGACTGTTTATCTAGCTTAAGTCACATGGGAGTGGTCTCCTATGGGTGTGTGTGTGTGAGGGGGTTGGGGGTGGGGGGGGTGCAGAAGGATTGTATTCCGGTTATATTCAAGCGTCTTGCAAACAAGTTGTCCGACCTTTAGATAGTCAATTACTAAATGCCTGCTGGACAGTGTATTTTAGAAGTAAATAAATGTTAAAGAAAACAATACTTTTGGAGCTGAAATTGACATTTTCTCAGTGGAATGCCTCATTGTCTTCCTGACGAACTCAGAACACTTTCCCATGGTCAGCAGAGCTCTCAGAATCCGGCAAATTGTCTAACGTAATCATGAGCGACATTTTTGATTATTGTACATCAACAGCAACCCAAAAAAGGGTGTGGTCCCGATGTTTGCCGTTGGTCAAAATGTTGCCAAATCCTGAAATCATTACCCAGAATGCACCTTCAAGCGTTCCGGTACGTAATTCACCCTACCGATGCGTATCGAATAGTCAGATTCTGTTCAAAACAACCCCAACATGAATTCATGACCCATTGTGGGTAGGAACCTCCCTTAAGGGCACAATTAGACCTATCTAATGACCCTCGACGCCATTCACCGTGCTCAGTTTGCATACGCTACTGACCCATCCCCACTGGGAGATTATTTTTAGGGGCTGAAAAGCCTTTCACCGTACCGTCTCTGAACTGGAGACGTAGACTTGTCGCAACCCAAATTAATATGGCCTACATCAAGTAGATTCCATAAATTCCTGTTCCCGGACAGGAACAGTATTGGCGAGGGTTGGACAGGCGGTTTCATTACATGGTGGTTTCTCACATGGTGGTTTCTCACTGTGACTGAGAGCTAGACTGACGCAATCGACATACTTAAGCATGCAAATAAGAAGTTTTTACCTAAGACTATCATGTCTTTTTGTTTAGTTGCTGCAGGAAAATTGGTATTCAATTATATTCTAACCTACTTGTATACATGCATGTCATCTGAAATAGGCTTGTCGCCGTTGTCACATGAAGCTTGCTTTTCCCAGTACGTGGACATTATCTAAAATTGATATCACCTCCTTTACACTTTACGTATCCTCCTCTGTGTGGCGTGTAACTAAACCACACCTTTTTCCACCTGTAGAACAATGTTGAAGAGAACCCAACGAAGCTTTAAACAACTTTGGAGTGATTTTAACTCAGTTTATTCACATGTATATTGCTATTATCCCGTAATTTGACGACCGTCCAAAAAAAATCTTCCAAGTTCCGTCCCAATTCACGAATATTTGGAGATTGTTTTTATTACACATTTTATCTATTTTCCTTTTTTATATTACATTGACCGTGCAACCTAGCAAATGAAAATGATAACGTACCAGTTTTGCAAGAGGGAAAAATGACAAAGCCATGTGGAAAAAAAAAACATTTCAGATTCATAACCAAGTCGAACTGCCATCAGAAAGAAGATTAGTTCTCTTTTTGAGAAAATAAATCACACAGGGCGGTACTATGCGATGATAGATTTATCAATTGTTCAGGTATGTCTTTTCAAGTACACGTAGGTGGGCTAGCTTGATTCTCTTGAACGCAAAAGATAACGGCCATCTTGAATCCCGAGGTGGAGAGTAATATAGGTTTTAAAGAATGGGTGAAAGGGCAGAGGGCGAAATGTTGTCCGTTCGTTGGTGATCTGCTGGTATTCCACAGGTTGCCATTGTTGAAAGCACAATGGCCGACAACATTAAGCAAACGACCGCTGGACAATTGTCACTGAACAGAACATAAAAAAGCCTGAGACCCTAACACGAAACTTTTCTATATAAACACATTGAAATGCTAGAATGCAAATTTTCATAGAGGCCACATTCTTGCGATTCAAAGTAAAGACAAGGGCCAAAAAATGCGGGGGATTGATTCGAGGCGATACAGTGGTGTCTGTCAACTGAACGAACAATGCATGACCCCAGCTTGTCCGGTTATTCACTCGAGCAGCACAATAGTCAGTTAGTCCGACACTTCCCTTCATTTCGTCTCAGCTTGCTGTCCCTTTTATGGCGTGCAGAGATCACATGGAAGAAAAATCTAACAATACACGACACACAGTAATCTGAAATGTACCGTTACAATAAGATAATATAGACCTAATATTCTACCATATATAGGATAATACTGTGATTTAAATATAATTATCGGCTGCTGAAGTATGTATATATACCGGTTGTTGAAGAATGTTTATATACGGGTTGTTTCTCACGGAGATTATTCTCCACACGAATGACCAATATAATTACCGTCAGATTTATGTTATTTTGTCCATGCATGCCCCCCCCCCCTGTAAATATTAATGTTCGTTAAGCTGAGTTATACAAATAAACCACTAACGTGTCGGACCAACAATAAATGATTTGGGTATTCCATTCAAGATTTTGGGTGATAAATCGCATTCTCTTTGTAATACAGTCAAGTGAAAGTCAACTATTAAAGGAACCAATGCATGTTTTGTGTTCACTGGTTTTGTTGTATCGTCATATTTGTTATCATTAACTAAGGAAGCCTTACTAATTAAGAAATGAGATACAATTTTCGAATGTAGCAAACCTGAAAATAAGTTTCGTGAAAGTGAGCCGAGGTTATATTATATACATGGGTCTTGTCCCTTTCTCTGATGGGTTCGCCTGCTAAGTGTTACGTAGCCATTTTCTGCCTTAACATTGCCATTTCAGTTATGAAGGAGTGTCGTATGGCGTGTCGGCCATTTCTGCGAGTTGCTGCTTTAGTTATGCATTCTTTCCCACAGTGGCCTTACTTGTCCCAGATCTACGCCAGTAATCCGTTTGGGAATCCAGAATGGGACGATTTCCGACAGTCGAACACCAGCCTGGGAAGTCAGAAAGACTTTATGACGTCATTCCGTCAGGTGGGTGGCGACAGCGAACAGACCTACGGGGCTTACAGATTCTACATGCACGATGAATACAAAGGAGGAGGAGGAGAAGGAGGAGGAGTACAATATCGACATCCGGGCTATTTCGTGGAGGAAGAAACCGCCAGCTACACTACACACGAAAAGGAATCCTCCCAGTCGTCACGGGTGAAAGTCTTCCTGTGGAGAAATATTCTTGGTGCTTTTGTCTTACTATCCATTCTTGTTGCCATAGCTACTGTCATCATTTTAGCCATTTTCTGTAAGTATTTCTTTTTAGTCCCATCAGGTACTAAAGTAAGAAAAATATTACTTATCATATTATTTACGAATGTTGAATTCCACTGTACCCAGTATTCACTAAACGCTTACTCGCTGGGACTGTTAGGCCCGTGGCCAATGGCGCCACGTTCAAATCCAGCTCTTGCTGTTCCGGCTCCGGTATTACGTCAGGGAGCTTGTTAAGTACCAATATCTAAGAACTGTGGCCTCCTCCACTTACCCAGGTTTCCTCCGCTCATTTCTCTGACCGTCGTCATACAAGTGAGAAGTATTTGAGAACTGCGTTAAATACAAGTCAATAAGTCCATTTTGTAGCTTTTACATAACATCTCAACACACGCCATATGGTTTTACGAATGTAAAAACTCCCAGGCAATCAATATCCAGTAACCAATATAACATATCGTATAAGACTACTACTAAAGGTTGTAAGCTCACTGTTTTCAATGCCCCACAAATCATTCTATATCACATTCGAATATAAATAATCCCATGATAACGAATGCACTTTGTCTACTAATCACTCTTTTCGTTTCAGTAACACGAAGGTCGTCAAATCTAGAAACAAGTAAGTCATGACTGCGTGAAAACGCCACCTTATAGGACAACGTTTATTTAGTGGTAAATTCAAAAAATGCTCAGTTAGACGAATTTGGCCCGTTAAACAAAGAGCAAACCAGTTTAAAAGTTGGAGAAAATTGGAACTGGAATTGAAATAGGCATAATGGACTTACACTATAGCTTTTAACGTCATAATTAGTACTCTGGCAAAGTTAAAACAATTTCCACTGTTATCTGTTAATACAACAAGGAAGTCGTCTGGTAAACGTTGGCCGAAGAGCGCTCGCTGGCTCACGTGGTCAATGTTGAGCGGCGTGACTCTCAGAACCTTGACCAAGGAGGTCGCGGATTCGAGTCCATATTTCACCGCTTCAGATGCCGTTTTAAGTCGATTTTAACCAAACGTATAGTCGTGTACAAGTGCTTGTTTGCTCTTTGTTCTTCCCCAGGATCATTTTACACAAGCTTTCGAGTTCTCAACGAGAACTACATTCCATCGCATTACGCCAATACAAACAGCTCCGAGTTTACAGCCAAAGCTAGTCAGTTATGCGGAGCGGTAAGTATAACTTTCAGTTATCTTCATAAACATCGCACCGACGACTTTATTTCAGTACATGGTATTGTATGTTGACACCGAATGAACATAGGTATGTGTGACTTTGTTGCCATGCACAAAAACATGGCAGTAAAGACTTTATCACATCACATGATATTGCATAGAGATATTGCAGAAGTGAATCTAAATGAATATATATTCGACATTTCCAGATAGATAACATGTACCAGTCATCCTCCGAGGCAGCCCTATATGGCGGATGCACGATAGTCCATATAAGGTAAGTACGAACTTAAATGTGTTTCTGAAATATCGCAGGGTCTTTTTACCTTTGCAATAATAACAGATTACAAAAAGAGTCACTGACAGATCTTTCAGTCCTTGAAATCTAAACCTCGAGAATGGTTATGCCTGCCTTTCAATCGTTAGGTCACCGATTGATCAGCGACACTCGTGTGGCCGTTAACGCAGACAACTTGTCTTCCACCGAAATGACATGCACGTCTACCGTCACACATGTGAAAGTTCGCAAGTAACTTGTAAAACACCGGTGGTTTAATTCTAAAGCTCCGATTTTCTCCCCGCATAATACTAATCGCAATGTTATGTCAAACAACAACCAAATAAATAAATTACATTTTTTCTTTTCAGCAATGGGAGCATTATTGTACATGCAGAAATAAAGACTGTGGGCAGGCCACAATGGACTAATGACTCAGCTCTGAACGCATTAACACGTTTGGAAGGTGTATTTTCCAATTTTGTAGAAAACAACGACTATCTGAAAGAATTCCAGTTAGACAGAAATTACACCATTGTGTTTGAAACGAATCAGACTCCGTTCACAACAACTACGGTGCCTGTTACTTTGAGGAGCACGACATCTCCGCCCGAGAAATCCACGACCACAACATCCAGGCAAAGTGTAACCACGAAACCGACAACCACAGATAAAGAAACCACTAATAGTGCTGGAACCACTTCTACAACCTCGAACACTACAACCACAGATAGGGAAACCCCCACTAGTTCAACTGCTCGAACCACTTCTACAACCCCCAACCCTACAATCACAGATAAAGAAACCCCTACTAGTTCAACTGCTCGAACCACTTCAACAACCCCCAAACCTACAACCACGGATAAGGAAACCACTACTAGTTCAACTGCTCGAACCACTTCTACAACCTCCAACCCTACAACCACAGATAAGGAAACCACCACTAGTTCAACTGCTCGAACCGAGTCTACCACCCCAAACCCTATAATCACGGATAAGGAAACCACTACTAGTTCAACTGCTCGAACCACTTCTACAACGCCCAAACCTACAACCACGGATAAGGAAACCACTACTAGTTCAACTGCTCGAACCACTTCTACAACCCCCAACCCTACAACCACAGATAAGGAAACCACTACTAGTTCAACTGCTCAAACCACCTCTACAACTTCTAACCCTACAACCACAAATCGGGAAACCAGTGCTAGTTCAACTGCTCGAAGCACTTATACGACGGCGTCTGTTGCTACAACAGCACAAATTAAAACGACGGCCCAACTGACCAACGGAACGTCATCAACACAGCCAATAACGTCCACATCACGCCCAGTGACGTCAACGTCACAGCCAGTGGCGTCATCCACCCAGCTGAAGACGATGACGTCTGTATCAAGATCATCGACTGTCAAACCGGCTATTTCCACGCCTCAACTGGCTACATCGACGTTTTTCACACAAGACGCAAGCTCTTCCACGGCTAGGAGCCCGCCATCAACATTGTTTAGTCTTCTAACGAGTGACCATAGCACGACGGCTGTCCATCAAATTACTTCAACGCCGGCCCAAAGTACATCCACGCAAGCCCGTGTAACTACAACTTTTCCAAGTACGTTATCTCTTACAAGAACGACAGCGACTCAAATTACAACCAGACCTCCTCAAAGTACAACCACCACTGTTCAAAGTACTAGTCCTGCTAAAAGTACAACCACCCCTGCTCAAAGTACAACCACCTCTGTCCAAAGCACAACCACGACTGTTCAGAGCACAACCCACCCTGCTCAAGGAACAACTACCACTGTTCAAGAGATATCGGTGCCTGATAAAAGAACACCAACAACAAGACCGAGTACAGCAGAGAGCATTACAAGCCTACCGTCAACCACAGTGAGCACGACGTCAGCAAGTGACTTGATTACGACACAGCAAAGTGTTTCCACCACCCACTCGGCATCAACTGAGGCAAGGACGCCGTCAACCCCATCGACCTCCACATTAGTCGGAACGCAAGCCTTTACCAGCCCTGATAGTACCGTTGCCTACACAACAGAGCCAGTTGTGCAAACCGGTAAATATCTTCCATTTCGTGTAAAAGGTTTAATTGTGTTTTATTTTACAAAGCACATGTTCTACGGTTGTGACATTTGTGAGTTATAGTTTCTGTGCATCAACCATGATTAAATTGCTAGAATTCCGCATCTACATTTATCTGGCCGATGGCTAATGAGATCACGTCCTCGAATCCAACTCTTGCTGTTTTGATTGCGGTATTCAGTCAGAAGGCTTTTTAAGCACCTAAGAATGGTCAGTGGCTTCCAGTCAGAAACCTGACCGCCGTTGCACAAGTGAAAAATTCTTCAGTGTGTCGTCAAACACCAATCAATCGTTCAATAAATAAATGAATCAATCAATAAATAAAATAAATGGTTTATCTTGTTTATAGGTCAGTTCTCTGGTGTCGTTCGAGTTGTCAACAGAACATTTACAGAAGATCTCCTCGACAAAAACAGCACTGAATACGTTGTCATTGCAAATGACTTCTGTTCTACGGTAACCACACATAATTTATTTATATCTATTGTTTTCCCGTTATATTGTACTTTTTGTGCTATTTAACAAGTGTTATATACCCATTGTCCCCCTGGCCATAAAGAGTTAGTTGTAATAATTTCCAGTGGCTGAAATAAGCTCATGCTCATAGCGAGGTGCAATGGTTTTCTCTACTGATTCTCCACAACACGTAAAAGACGAAAAAGATATATAAAAAAACCCCTTCACTTGCCCATATTAAGACTCAGATTATATCACAGATATGCATCTCTTGTTATAACTATGCGATAAAGAGACGACCTTTAGCCAGGCAAAACTGAACTTTTCATCAAAAATACCTCCACAACATTCTGTCACTGATGTTTCCACTGTCTTTGTTTTTGCAGATGGATGCGATATATCGCAATTCCAGCCAGGCGGAAACTTACATCGGATGCATAGTCCTAGGCATCAGGTAAGTTCTTCGTTTTAAGAAAGATATGATGTATCGCCATTTAGTAGTTTCCATAATCAATGGGATCCATTTCTTTGCATTTACGTCCACATCGTTTCAGTTTATTCAGTTTATTCAGTTCTTCTATAGTCGCCTCCTGTTTACCATACTGCAGGCTGAGGCGTAAAAAACGTTTATTTTTCAAAATTTTGCCGTTCTTATGAATTATTACTTAAGAGTCTTCTACAGTACAGTCTAATTCATGTGTGTTAAATATGGTACAATTTACATTTCAGCTCAATTTAATCTAGTGCAATAAACTCCACCGTCCTTCTTAGGTCTTTTACGAATGCTTGCTGGCGCTATCGCGAGAAGGTACACTATTGTTTCTGTTGTGTCTTTCAGGAACGGGAGCATTGTAATCGACTTCAAGCTTTTCTTTCGGGAAAATGTTACCGCTAAGAAAACTGTTCCAACAGAAACAGAGGTCAAAGAAGTTATCTTGGACAACGTGTACAAAGCGGAAGGCGTTCCCTTCATAGGCCAATTCCAGTTAGACGAAAACACAACTGTCGTCATAGAACTTACTGTAGAGACCACTATAATGTCAGACGTCACTACATTGGGCATGACGTCACCGAGCTACTCCGAAACAACTGTTAACATTGATGGGGCCTCGTCAAGCCGTAGTGTGCCTTCCATCGCACCTTATTCGACGCTGCCTTCTACAATACAACAATACCTCACAAGTACAGCTGGCACTACCACAAGTACAGATGCCACCTCCCTAAAAAGTAAAGAGGGCACTACTGTGGGTAGTTCAACAACAACCACGGAGGCCACTACCATGGGAATTTTATCAACAAACACGGAGGGCACTACTGAGCGAATTTCATCAGCAAGCACGCAGGGCACTACCATCACAAGTTCATCAGCAAGTACGGAGGGCACTACCGTGGAAAGTGCAACAGCAAGCACGGAGAGCTCTACCATGCGAATTTCATCAACAAGCACTGACGGCATTACTGTGGAAAGTTTAGTAACAAGCACGGAGGGAACTACTATTGGAATTTCATCAACAAGCACGAAGGGCACTACTGGGCGAATTTCATCAACAAGCAAAGAGAGCTCTACCATCACAAGTTCATCAGCAAGTACGGAGGGCACTACCGTGGAAAGTTCATCAACAAGCACGGACGGCACTGCCATGAGAATTTTATCAACAAGCACGGAAGGACTTACCATGGGAATTTCATCAACAACCACAGAGGGCACTACCGTGGAAAGTTCAACAGCAAGTAGGGAGGGCTCTACCATTGGAATTTCATCAACAAGAACTAAGCGCATTTCTGTGGAAAGTTCAATAACAAGCACGGAGGGCACTACCGTTGGAATTTCATCAACGAGCACGGAGGGCATTACAGGGCGAATTTCATCAACAAGCAAAGAGAGCTCTACCATCACAAGTTCATCAGCAAATACGGAGAGCACTACCGTGGAAAGTTCAACAGCAAGCACAATGGGCACTACCATGGGAATTTCATCAACAAGGACGGATGGCACTACCGTGGAAAGTTCGACAGCAAGCACGGAGGGCACTAACCTGCAAAGTTCATCAACAAGCATGAAGAGCGCTACCATTGGAGTTTCATCAACAAGCACGGAGGGTACTACTATTGAAAGTTCAACAATAAGGTTGGAGGGCACTACTGTGGAAAGTTCATCAGTAAACACGGAGAGCACTACCATGGGAATTTCATCAGCGAGCAGACAGGGCACTGCCGTGGACATATTATCAAGCACGGAGGGGACTACCGTGGAAAGTTCATCAACAAGCACAGTTGGCACTACCATGCAAAGTTACTCGGCAAGTACAGATGACAATTCCACAGGAAGCCTCTCTACAAACACAGACGTCACTACAATAGAAAGGCTATCTACAAGAAAAGTTAGCATTACCACAAGAAGCCTCCCTACAAGATCAGATGGCACTACCTTGGAAGGATCATCGTCAATAGCTGTTGGTACAACTACAGGAATCCTCTCAACAAGCACAGACGGCACTACGAGGGAAAAGCCATTTACAAGAGCAACTGGCACTTCCACAGGAAGCCCGTCTTCAAGCACAGGCGGAACTACATTGGAGCGGTCATCGACAATATCTTTTGGTACAACCACAGGAAGCCCCTCTTCAAGCTCAGACAAAACTACATTGGAGGGGTCATCGACAATATCTGCTGGTACAACCACAGGAAGCCCCTCTTCAAGCTCAGACAAAACTACATTGGAGGGGTCATCGACAATATCTGCTGGTACAACCACAGGAAGCCCCTCTTCAACCTCAGACAAAACTACATTGGAGGGGTCATCGACAATATCTGTCGGTACAACCACAGGAAGCCCCTCTTCAAGCTCAGACAAAACTACATTGGAGGGGTCATCGACAATATCTGTCGGTACAACCACAGGAAGCCCCTCTTCAAGCTCAGACAAAACTACATTGGAGGGGTCATCGACAATATCTGCTGGTACAACCACAGGAAGCCCCTCTTCAAGCTCAGACAAAACTACATTGGAGGGGTCATCGACAATATCTGTTGGTACAACCACAGGAAGCCCCTCTTCAAGCTCAGACAAAACTACATTGGAGGGGTCATCGACAATATCTGCTGGTACAACCACAGGAAGCCCCTATTCAAGCTCAGACAAAACTACATTGGAGGGGTCATCGACAATATCTGCTGTTGGCTCTACCACAGAAAGTCTCTCTACAAAAAAAGATGGCACTGTCATGGAAGGGTCATCAACGTTAACCGTTGGCACTACAACAGACAGTTACTCTACAAGCACAGATGGCACTACCATGGAAAGTTCCTCGACAGGCAATTACGCTCTTAGCACTGAAGTCACTTCTCCAATTATAGTAGAGACTACCCCAGAGAGACTGATGACCACTGCACAAGATGTCACCACAAAGGCTTCCCCACAAGTACAACGGCACCCACTATTTTCTCCTCAGTGGAAAATGCAAGTAATGGTACAAGTGCTAGTACACCTTTTATGGTCACTCCCAGAGTCGACATTACCATCTCGACTACAGTTGCTAGCACTTCGTCTAGTGCAGAGAATACCCCGTTGAGTACACAAGGTAGTTCGACTTCTTTTGCAAAAGTGAGCCCAGAGATCACCACCGCCAAGTCAACAAGCGATGGTAGTACATTACATAGCTCAGTGGCCACAACTGACAGTACCGTTTCAGACGCAATTGGCACTGCATCGGGCAGAACACAAAGAACTGCAGATAATTCAACGATACAAAGTACCAAGCCAACTACAGAGGAGACTACAACCGTCAGCGCTGGTTCAAGTACAGATGGCATCACGGTTTCAAATACCTACGATCTTTCGATGGAGAGTACAACAAGTGCGTCTTCAATTAGAGAAGATGGCAGCACGGCACAGTATATGTACACTCCTACGTCAGAAACCGCTTCAAGTGTAACTGATACTTTGCTAAACACTAGTGCTGCCAACGCAGTTACAAGTACAAAGGGAATTACATTTAACATGGACACTAGTGACACAGCTCCGACACTGGGAAGCTATTCGACAAGCACTGTTCCAACTTCACAATCAACGACGATGATCGGCAAAACGGAAACGAAAACCTCTACAGTTGCTAGTTTCAGTTCTACCAACGGCACCTTTGAATCGACGACCTCAACCACGTATGGTTTTATTACCACGGGAACCGACGAAGTGGCAACTACACCGACTGAAAGCGTAACTTTCAGTAGTGCCACAAGCAAAATGCCAACTCGTACTGAAACAGGAAAAACTGCCACAGGTGAAGTTGTATCATCTAGCAGTGGCACCAGCCAAGCGGCAACCATAACAGCAGAAAGGAAAACCAGTGTAACAATTTCGTCCACGAAAGAGCTGGCATCCAGCACAGGCACCGTCAAAAGTATGACAACATCTTCTCAATTTATTCCAACCGGAATGAGGACCACAACAGTTCACTC
The DNA here is from genome assembly GCF_032854445.1 of Liolophura sinensis. Classification (NCBI taxonomy): domain Eukaryota; kingdom Metazoa; phylum Mollusca; class Polyplacophora; order Chitonida; family Chitonidae; genus Liolophura; species Liolophura sinensis. Next base: position 27,957,761 of record NC_088306.1, read on the forward strand.
CCCTGTAGGGAGTTCCACGCTTATTGGAGGCTTCTACACGACAGGGACTGATACCACCCTCAGTGGCTCTTTCCTGACCGACAGTGGGACGACATTTGTCCAAACCACCGAACTGACCAGCACTGTTCCATCGTCAAGTTCTGTGACTGGTACACTCTCAACAAAGAGAAGCCCGGCCGAAGAAAGCAGTAGCACCAATAGTGCTTCGAGCACGTTATCTATCGATCAGGAGTCAAGCACAGTATATACCAAAACTGATTATTACACCTCGTCACCTAAAACTATTGACACGTATACTTTTTCAACTGAAGAAGCTTCGCCAGTTTCATCGTCAGACCTGAGTAGCACCATTTCGGGCTCCGTCGATGACGTTTCGACCCCATTCAGTGCAAGAACTGATACCACTTTCACCAGTCAGGGAAGGGATACAACATCCAGTGTCTTCCTCAGCACAGTTTCTACGTCTCCAACAGTCAGCATAGATTTGACCGGTGATACTACAACCGACACAGTTTCTTCATCCACTTTCGTTATGGAAAAGTCATCTGATGCTACGGCGGGATACACACACTTGCCTGTAACGTCACCCTCGCAAGACACAGGTATGTCTTTTTTAAAACATTTTCCTAGTGTGTTTTCTGTTGAATATCGACCATTTATCACAAAGACGAATGTTGGAACACATTTTTTTCGCATTTCCTAAATTTAACATCAGCATGTGATCACGTTATTTTTTTTATTTTAAAAGAATTCTTAGTCTTTGTCACACGTGTCATCAGCCTCTGTCGATCAGTTGTTTTCTTAGCATGCTAACAGTACACACTGTATCCTCTTCATTTTTCCTTTTCTTGCTGCTTTCTATCGAAAGGGCACATTTCCACGATTTTCGCACGCTTTGTCTTGCACATTTTCTGTTGCTTATTTATTACAGACATCTTCGACGGCACTATCCGAGCGGTAAACAGAACGTTTACGGAAGGCTTTCAAAATCAAAGCAGCGTGGAATTTAAACAGGTGGCATCTGAATTTTGTGAAAAGGTAAAAGGATGCAGCACGCAAAATATCTACATTTCATGTGCATCAGTCTTATCATATATCACCTAAATTCCCGCTCTTCAGAACGTAGATGATCAAACTTTCAAATGTCATAACTCTTCATATTCCTTACATGCTTGCTATTTCTCTCCTTCCAGATGGATCAAATTTACAAGAAATCCTCACTGAAAGATGATTATATACGATGTACAGTCATATCTATAAGGTAACAGCAGCTTCTTCTAAATATTATGCGACCAGTTAGCTTGGTTGGTGGCTTTCCACAGTAAATGATAAAGTGAATGGGATTATACTAGCAGTTGCAATCCATTTTCAGCCCTGGACAAATAAATTCAAAAGCTAATATTTTTATAATCTTCTACTATGTAGTCGTCGCTTATATATTCAAATCGAATCTTAAATCCGTTTAACTTCATTTGCAGGAATGGAAGTCTAATTATCGACTTTGAACTCGAGTTCCGTCAGCCACAAACAACAATAGGACCGGTAGCTAGAGAGCAGCAGGTCAAAACTGTCATTTTGAATAACATAAAAAAAGTAGAGACTACAAACTTTCTGGGATCGTTCCAGTTGGATCTTTCCGTTCAACCGATCAGAATTATCCTCAAAACGACCACTACCACCACTGGGCAAACGGAGTATATGACACCCGAAATCACCTCCAGCCCATTGTCCACAAAAGTGTTTCAAACCAAAATACCTGTTCAGTCCACAAAACTGATGGACACCACCTACCTTGGTCGGTCCACATCAGTTATACATACCACCACACCGGGAGAATCTGCTACAGTGCTGGAAACAACAACACCTGGCCAGTCTACAACAGTAATGGATAACACCACACCTGGCCAGTCTACAACAGTAATGGACACTATCAAACATGGTGAGTCTACAACAGTGATTAAAACAAGCACGCCTGTCCAGTCAACAACAAGAATGCTTACCAATACACCTGGCCAGTCTTCAACAATGATGGATTCCAGCACGCCAGAACAATCTACTGCATTTATTGATATTACCACACCTGGCCTGTCTACAACAGTGATGTATCCAACTCCACCTGGTCAGTCTACCACAGTTATGGATATCACCACACCTGGGCAGTCTACAACAGAAATGGATACCACCAAATATGGCAAGTCTACAACAGTGATGAAAACAAGCACACCTGTCCAGTCGACAACAAGAATGGATACCAATACAACTGGCCAGCCTACAACAGTGATGGATATCACCACACCTGGACAATCTACAGCATTTGCTGATACTACCACACCTAGCCAGTCTACAACAGTGAAGGACACCACCACACCTGACCAGTCTACAACAATAATGGATGCCACCACACCTGGCCAGTCTACAACAGTAATGGACACCACCACACCTAATCAGTCTACAATATTAATGGACACCACCACACCTGGTCAGTCTACAACAGTAATAGACACCACCACACCTGGTCAGTCTACAAAAATGATGGACACCACCACACCTGGACAGTCTACAACAGTGATGCAGACCACCACACCTGGCCAGTCTACAAAAGTGATGGAGATAACCACAATTGGCCGGTTAACAACAGTGATGGATACCACCACAACTGGCCAGTCTACAACAGTGATGGATTCAAGCACACCTGGTCAGTTTACAACTCTAGTGGATAATGCCACACCTGGCCAGTCTACAACAGTGATGGATACCACCACTCCTGGCCAGTCTACAAGAGTAATGGATACCACCACACCTGGCCAGTCTACAACAGTGATGGAGACCTCCACACCTGGCCAGTCTACAACAGTGATGGATACCACCACACCTGGCCAGTCTACAACAGTAATGGATACCACCACACCTGGCCAGTCTACTACAGTGATGGATACCACCACCCATGGCCAGTCCACAAGAGTGATGGAGACCTCTACAATTGGCCATTCTCCAACAGTGATGGATACCAACACACCTGGCCAGTCTACAAGAGTAATGGAGAGCACCACACCTGGCCAGCCTATAACAGTGATGGATACCACCACCCATGGCCAGTCTACAACGGTGATGGATACCACCACTCCAGACCAGTCTACAACAGTGATGGATACCACCACCCATGGCCAGTCTACAACAGTGATGGATACCACCACACCTGGCCAGTCTACAACAGTGATGGATACCACCACCCATGGCCAGTCTACAACAGTGATGGATACCACCACACCCGACCAGTCTCCAATAGTGATGGATACCACCACACCTGGCCAGTCTACAACAGTGATGGATACCACCAAACCTGGCCAGTCTACAGGAGTGATGGAGACCACCACACCTGGCCAGTTTACAACAGTGATGGATACCACTACACCTTTTCAGTCTACAACAGTGATGGAGAACACCACACCTGGCCAGTCTACAACAGTGATGGATACCACCACACCTGGCCAGTCTACAACAGTGATGGATTCCACCACACCTGGCCAGTCTACAAGAGTGATGGATACCACCACACTTGGCCAGTCTACAAGAGTAATGGAGACCACCACACCTGGCCAGTCTACAACAGTGATGGATACCACCACACGTGGCCAGTCTACAACAGTGATGGATACCACCACACCTGGCAAGTCTGCAACAGTGATGGATACCATCACACCTGGACAGTCTACAAGAGTAATGGATACCACCACACCTGGCCAGTCTACAACAGTCATGGACACCACCACACCTGGCCAGTCTACAACAGTGATGGATACCACCACACCTGGCCAGTCTACAACAGTGATGGATACCACCACCCATGGCCAGTCTACAACAGTGATGGATACCAGCACACCCGACCAGTCTACAATAGTGATGGATACCACCGCACCTGGCCAGTCTACAACAGTGATGGATACCACCACACCTGGCCAGTCTACAACAGTAATGGATACCACCACACCTGCCCAGTCTAAAACAGTGATGGATACCATAACACCTGGCCAGTCTACAAGAGTAATGGAAAGAGCCACACCTGGCCAGTCTACAAGAGTGATGGATACCACCACCCATGGCCAGTCTACAACAGTGATGGATTCCACCACACCTGGCCAGTCTACAAGGGTAATGGAGACCTCCACACCTAACCAATCTACAACAGTAATGGATACCACCACACCTGGCCAGTCCACAACAGTGATGGATTCCACCACACCTGGCCAGTCTACAACAGTGATGGATTCCACCACACCTGGCCAGTCTACAAGGGTAATAGAGACCTCCACACCTGGCAAATCTACAACAGTGATGGACACCACCACACCTGGGCAGTATACAACACTGATGGATACCACCACACCTGGCCAATCTACAACAGTAATGGATATCACCACACCTGGCCAGTCTACAACAGTGATGGATACCACCACACCTGGTCAGTCTACAACAGTAATGGAGACCTCCACACATGGCCAATTTACAACAGTGATGGATACCACCACACGTGGCCAGTCTACAGGAGTGATGGATACAACCACACCTGGCAAGCCTGCAACAGTGATGGATACCATCACACCTGGACAGTCTACAAGAGTAATGGAGACCACCACACCTGGCCAGTCTACAACATTGATGGATACCACCACACCTGGCCAGTCTACAACAGTCATGGACACCACCACACCTGGCCAGTCTACAACAGTGATGGATACCACCACACCTGGCCAGTCTACAACAGTGATGGATACCACCACCCATGGCCAGTCTACAACAGTGATGGATACCAGCACACCCGACCAGTCTACAATAGTGATGGATACCACCGCACCTGGCCAGTCTACAACAGTGATGGATACCACCACACCTGGCCAGTCTACAACAGTAATGGATACCACCACACCTGCCCAGTCTAAAACAGTGATGGATACCATAACACCTGGCCAGTCTACAAGAGTAATGGAAAGAGCCACACCTGGCCAGTCTACAAGAGTGATGGATACCACCACCCATGGCCAGTCTACAACAGTGATGGATTCCACCACACCTGGCCAGTCTACAAGGGTAATGGAGACCTCCACACCTAACCAATCTACAACAGTAATGGATACCACCACACCTGGCCAGTCCACAACAGTGATGGATTCCACCACACCTGGCCAGTCTACAACAGTGATGGATTCCACCACACCTGGCCAGTCTACAAGGGTAATGGAGACCTCCACACCTGGCAAATCTACAACAGTGATGGACAAAACCACACCTGGGCAGTATACAACACTGATGGATACCACCACACCTGGCCAATCTACAACAGTAATGGATATCACCACACCTGGCCAGTCTACAACAGTGATGGATACCACCACATCTGCAGAGTCTACAACAGTGATGGATACCACCACACATGGCCAGTCTACAACAGTGATAGAGACCACCACCCATGGCCAGTCTACAACAGTGATGGATACAACCACACTTGGCCAGTCTACAACAGTGATGGATATCACCACACCTGGCCAGTCTACAACAGTGATAGATACCACCACACCTGGCCAGTCTGCAAGAGTTATGGAGACCTCCACACCTGGCCAGTCTACTACAGTGATGGCTACCACCACACCTGGCCAGTCTACAACACTTGTGGATACCACCACACCTGGCCAGTCTACAACAGTGATGGATACAACCACACCTGCCCAGTCTACAACAGTGATGGATACCACCACACCTGGCCAGTCTACAAGAGTAATGGAGAGCACCACACCTGGCCAGTCTACAACAGTGATGGATACCACCACCCATGGCCAGTTTACAACAGTAATAGAGACCTCCACAACTGACCAATCTACAACAGTGATGGATACCACCACACCTGGTCAGTCTACAACAGTGATGGATACCACCACACCTGGCCAGTCTACAACAGGGAAGGATATCACCACACCTGGCCAATCTACAACAGTGATGGATACCACTACACCTGGCCAGTCTACAACAGTGATGGATACCACCACCCATGGCCAGTCTACAACAGTGATGGATACCACCACACCTGGCCAGTCTACAACAGTGATGGATACCACCACACCTGGCCAGTCTACAACAGTGATGGATACCACCACACCTGGCCAGTCTGCAAGAGTGATGGAGACCTCTACACCTGGACAGTCTACAACAGTGATGGATACCACCACCCATGGCCAGTCTACAACAGTGATGAATACCACCACCCATGGCCAGTCTACAACAGTGATGGATACCACCACACCTGGCCAGTCTACAACAGTGATGGATACTACCACACCTGGCCAGTCTACAACAGGGATGGAGACCTCCACACCTGGCCAGTTTACAAGAGTAATGGAGAGCACCACACCTGGTCAGTCTACAACAGTGATGGATACCACCACACCTGCCCAGTCTACAACAGTGATGGATACCACCACACCTGGCCAGTCTACAACAGTGATGGATACAACACCCGACCAGTCTACAACAGTGATGGAGACCACAACACCTGGACAGTCTACAAGAGTAATGGAGACCACCACACCTGGCCAGTCTACAACAGTGATGGATACCACCACACCTGGCCAGTCTACAACATTGATGGATACCATTACACCTGGCCAGTCTACAACAGTGATGGAGACCACCACACCTGGCCAGTCTACAACAGTGATGGATACCACAACCCATAGCCAGTCTACAACAGTGATGGATACCACCACCCATAGCCAGTCTACAACAGTGATGGAAAGCACCACCCATAGCCAGTCTACAACAGTGATGGATACCACCAGACCTGGCCAGTCTACAACAGTGATGGATACCACCACCCATGGCCAGTCTACAACAGTGATGGATACCACCACACCTGGCCAGTCTACAACAGTGATGGATACCACCACCCATGGCCAGTCTACAACAGCGATGGACACCACCACACCTGGCCAGTCTACAACAGTGATGGAGACCTCCACACCTGGCCAGTCTACAAGAGTAATGGAGAGCACCACACCTGGCCAGTCTACAACAGTGATGGATACCATCACACCTGGCAGGTCTACAACAGTGATGGATACCACCACAGCTGGCCAGTCTACAACAGTGATGGATACCACCACACCTGGCCAGTCTAATAGGTTAATGGAGAGCACCACACCTGGCCAGTCTACAACAGTAATGGAGACCTCCACACCTAAGCAGTCTACTACAGTGATGGCTACCACCACACCTGGCCAATCTACAACACTTGTGGATAAAACCACCCATGGCCAGTCTACAACAGTGATGGATACCACCACACCTGGCCAGTCTACAAGAGTGATGGAGACCTCCACACCTGGCCAGTCTACAAGAGTGATGGAGAACACCACAACTGGTCAGTCTACAACAGTGATAAATACCACCACACCTGGCCAGTCCACAACAGTGATGGATACCACCACACCCGACCAGTCTACAATAGTGATGGATACCACCACACCTGGCCAGTCTACAACAGTGATGGATACCACCACACCTGGCCAGTCTACAACAGTAATGGATACCACCACACCTGCCCAGTCTAAAACAGTGCTGGATAACATAACACCTGGCCAGTCTACAAGAGTAATGGAAAGAACCACACCTGGCCAGTCTAAAAGAGTGATGGATACCACCACCCATGGCCAGTCTACAACAGTGATAGAGACCTCCACACCTAACAAATCTACAACAGTGATAGATACCACCACACCTGGCCAGTCCACAACAGCGATGGATTCCACCACACCTGGCCAGTCTACAGGAGTAATGGAGACCTCCACACCTGGCAAATCTACAACAGTGATGAACACCACCACACCTGGGCATTCTACAACACCGATGGATACCACCACACCTGGCCAATCTACAACAGTAATGGATTCCACAACACCTGGCCAGTCTACAACAGTGATGGATACCACCACACCTGGTCAGTCTGCAACAGTGATGGATACCATCACACCTGGACAGTCTACAAGAGTAATGGAGACCACCACACCTGGCCAGTCTACAACATTGATGGATACCACCACACCTGGCCAGTATACAACAGTGATGGATACCACCACACCTGGCCAATCTACAACAGTGATGGATACCACCACCCATGGCCAGTCTACAACAGTGATGGATACCACCACACCCGACCAGTCTACAATAGTGATGGATACCACCACACCTGGCCAGTCTATAACAGTGATGGATACCTCCACACCTGGCCAGTCTACAACAGTAATGGATACCACAACACCTGCCCAGTCTACAACAGTGATAGATACCACAACACCTGGCCAGTCTACAACAGTGATGGATTCCACCACACCTAGCCAGTCTACAAGGGTAATGGAGACCTCCACACCTGGCCAATCTACAACAGTGATGCACACCACCACACTTGGCCAGTCTACAACAGAGATGGAGAACAGCACACCTGGACAGTCTACAAGAGTAATGGAGAGTACCACACCTGGCCAGTCTACAACAGTGATGGATACACCCACACTTGGCCAGTCTACAACAGTGATGGATACAACCACACCTGGCCAGTCTACAACAGTGATAGAGAACACCACCCATGGCCAGTCTACAGCAGTGATGGATACAACCACACTTGGCCAGTCTACAACAGTGATGGATATCACCACACCTGGCCAGTCTATAACAGTGATGGATACCACCACACCTGGCCAGTCTGCAAGATTGATGGAGACCTCCACACCTGGCCAGTCTACAACAGTGATGGATACCACCACACCTGGACAGTCTAATAGGTTAATTGAGAGCACCACACCTGCCCAGTCTACAACAGTAATGGAGACCTCCAAACCTAAGCAGTCTACTACAGTGATGGCTACCACCACACCTGGCCAGTCTACAACACTTGTGGATACCACCACACCTGGCCAGTCTACAACAGTGATGGATACAACCACACCTGGCCAGTCTACAACAGTGATGGATACCACAACACTTGGCCAGTCTACAAAAGTGATGGAGACCTCCACACCTGGCCAGTCTACAAGAGTGATGGAGAACACCACAACTGGTCAGTCTACAACAGTGATAAATACCACCACACCTGGCCAGTCCACAACAGTGATGGATACCACCACACCCGACCAGTCTACAATAGTGATGGATACCACCACACCTGGCCAGTCTACAACAGTGATGGATACCACCACACCTGGCCAGTCTACAACAGTAATGGATACCACCACACCTGCCCAGTCTAAAACAGTGCTGGATACCATAACACCTGGCCAGTCTACAAGAGTAATGGAAAGAACCACACCTGGCCAGTCTAAAAGAGTGATGGATACCACCACCCATGGCCAGTCTACAACAGTGATAGAGACCTCCACACCTAACAAATCTACAACAGTGATAGATACCACCACACCTGGCCAGTCCACAACAGCGATGGATTCCACCACACCTGGCCAGTCTACAGGAGTAATGGAGACCTCCACACCTGGCAAATCTACAACAGTGATGGACACCACCACACCTGGGCATTCTACAACACTGATGGATACCACCACACCTGGCCAATCTACAACAGTGATGGATTCCACAACACTTGGCCAGTCTACAACAGTGATGGATACCACCACACCTGGTCAGTCTGCAACAGTGATGGATACCATCACACCTGGACAGTCTACAAGAGTAATGGAGACCACCACACCTGGCCAGTCTACAACATTGATGGATACCACCACACCTGGCCAGTATACAACAGTGATGGATACCACCACACCTGGCCAATCTACAACAGTGATGGATACAACCACCCATGGCCAGTCTACAACAGTGATGGATACCACCACACCCGACCAGTCTACAATAGTGATAGATACCACCACACCTGGCCAGTCTATAACAGTGATGGATACCTCCACACCTGGCCAGTCTACAACAGTAATGGATACCACAACACCTGCCCAGTCTACAACAGTGATAGATACCACAACACCTGGCCAGTCTACAACAGTGATGGATTCCACCACACCTAGCCAGTCTACAAGGGTAATGGAGACCTCCACACCTGGCCAATCTACAACAGTGATGCACACCACCACACTTGGCCAGTCTACAACAGAGATGGAGAACAGCACACCTGGACAGTCTACAAGAGTAATGGAGAGTACCACACCTGGCCAGTCTACAACAGTGATGGATACACCCACACTTGGCCAGTCTACAACAGTGATGGAGGGCACCACCCATGGCCAGTCTACAACAGTGATGGATACAACCACACCTGGCCAGTCTACAACAGTGATAGAGAACACCACCCATGGCCAGTCTACAGCAGTGATGGATACAACCACACTTGGCCAGTCTACAACAGTGATGGATATCACCACACCTGGCCAGTCTATAACAGTGATGGATACCACCACACCTGGCCAGTCTGCAAGATTGATGGAGACCTCCACACCTGGCCAGTCTACAACAGTGATGGATACCACCACACCTGGACAGTCTAATAGGTTAATTGAGAGCACCACACCTGCCCAGTCTACAACAGTAATGGAGACCTCCACACCTAAGCAGTCTACTACAGTGATGGCTACCACCACACCTGGCCAGTCTACAACACTTGTGGATACCACCACACCTGGCCAGTCTACAACAGTGATGGATACAACCACACCTGGCCAGTCTACAACAGTGATGGATACCACAACACCTGGCCAGTCTACAAGAGTAATGGAGAGCACCACACCTGGCCAGTCTACAAGAGTGATGAATACCACCACCCATGGCCATTCTACAACAGTGATAGAGACCTCCACACCTGACCAATCTACAACAGTGATGGATACCACCACACCTGGTCAGTCTACAACAGTGATGGATACCACCACACCTGGCCAGTCTACAACAGTGAAGGATACCACCACACCTGGCCAATCTACAACAGTGATGGATACCACCACACCTGGCCAGTCTTCAACAGTGATGGATACGACCACACCTGGCCAGTCTACAACAGTGATGGACACCTCCACACCTGGCCAATCTACAACAGTGATGGACACCACCACACCTGGCCAGTCTACAACAGTGATGGAGAACACCACACCTGGACAGTCTACAAAAGTAATGGAGAGTACCACACATGGCCAGTCTACAACAGTAATGGATACAACCACATTTAGCCAGTTTACAACAGTGATGGATACCACCACCCATGGCCAGTCTACAACAGTGATGGATACCACCACACCTGGCCAGTCTACAACAGTGATGGATACTACCACACCTGGCCAGTCTACAACAGTGATGGATACCACCACACATGGCCAGTCTGCAAGAGTGATGGAGACCTCAACACCTGGACAGTCTACAACAGTGATGGATACCACCACACCTGGCCAGTCTACAACAGTGATGGATACCACCACACCTGGCCAGTCTAATAGGTTAATGGAGAGCACCACACCTGGCCAGTCTACAACAGTAATGGAGTCCTCCACACCTAAGCAGTCTACTACAGTGATGGATACCACCACACCTGGCCAATCTACAACACTTGTGGATACCACCTCACCTGGCCAGTCTACAACAGTGATAGAGACCACCACCCATGGCCAGTCTACAACAGTGATGGATACCAACAAACTTGGCCAGTCCACAACAGTGATGGATACCACCACAACTGGCCAGTCTACAACAGTGATGGATATCACCACCCATGGCCAGTCTACAACAGTGATGGATACCACCACACCTGGCCATTCTACAACAGTGATGGATACCACCACCCATGGCCAGTCTACAACAGTGATGGAAAGCACCACACTTGGCCAGTCTACAACAGTGATGGATACCACCACACCTGGCCAGTCTACAACAGTGATGGAGACCTCCACACCTGGCCAGTCTACAAGAGTAATGGAGAGCACCACACCTGGTCAGTCTACAACAGTGATGGATACCACCACACCTGGTCAGTCTACAACAGTGATGGATACCACCACACCTGGCCAGTCTACAACAGTGATGGATACCACAACACCTGGAGAGTCTACACGAGTAATGGAGACCACCACACCTGGCCAGTCTACAACAGTGATGGATACCACCACACCTGGCCAGTCTACAACAGTGATGGAGACAACCACACCTGGCCAGTCTACAACAGTGATGGATACCACAACCCATAGCCAGTCTACAACAGTGATGGATACCACCACCCATAGCCTATCTACAACAGCGATGGATACAACCACCCATAGCCAGTCTACAATAGTGATGGATACCACCACACCTGGCCAGTCTACAACAGTAATGGAGACCTCCACACCTGGCCAGTCTACAACACTTGTGGATACAACCACACCTGGCCAGTCTACAACAGTGATGGATACCACCACCCATGGCCAGTCTACAACAGTGATGGATACCACCAGAGCTGGCCAGTCTACAACAGTGATGGATACCACCACACCTGGCCAGTCTACAACAGTGATGGAGACCTCCACACCTGGCCAGTCTACAAGAGTAATGGAGAACACCACATCTGGTCAGTCTACAACAGTGATAAATACCACCACACCTGGCCAGTCTACAACAGTGATGGATACCACCACACCTGGCCAGTCTGCAAGAGAGATGGAGACCTCCACACCTGGCCAGTCTTCAACAGTGATGGATACCACCACACCTGGCCAGTCTAATAGGTTAATGGAGAGCACCACAACTGGCCAGTCTACAACAGTAATGGAGACCTCCACACCTAAGCAGTCTACTACAGTGATGGCTACCACCACAGCTGGCCTGTCTACAACACTTGTGGATACCTCCACACCTGGCCAGTCTACAAGAGTGCTGGATACCACCACCCATGGCCAGTCTACAACAGTGATGGATACCAACACACTTGGACAGTCCACAACACTGATGGATACCACCACAACTGGCCAGTCTACAACAGTGATGGATACCACTACCCGTGGCCAGTCTACAACAGTGATGGACATCACCACACCTGGCCAGTCTACAACAGTGATGGAGACCTCCACACCTGGCCAGTCTACAAGGGTAATGGAGAGCACCACACCTGGTCAGTCTACAACAGTGATGGATACCATCACACCTGGCCAGTCTACAACAGTGAGGGATACCACCACACCTGGCCAGTCTACAACAGTGGTGGATACCACCACACCTGGCCAGTCTACAACAGTGATGGATACCACCACACCTGGCCAGTCTACAACAGTGATGGATACCACCACACCTGGCCAGTCTACAACAGTGATGAAGACCTCCACACCTGGCCAGTCTACAAGAGTAATGGAGAGCACCACACCTGCTCAGTCTACAACAGTGATGGATACCACCACAGTGATGGATACCACCACACCTGGCCTGTCTACAACAGTGATGGATACCACAACACCTGACCAGTCTACAACAGTGATGGATACCACCAGAGCTGGACAGTCTACAAGAGTAATGGAGACCACCACACCTGGTCAGTCTACAAGAGTGATGGATACTACCACACCTGGCCAGTCTACAACATTGATGGATACCATTACACCTGGCCAGTCTACAACAGTGATGGACACCACCACACCTGGCCAGTCTACAACAGTGATGGATACCACCACACCTGGCCAGTCTACAACAGTGATGGATACCACCACTCATGGCCAGTCTACAACAGTGATGGATACCACCACACCTGGCCAGTCTACAACAGTGATGGATACCACCACACCTGGCCAGTCTACAACAGTGATGGATACCACCACACCTGGCCAGTCTAAAACAGTGATGGATACCACCACCCATGGCCAGTCTACAACAGTGATGGATAAAACCACACTTGGCCAATCTACAACAGTAAAGGATATCACCACACCTGGGCAGTCTACAACAGTGATGGATACCACCACACCTGGACAGTCTACAACAGTAATGGATACCACCACACCTGCCCAGTCTAAAACAGTGCTAGATACCATAACACCTGGCCAGTCTACAAGAGTAATGGAAAGAACCACACCTGGCCAGTCTAAAAGAGTGATGGATACCACCACCCAAGGCCAGTCTACAACAGTGATAGAGACCTCCACACCTAACCAATCTACAACAGTGATAGATACCACCACACCTGGCCAGTCCACAACAGTGATGGATTCCACCACACCTGGCCAGTCTACACGAGTAATGGAGACCTCCACACCTGGCAAATCTACAACAGTGATGGACACCACCACACCTGGGCAGTCTACAGGAGTGATGGATACAACCACACTTGACAAGTCTGCAACAGTGATGGATACCATCACACCTGGACAGTCTACAAGAGTAATGGAGACCACCACACCTGGCCAGTCTACAACATTGATGGATACCACCACACCTGGCCAGTATACAACAGTGATGGATACCACCACACCTGGCCAATCTACAACAGTGATGGATACCACCACCCATGGCCAGTCTACAACAGTGATGGATACCACCACACCCGACCAGTCTACAATAGTGATGGATACCACCACACCTGGCCAGTCTACAACAGTGATGGATACCTCCACACCTGGCCAGTCTACAACAGTAATGGATACCACAACACCTGCCCAGTCTACAACAGTGATAGATACCACAACACCTGGCCAGTCTACAACAGTGATGGATTCCACCACACCTAGCCAGTCTACAAGGGTAATGGAGACCTCCACACCTGGTCAATCTACAACAGTAATGCACACCACCACACCTGGCCAGTCTAAAACAGAGATGGAGAACACCACACCTGGACAGTCTACAAGAGTAATGGAGAGTACCACACCTGGCCAGTCTACAACAGTGATGGATACACCCACACCTGGCCAGTCTACAACAGTGATGGAGAGCACCACCCATGGCCAGTCTACAACAGTGATGGATACCACCACACCTGGCCAGTCTACAACAGTGATAGAGAACACCACCCATGGCCAGTCTACAGCAGTGATGGATACAACCACACTTGGCCAGTCTACAACAGTGATGGATATCACCACACCTGGCCAGTCTATAACAGTGATGGATACCACCACACCTGGCCAGTCTGCAAGATTGATGGAGACCTCCACACCTGGCCAGTCTACAACAGTGATGGATACCACCACACCTGGACAGTCTAATAGGTTAATTGAGAGCACCACACCTGCCCAGTCTACAACAGTAATGGAGACCTCCACACCTAAGCAGTCTACTACAGTGATGGCTACCACCACACCTGGCCAGTCTACAACACTTGTGGATACCACCACACCTGGCCAGTCTACAACAGTGATGGATACCTCCACACCTGGCCAGTCTACAACAGTAATGGATACCACAACACCTGCCCAGTCTACAACAGTGATAGATACCACAACACCTGGCCAGTCTACAACAGTGATGGATTCCACCACACCTAGCCAGTCTACAAGGGTAATGGAGACCTCCACACCTGGTCAATCTACAACAGTGATGCACACCACCACACCTGGCCAGTCTACAACAGTGATGGATACCACCACACCTGGCCAGTCTGCAAGAGTAATGGAGACCACCACACCTGGCCAGTCTACAACATTGATGGATACCACCACACCTGGCCAGTATACAACAGTGATGGATACCACCACACCTGGCCAATCTACAACAGTGATGGATACCACCACCCATGGCCAGTCTACAACAGTGATGGATACCACCACACCCGACCAGTCTACAATAGTGATGGATACCACCACACCTGGCCAGTCTACAACAGTGATGGATACCTCCACACCTGGCCAGTCTACAACAGTAATGGATACCACAACACCTGCCCAGTCTACAACAGTGATAGATACCACAACACCTGGCCAGTCTACAACAGTGATGGATTCCACCACACCTAGCCAGTCTACAAGGGTAATGGAGACCTCCACACCTGGTCAATCTACAACTGTGATGCACACCACCACACCTGGCCAGTCTACAACAGTGATGGATACCACCACACCTGGCCAGTCTGCAAGAGTGATGGAGACCTCCACACCCGGCCAGTCTACAACAGTAATGGAAAGCACCACACCTGGCCAGTCTACAACAGTGATGGATACCACCACACCTGGCCAGTCTACAACAGTGATGGAGACCTCCACACCTGGCCAGTCTACAAGAGTAATGGAGAGCACCACACCTGGTCAGTCTACAACAGTGATGGATACCACCACACCTGGCCAGTCTACAACAGTGATGGAGACCACCACACCTGGCCAGTCTACAACAGTGATGGATACCACAACCCATAGCCAGTCTACAACAGTGATGGATACCACCACCCATAGCCAGTCTACAACAGTGATGGATACCACCACCCATAGCCAGTCTACAACAGTGATGGATACCACCACACCTGGCCAGTCTACAACAGTAATGGAGACCTCCACACCTGGCCAGTCTACAACACTTGTGGATACCACCACACCTGGCCAGTCTACAACAGTGATGGATACCACCACCCATGGCCAGTCTACAACAGTGATGGATACCTCCACACCTGGCCAGTCTACAACAGTGATGGATACCACCACACCTGGCCAGTCTACAACAGTGATGGAGACCTCCACACCTGGCCAGTCTACAAGAGTAATGGAGAACACCACACCTGGTCAGTCTACAACAGTGATAAATACCACCACACCTGGCCAGTCTACAACAGTGATGGATACCACCACACCTGGCCAGTCTGCAAGAGAGATGGAGACCTCCACACCTGGCCAGTCTTCAAAAGTGATGGATACCACCACACCTGGACAGTCTAATAGGTTAATGGAGAGCACCACACCTGGCCAGTCTACAACAGTAATGGAGACCTCCACACCTAAGCAGTCTACTACAGTGATGGCTACCACCACACCTGGCCTGTCTACAACACTTGTGGATACCCCCACACCTGGCCAGTCTACAAGAGTGATCGATACCACCACCCATGGCCAGTCTACAACAGTGATGGATACCAAAACACTTGGCCAGTCCACAACACTGATGGATACCACCACAACTGGCCAGTCTACAACAGTGATGGATACCACTACCCATGGCCAGTCTACAACAGTGATGGACACCACCACACCTGGCCAGTCTACAACAGTGATGGAGACCTCCACACCTGGCCAGTCTACAAGGGTAATGGAGAGCACCACACCTGGTCAGTCTACAACAGTGATGGATACCATCACACCTGGCCAGTCTACAACAGTGATGGATACCACCACACCTGGCCAGTCTAAAACAGTGGTGGATACCACCACACCTGGCCAGTCTACAACAGTGATGGATACCACCACACCTGGACAGTCTACAACAGTGATGGATACCACCACACCTGGCCAGTCTACAACAGTGATGGAGACCTCCACACCTGGCCAGTCTACAAGAGTAATGGAGAGCACCACACCTGGTCAGTCTACAACAGTGATGGATACCACCACACCTGGCCAGTCTACAACAGTGATGGATACCACCAAACCTGGCCCGTCTACAACAGTGATGGATACCACAACACCTGACCAGTCTACAACAGTGATGAATACCACCAGAGCTGGACACTCTCCAAGAGTAATGGAGACCACCACACCTGGCCAGTCTACAAGAGTGATGGATACCACCACACCTGGCCAGTCTACAACATTGATGGATACCATTACACCTGGCCAGTCTACAACAGTGATGGACACCACCACACCTGGCCAATCTACAACAGTGATGGATACCACCACACCTGGCCAGTCTACAACAGTGATGGATACCACCACCCATGGCCAGCCTACAACAGTGATGGATACCACCACACCTGGCCAGTCTACAACAGTGATGGATACCACCACACCTGGCCAGTCTACAACAGTGATGGATACCACCACACCTGGCCAGTCTAAAACAGTGATGGATACCACCACCCATGGCCAGTCTACAACAGTGATGGATAAAACCACACTTGGCCAATCTACAACAGTAAAGGATATCACCACACCTGGCCAGTCTACAACAGTGATGGATACCACCACACCTGGCCAGTCTAATAGGTTAATGGAGAGCACCACACCTGGCCAGTCTACAACAGTAATGGAGACCTCCACACCTAAGCAGTCTACTACAGTGATGGCTACCACCACACCTGCCCAGTCTACAACACTTGTGGAGACCACCACACCTGGCGAGTCTACAACAGTGATGGATACAACCACACCTGCCCAGTCTACTACAGTGATGGGTTCCACCACACTTGGCCAGTCTACAAGAGTAATGGAGAGCACCACACCTGGCCAGTCTACAAGAGTGATGGATACCACCACCCATGGCCAGTCTACAACAGTGATAGAGACCTCCACACCTGGCCAGTCTACAACAGTGATGGATACCACCACACCTGGCCAGTCTACAACAGTGATGGATTCCACCACACCTGGCCAGTCTACAACAGTAATGGAGACCTCCACACCTGGCCAATCTACAACAGTGATGGACACCACCACACCTGGCCAGTCTACAACAGTGATGGATACCACCACACCTGGCCAATCTACAACAGTGATGGATACCACCACACCTGGCCAGTCTACAACAGTGATGGATACCACCACACCTGGTCAGTCTACAACAGTAATGGAGACTTCCACACCTGGCCAATCTACAACAGTGATGGACACCACCACACCTGGCCAGTCTACAACAGTGATGGACACCACCACACCTGGTCAGTCTACAACAGTAATGGAGACCTCCACACCTGGCCAGTCTACAACAGTGGTGGACACCTCCACACCTGGCCAATCTACAACAGTGATGGACACCACCACACCTGTCCAGTCTAAAACAGTGATGGAGAACACCACACCTGGACAGTCTACAAGAGTAATGGAGAGTACCACACCCGGCCAGTCTACAACAGTAATGGATACAACCACACTTGGCCAGTCTACAACAGTGATGGATACCACCACACCTGGCCAGTCTACAACAGTGATGGATACCACGACACCTGGCCAGTCTACAACAGTGATGGATACCGCCACACTTGGCCAGTCTACAACAGTGATGGATACCACCACCCATGGCCAGTCTACAACAGTGATGGATACAACCACACTTGGCCAGTCTACAACAGTGAAGGATACCACCACACCTGGCCTGTCTACAACAGTGATGGATACCACCACACCTGGCCAGTCTGCAAGAGTCATGGAGACCTCCACACCTGGCCAGTCTACAACAGTGATGGATACCACCACACCTGGCCAGTCTAATAGGTTAATGGAGAGCACCACACCTGGCCAGTCTACAACAGTAATGGAGACCTCCACACCTGGCCAGTCTACAAGAGTAATGGAGAGCACCACACCTGGCCAGTCTACAACAGTAATGGAGACCTCCACACCTAAGCAGTCTACTACAGTGATGGCTACCACCACACCTGCCCAGTCTACAACACTTGTGGAGACCACCACACCTGGCGAGTCTACAACAGTGATGGACACCACCACACCTGCCCAGTCTACTACAGTGATGGATTCCACCACACCTGGCCAGTCTACAAGAGTAATGGAGACCTCCATACCTGGCCAATCTACAACAGTGATGGACACCACCACACCTGGCCAGTCTACAACAGTGATGGATACCACCACACCTGGCCAATCTACAACAGTGATGGATACCACCACACCTGGCCAGTCTACAACAGTGATGGATACCACCACACCTGGTCAGTCTACAACATTGATGGATACCACCACACTTGGCCAGTCTACAACAGTGATGGACACCACCACACCTGGCCAGTCTACAACAGTGATGGATACCACCACACCTGCCCAGTCTACAACAGTGATGGACACCTCCACACCTGGCAAATCTACAACAGTGATGGACACCACCACACCTGGCCAGTCTAAAACAGTGATGGAGAACACCACACCTGGACAGTCTACAAGAGTAATGGAGAGTACCACACCCGGCCAGTCTACAACAGTAATGGATACAACCACACTTGGCCAGTCTACAACAGTGATGGATACCACCACACCTGGCCAGTCTAAAACAGTGATAGATACCACGACACCTGGCCAGTCTACAACAGTGATGGATACCGCCACACTTGGCCAGTCTACAACAGTGATGGATACCACCACCCATGGCCAGTCTACAACAGTGATGGATACAACCACACTTGGCCAGTCTACAACAGTGAAGGATACCACCACACCTGGCCTGTCTACAACAGTGATGGATACCACCACACCTGGCCAGTCTGCAAGAGTGATGGAGACCTCCACACCTGGCCAGTCTACAACAGTGATGGATACCACCACACCTGGCCAGTCTAATAGGTTAATGGAGAGCACCACACCTGGCCAGTCTACAACAGTAATGGAGACCTCCACACCTAAGCAGTCTACTACAGTGATGGCTACCATCACACCTGGCCAGTCTACAACAGTTGTGGATACCACCACACCTGGCCAGTCAACAACAGTGATGGATACCACCACCCATGGCCAGTCTACAACAGTGATGGATACCAATACACTTGGCCAGTCCACAACAGTGATGGATACCACCACAACTGGCCAGTCTACAACAGTGATGGATACCACCACAACTGGCCAGTCTACAACAGTGATGGATACCACCACACCTGGCCAGTCTACAATAGTGATGGATACCACCACCCATGGCCAGTCTACAACAGTGATGGATACCACCACACCTGGCCAGTCTACAACAGTGATGGATACCACCACACCTGGCCAGTCTACAACAGTGATGGAGACCTCCACACCTGGCCAGTCTACAAGAGTAATGGAGAGCACCACACCTGGTCAGTCTACAACAGTGATGGATACCACCACACCTGGCCAGTCTACAACAGTGATGGATACCACCACACCTGGCCCGTCTACAACAGTGATGGATACCACAACACCCGACCAGTCTACAACAGTGATGGATACCACCACACCTGGACAGTCTACAAGAGTAATGGAGACCACCACACCTGGCCAGTCTACAAGAGTGATGGAGAGCACCACACCTGGCCAGTCTACAACAGTGATGGATACCACCACCCATGGCCAGTCTACAAGAGTAATGGAGAGCACCACTCCTGGCCAGTCTACAAGAGTGATGGATACCACCACACCTGGCCAGTCTACAGTAGTAATTGAGAGCACCACACCTGGCCTGTCTACAACAGTGATGGATACCACCACACCTGGCCAGTCTACAACAGTGATGGATACCACCACACCTGGCCAGTCTACTACAGTGATGGATACCACCACACCGGGCCAGTCTACTACAGTGATGGATACCACCACACCTGGCCAGTCTACAACTGTGATGGATACCACCACCCATGGCCAGTCTACAACAGTGATGGATACAACCACACTTGGCCAGTCTACAACAGTGATGGATACCACCACCCATGGCCAGTCTACAACAGTGATGGAGAGCACCACACCTGGCCAGTCTACAACAGTGATGGATACCACCACACCTGGCCAGTCTACAACAGTGATGGAGACCTCCACACCTGGCCAGTCTACAAGTGTAATGGAGAGCACCACACCTGGTCAGTCTACAACGGTGATGGATACATCCACACTTGGCCAGTCTACAACAGTGATGGATACCACCACGCCTGGCCAGTCTACAAGAGTAATGGGCACCACCACACCTGGCCAGTCTAAAACAGTAATGGAAACCTCTACACCTGGCCAGTCTACAACAGTTATGGATACCACCACACCTGCCCAGTCTAAAACAGTGATGGAGACGACCACACCTAGCCAGTTTACAACAGTAATGCAGACCTCTACACCTGGCCAGTCTACAACAGTGATGGATACCACCACACCTGGCCAGTCTACAAGAGTAGTGGAGAGCACGACACCTGGCCAGTCTACAACAGTGATGGATACCACCACCCATGGGCAGTCTACAACAGTAATGGAGACCTCCTCACATGGACAGTCTACAACAGTGATAGACACAACCACTCCTGGCCAGCCTACAACAGTGGTGGACACCACCACACCTAGCCAGCCTTCAACAGTGATAGATACCACCACACCTGGCCAGTCTACAACAGTGATGGATACCTCCACCCATGGCCAGTCTACAAGAGTAATGGATACCACTACACCTGGCCAGTCTACAACAGTGATGGAGAGCACCACACCTGGCCAGTCTACAACAGTGATAGACACAACCACTCCTGGCCAGCCTACAACAGTGGTGGACACCACCACACCTGGCCAGCCTACAACAGTGATAGATACCACCACACCTGGCCAGTCTACAACAGTGATGGATACCTCCACCCATGGCCAGTCTACAAGAGTAATGGAGACCTCCACACCTGGCCAGTCTACAACCGTGATGGATGCCACCACACCTGGCCAGTCTACATCAGTGATGGATACCTCCACCCATGGCCAGTCTACAACAGTAATGGAGACCTCCACACCTGGCCAGTCTACAACAGTGATAGATACAACCATACCTGGCCAGTCTACAACAGTGATAGATACAATCACATCTGGACAGTCTACAACAGTGATGGATACCACCACACCTGGCCAATCTACTATTGCGATGGATTCTTCAACGCGTGGACAGTCTACACCTTTATCGGGCACAACTTTTACTTCGTTGTCTTATACAGTGGATATGTCTACTACTTCTCAGTCGTTGGAAACATCAACTGGAGGTTAGTTTATTTATGTATCGCTTTCTTGCTCTGCATGGTGGTTATGGCAGGTTTGCATGGTGCATGGTAGCTTTACTATAAACTGTGGGTGTATTATGTTATGCTGTATTGGGATTGTAACGTGCGCAAATAGAGCTGTAGCGACAGTCTGATTGGTGAATCTTTGTATGGAGATTTTAGATCACTCAAATTGCTTTTGTTTGTGATGTTGTGATATTTGATATTAGATGATCGAAAACTTATGTTACAAAAAATTTAGCGCTATTTATTTGTTTTTTAATTTTGTACGAATAATTTTATTAGAGATTTATCTAATTTTTTTTATAATTTGTCGCTTTTCTTATAATCTTGTTTTGGTAAATATAACATGACCTATAAATCGCAGGCGATTTTGTAAATATTTTTATGCCAAATTTTGCATTATACTTTAATATGTAAATTAAAATGTCCCAAGCAAAAAAACATATAGCATATGTATATTTATGTGTCTCTGTTTGTGAATATGGTTTTTAAAAATATCTTGAAAATTTCGTAAATATGCAAAAGATTATTTGTGTTGTCTTGTGTTGTTTAAGGGTTGTGTCATGTTTTTTATCACGTGCTATTAATAAGAGAGGGAAAGAGACTTAAAATTAGTTTTCTCACCTGAGGAGTGAAAATCGTGAAATCGTACATTTTGCTTTGTGTCCGATTATTTCGAACAAAGCCAATTACTGGTCATGTCACTTAGCTGTTATTAATACTTAATTAACTCAGTAGGCGGATGATAAAACCATGTCCTCAGGTGGGTGAGATCCAAACAGTATTAAACTTTACTGCGGACTTTCCTGAATTAACAGCAGTTAAACTTACAAAATATCGCAAGCATATTTGATCTTTGTAAATCCTACCGATACATTTTGTGTTTTTTTTTCTGTGCAGTTCTTTCCCTTTTATCTAAGACTTACACATTTTCTCGGAGTAGTCAATTTTTTGTCTTACCACGGCTGGTCCGTCAATCTTTATGCCTATATATGTATAAATGTAAATATGTCATTTTATGATGAATATGTCCTGAAAATATATGTAATCTAATCTAAACCACATAATATATATATATATATATATATATATATATATATATATATATATATATATATATATATATATATATCTATATATATATATTTGTAAAGTAGACGAAAATTTAAAAGCCAAAGCTTCTTACTTTATTTACTTTTTCTGGGTATAACCAAGAGCCATATTTAAAAAAATGCGTTCTGCAGGAATATGCAATGTACTGAAGAACTGTCACGAAGGTAAAGACAATTTTGTAAAACTCTATAAATGGCATGTTATATATTAGACTGATGAAGCGTAAGTTCAAGTGATTATTCGTGCGCATGCCCACTTTATAATGAATAAATCATTTCAGCTTTTAGAAAGTGTTAAGACATTTTTCTCTTCGTTGTTCATGGTTAACACTGTGTGATACCTGTATCAAGGCCATGTATACAAATTAACGCGTTATACAGTGTATCTATATAAGGTAGATTTTACACTTACATTCTCCTGCTGTCACAGCTTGGTGCTTGGTGCTTTCTTTTTTGGCCGTTTGCGTAGTGAAACGTTTGTTCTGGGCCATTATAATACACAAATCTGCGTGACGGAAAGTTCGTCGGTAACATGCCGAAAGTCAGGGGTTTACGGTGGCCACTGCGGTTTCCTCCTCGTATAAGTGAAAATCTGTTGAGTTTTATGTTAAGCAGCAATAAATAAATATCAAGTAAACAAAGTTATGAATGTCTCAGAAATTACTATGAAATGTTTCGGACCAAGAAAGAAAGGCTTCAAAGAAGGCACAAATGTTGAGAATGACATTGCTACAGTTCCGTGAAAACTCGCGATACTAGGTGTTCTGTTATAGGCCTTGGCCCATAAGTGAGCAGCTAAATGTATCCAAATACCACATCATCCACCTGACCTGAGTGAATTCCGCGAGTAGCTATTCGATCCTTGAGATGCCTTCAATGAATTTCGGATATAGCCTAAACACAAGCTCACTCGCGTATGGAGTTCGAGTTCGAATCCAACTTTGGTTGGATTGGCTATGGCTTTAAGTCAGCAGGTGTGTCGGAAACCTGAGGAACGACGGTGGTTTACTACCGTTTTATTCCATCCATAAAAACTGATCACCGTTATATGTTACTTCAAACTGAACAACTGAAAAAAACGCATCCTTATCTCGTATGGGAGAAAGATGAGACAGTCTTAATATCAGAGCTGACAGCGGGGAACCATGAGGTGACGGTAAAATGTTAAACTCGAATGAAGTAATGAGGTGTGGATGGAAAACCCTGCATCAGCTTTTTGACAACCGGTACGGGTAGTTTTTAATTTTGTACCATTACTTGCTAATGTCCTGCACGGTATTACATCTGGTGAGTAGGCTTTGTGTTGTTTTGGTGTGACTGAGAATTCATTGTTTCTTTTACGAATATGGTTTCATTAACTTGAATGTGACAGTGTGTAAGTTGTTGTTTTGTAATTTTACGTTCTAACCTACATTTGCTGTCGTCTGCACATTTCGGTTATCTCGCTTGTTGAATTCTTCGGGTCTCTATCGAATTAATATTTTCTCAACTGAATGTGGATGTTCCCCGCTTTTCTGCATAGTTTACATTTCGTCTTTATTCTTTTGCGTCCAAAACTAACCCAACTGCATATTGGTTACAGCATGCATTAGTTCAACAGAAGCTTTTTCAATCTAAAAACTGTCCGGATATTAATCAACATAAAAGTTGTATTCATTTTTACAACATATTAAGGCGAACAAAGAGATACCCGCCGCCAAAATGGGAGAAAATGGTAATACATGTCGTCATGGATATTGCAGCTAACTCTCCATTTTAACTAATGTTTTCTAATCAAGATTGTGCAAATCTTCTTGTAACTCTTCATAGGTCCATTGTTTTGAAAAAAAAAATAAAAAAACAAACAAAAACATCCTTTGTCTAAGTGTAACGCATAGATAAGAATCAAAGAAATGTCAGGAGAATATCAAACTCCAAAAGCTGTCAACACAATACATTTATGATTAAAAGTCTTGTATTTTTCAAATACCAACAAAACAGGTACAGATTTAAACCCGACGCTTCCTATGGATACCACACAAGTCGATGAGTTTTCAACTCTGATGAGTACCACACCAGCCGATGAGTCTTCAACTGTGATGAGTTCCACATCAGCCCATGAGTTTTCAACTGTGATGAGTACCACACCAGCCGATGAGTCTTCAACTGTGATGAGTTCCACACCCACCCATGAGTCTTCAACTGTGATGAGTTCCACACCAGCCCATGAGTCTTCAACTGTGATGAGTTCCACACCAGCGTATGAGTCTTCAACTGTCATGAGTACCACGCCAGCCGATAAGTCTTCAACTGTGATGAGTACCACGCCAGCAGATGAGTCTTCAACTGTGATGAGTACCACGCCAGCCGATGAGTCTTCAACTGTCATGAGTACCACGCCAGCCGATGAGTCTTCAACTGTCATGAGTACCACACCAGCCTATGAGTCTTCAACTATGATGAAAACGAAAACAGTTGAGAGATCTACAACACTCAAGGATACCACATCAGACCAGTCCACAACAGTTGTGGATACTACAACAGGTGACCATACCACAACAGTGGTGGATACTACAACAGGTGACCAGACGACATCAGTGGTGGATAAAACAACCCGTGAAAAAACCACAACTGTGATGGATACCACAACAGGTAACCAGACCGCAACGGTGGTGGATACTACTACATCTAGGACAACACCTGACCACTCTACCACCGGAATAGATACCACAAGACCTAAACAATCGACAGTAGTGATGGATACTACAACAACTGACGAGTCTACAACTGTGTTGGATAAGATAACATCCTATCAGTATACATCTGTAATGGATACCACAGCACCTGATCAGTCTACCACAATGATAAATACCACAAAAGCTGGTCAGTCTACCACAATGATAGATACCACAAAATCTGGTCAGTCTACCACAGTAATGGATCCCACAACAGCCGATCAGTCTACCACAGTGATAGATACCACAACAGCTGATCAGTCTACCACAGTAATAGATACCACAACACCGGACCACCCTTCCACAGTGATGGATACCACAACAGCTGGTCAGTCTACCACAGTGATAGATACCACAACAGCTGGTCAGTCTACCACAGAGACGGATACTACAACACCTGAGCAGTCTAACACAGGGATAGATACCACAACACCTGACCAGTCTACCACCGTAAGAGATACCACAACAGCTGGTCAGTCTACCACAGAAAAAGATACCGCAACACCTGATAAGTCTACCATACTAATGGATATCACAACACCTGATCAGTCTACCAGAGTGATAGATACCACAACATCTGACCACCCTACCAGAGTCATAGATACCACAACAGCTGGTAAGTCTACCACAGTGATACATGCCACGACAGCTGACCACACTACCACAGTGATCGATACCACAACAGCTGACCAGTCTACCACAGTTATGGATACTACAACACCTCACCAGTCTACCACAGTAATGCATACCACAACACCTAAGCAGACTACCACAGTAATAGATACCACAACACCTGACAAGTCTCCCACAGTAATAGACACCACAAGAGCTGAGCAGTCTACCAGAGTGACAGATACCACAATGCCAAATCAGTCTACCACAGTGACAGATACCACAATACCGAACCAGTCTACCACAGTGCCAGACACCACAATACTAAACCAGTCTACAACAGTGCCGGAAACCACAACACCTGACCAGTCTACCACAGTAATAGATACCACAACACCTGACAAGTCTCCCACAGTAAAAGACACCACAACAGCTGAGCAGTCTACCACAGTGACAGATACCACAATACCAAATCAGTCTACCACAGTGACAGATACCACAATACCGAACCAGTCTACCACAGTGCCAGACACCACAATACTAAACCAGTCTACAACAGTGCCGGAAACCGCAACACCTGACCAGTCTACCACAGTGATGGATACCACAACACCTGGTCAGTCTACCACAGTGATGGATACCACAACACCTGAACAGTCTACCACAGTGATGGATACCACAACACCTGGTCAGTCTACCACAGTGATGGATACCACAACAGCTGATCAGTCTACCACAGTGATGGATACCACAACACCGCACCAGTCTACCACAGTGATGGATACCACAACACCTGGTCAGTCCACCACAGTGATCGATACCACAACAGCTGATCAGTCTACCACAGTGATGAATACCACAACACCTGGTCAGTCTACCACAGTGATGGATACCACAACAACTGGTAAGTCTACCACAGTGATCGATACCACAGCAGCTGGTCCGTCTACCACAGTGATTGATACCACAACACCTGCTCAGTCCACCACAGTGAAAGATACCAAAACACCTGAAAAGTCTACCACAGTGATCGATACCACCACAACTGGCCAGTCTACCACAGTGATAGATACCACAACAGCTGACCAGTCTACCACAGTGATGGATACCATAACAGATGGCCAGTCTACCACAATGATGGATACCACAATACTTGACCAGTCTACCACAATGTTGGATACCACAAAACCTCACCAGTCTACCACAGTAATGGAAACAACAACACCTCAACAGTCTACCACAGTGATGGATACTACAACAGCTGGTCAGTCTACCACAGTCATAGTTACCACCACTGCTGGTCAGTCTACCACAGTCTTAGATACCACTGCAACTGACCAGTCTACCACAGTGATCGATACCACAACACCTGGTCAGTCTACCACAGCGATAGATACCACAACACCTGAACAGTCTACCACAGTGATCGATACCACCACAGCTGGCCAGTCTACCACAGTCTTAGATACCAAAGCAGCTGACCAGTCTAACACAGTGATGGAAAGCACAACAACTGAACAGTTTACCACAGTAATAGATACCACAACAGCTGGCCAGTCTACCACAGTCATGGGTGCCACGACACCTAAAAAGTCTACCACGGTGATGTATACCTCAACACCTGACCAGTCTAACACAGTGATCGATACCACCACAGCTGGTCAGTCAACCACACTGTTGGATACCACAACAGCTGACCAGTCTTCCACAACACCTCAACAGTCTACCACAGTGATGGATACTACAACAGCTGGTCAGTCTACCACAGTCATACATACCACCACAGCTGCTCAGTCTACCACAGTCTTAGACACAACAGCAACTGACCAGTCTACCACAGTAATGCACAGCACAACACCTGAACAGTCTACCACAGTGATGGATACCACAACAGCTGGTCAGTCCACCATAGTCATAGATGGCACGACAGCTGACCAGTCTGCCACAGTAATGGATACCACAACTGCTGACCAGTCTACCACAGTCATACGTACCACAACATTTGGCCAGTCTCCAACACTGATAGATACCACAACAGCTGACCAGTCTACCACAGTGATCGATACCACCACAGCTGGTCAGTCAACCACACTGTTGGATACCACAACAGCTGACCAGTCTAACACAGTAATGGATACCACAACACCTGACAAGTCTACCACAGTCATATATACCATAACAGTTGGCCAGTCTACCACAGTGATAGACACTACAAAAGCTGACAAGTCTACAACAGTGATGGATACCACAACGGCTGACCAGTCTACCACAGTGATGGATACCACAACAACTGCCCATTCTACCACAGTATTCGATACCACCACAGCTGGTCAGTCTACCACACTGCTGGATAGCACAATAGCCGACAAGTCCACCACAGTGATGGATACCACAACACCTGCCCAGTCTACCACAGTAATCGATACCACCACAGCTGGTCAGTCAACCACACTGATGGTTACCACAACAGCTGACCAGTCTTCCACAGTGATGGATACCACAACACCTGACCAGTCTACCACAGTGATATATACCTCAACACCTGACCAGTCTACCACAGTTATCGATACCACCACAGCTGGTCAGTCAACCACACAGTTGGATACCACAACACCTCACCAGTCTACCACAGTAATGCATACCACAACACCTCACCAGTCCACCACAGTGATGGATACTACAACAACTGCTCAGTCCACCACAGTCAAAGATACCAGCACAGCTGGTCAGTCTACCAAAGTCTTAGATACCACAGCAGCTGACCAGTCTACCACAGTGATGCATAGTGTAACACCTAAACAGTCTACCACAGAGATGGATACCACAACAGCTGGTCAGTCTACCACAGTGATGGATACCACAACAGCTGGTCAGTCTACCACAGTCATGAATGCCACGACAGCTGACCAGACTACCACAGTGATGTATATCGCAACACCTGACCAGTCTACCACAGTGATCGATACCAACACAGCTGGTCAGTCAACCACACTGTTGGATACCACAACACCTGAACAGTCTACCACAGTGATGGATACCATAACACCTTACCAGTCTACCACAGTGATCGATACCAACACAGCTGGTCAGTCAACCACACTGTTGGATACCACAACACCTGAACAGTCTACCACAGTGATGGATACCACAACACCTTACCAGTCTACCACAGTGATCGATACCACCACAGCTGGTCAGTCTGCCACACTGTTGGATACCACAACAGCTGACCAGTCTAAGACAGTGATGGATACCACCACAGCTGACCAGTCTACCACAGTGATAGATACAACAACACCTGCCAAGATTACCACAATCATGGATGCCACGACAGCTGACCAGTCTACCACAGTGATGTATACCTCAACACCTGACCAGTCTACCACAGTGATGTATACCTCAACACCTGACCAGTCTACCACAGTGATCGATACCACCACAGCTGGTCAGTCAACCACACAGTTGGATACCACAACACCTCACCAGTCTACCACAGTGATGGATACCACAACACCTCATGAGTCTACCACAGTGATGGATACTACAACAGCTGGTCAGTCTACCACAGTGATGGATACTACAAGAGCTGCTCAGTCTACCACAGTCATAGATACCACCACAGCTGATCAGTCAACCACACTGTTGGATACCAAAACACCTTACCAGTCTACCACAGTAATGGATACCACAACACCTCACCAGTCAACCACACTGTTGGATACCACAACAGCTGACCAGTCTACCACAGTGATGGATACCACAAAACCTGACCAATCTACAACAGTGATGTATACCTCAACACCTGACCAGTCTACCACAGTGATCGATACCACCACAGCTGGTCAGTCAACCACACTGTTGAATACCACAACAGCTGACCAGTCTACCACAGTCATAGATACCACAACACGTGGCCAATCTTCCACAGTAATACATACCACATCAGCTGACCAGTCTACAACAGTGATGGATACCACAACACCTGACAAGTCTACCACAGTGATAGATACCACAACAGTTGGCCAGTCTACCACAGTGATCGATACCAACACAGCTGGTCAGTCAACCACACTGTTGGATACCACAATACCTGAACAGTCTACCACAGTGATGGATACCACAACACCTTACCAGTCTACCACAGTGATCGATACCACCACAGCTGGTGAGTCTGCCACACTGTTGGATACCACAACAGCTGACCAGTCTAAGACAGTGATGGATACCACCACAGCTGACCAGTCTACCACAGTAATAGATACAACAACACCTGCCAAGATTACCACAATCATGGATGCCACGACAGCTGACCAGTCTACCACAGTGATGTATACCTCAACACCTGACCAGTCTACCACAGTGATGTATACCTCAACACCTGACCAGTCTACCACAGTGATCGATACCACCACAGCTGGTCAGTCAACCACACAGTTGGATACCACAACACCTCACCAGTCTACCACAGTGATGGATACCACAACACCTCATGAGTCTACCACAGTGATGGATACTACAACAGCTGGTCAGTCTACCACAGTGATGGATACTACAAGAACTGCTCAGTCTACCACAGTCATAGATACCACCACAGCTGATCAGTCAACCACAGTGTTGGATACCACAACACCTTACCAGTCTACCACAGAAATGGATACCACAACACCTCACCAGTCAACCACACTGTTGGATACCACTACAGCTGACCAGTCTACCACAGTGATGGATACCACAAAACCTGACCAGTCTACCACAGTGATGTATACCTCAACACCTGACCAGTCCACCACAGTGATCGATACCAACACAGCTGATCAGTCAACCACACTGTTGAATACCACAACAGCTGACCAGTCTACCACAGTCATAGATACCACAACAGGTGGCCAATCTACCACAGTGATAGATACCACATCAGCTGACCAGTCTAACACAGTGATGGATACCACAACAGCTGACCAGTCTACCACAGTGATAGATACCACAACAGTTGGCCAGTCTACCACAGTGATAGATACCACAACAGCTGGCCAGTCCACCACAGTGAAGGATACCACAACAGCTGACCAGTCTACCACAGTGATGGATACCACAACACCTGTCCAGTCTACCAAATTGATGGATACAACAACAGCTGACCAGTCTACCACAGTGATTGATACCACATTACCTGACCAGTCTACCACAGTGATGGATACTACAACAGTTGGTCAGTCTACCACACTCTTGGATACTATAACAGCTGACCAGTCTACCACAGTCATAGATACAACAACAGTTGGCCAGTCTACCACAGTGATAGATACCACAACAGCTGGCCAGTCTACCACAGTGAAGAATACCACAACAGCTGACCAGTCTACCACAGTGATGGATACCACAACACCTGCCCAGTCTACCACAGTGATGGATACCACAACAGCTGACCAGTCTACCACAGTGATCGATACCACAATACCTGTCCAGTCTACCACAGTGATGGATACCACCACAGCTGGTCAGTCAACCACACTGTTGGATACCACAACAGCTGATCAATCTATCACAGTGATGGATACCACAATACCTGACCAGTCTACAAAGGTCATAGATAGCAAAACACCTGACCAGTCTACTACAGTGATGTATACCTCAACACCTGACCAGTCTACCACAGCAATCGATACCACCACAGCTGGTCAGTCAACCACACTGTTGGATAATACAACAGCTGACCAGTCAACCACATTGAAGGATACCACAACACCGCACCAGTCTACCACAGTGATGGATACTACAAAAGCTGCTCAGTCTACAACAGTCATAGATACCACAACAGCTGGTCAGTCAACCACACTGTTGGATACCACAACAGCTGACCAGTCTACCACAGTGATGGTTACCACAAGTCTTTACCAGTCTACCACAGTCATAGATACCATAACAGGTGGCCAATCTACCACAGTGATAGATACCACATCAGCTGACCAGTCTACCACAGTGATGGATACCACAACAGCTGACCAGTCTACCACAGTGATGGAGACCACAACACCTTTCCAGTCTACCACAGTGATGGATACTACAACAGTTGGTCAGTCTACCACACTGTTGGATACCACAACAGCTGACCAGTCAACCACAGTGATGGATACCACAACACCTGACAAGTCTACCACAGTCATAGATACCACAACAGTTGGCCAGTCTACCACAGTGTTAGATACCACAACAGCTGGCCAGTCCACCACAGTGAAGGATACCACAACAGCTGACCAGTCTACCACAGTGACGGATACCACAACACCTGTCCGGTCTACCAAATTGATGGATACAACAACAGCTGACCAGTCTACTACAGTGACCGATACCACAATACCTGACCAGTCTACCACAGTGATGGATACCACCACAGCTGGTCAGTCAACCACACTGTTGGATACCACAACAGCTGACCAGTCTACCACAGTGATTAATACCACAATACCTGAACAGTCTACTAAAGTCATAGATAACACAACACCTGACCAGTCTACCACAGTAATGGATACCACAACACCTCACCAGTCAACCACAGTTACCATTACCACCACAGCTGGTCAGTCAACCACACTGTTGGATACCACAACACCTCACCAGTCTACCACAATGATGGATACCACAATACCTGACCAGTCTACCAAAGTCATAGATAGCACAACACCTGACCAGTCTAGCACAGTGATGGATACCACAACACCTGACCAGTCTACCACAGTGATGTATACCTCAACACCTGACCAGTCTACCACAGTGATCGATACTACCACAGCTGGTCAGTCAACCACACTGTTGGATACCACAACAGCTGACCAGTCTACCACAGTCATAGATACCATAACAGGTGGCCAATCTACCACAGTGATAGATACCACATCAGCTGACCAGTCTACAACAGTGACCGATACCACAACAGCTGACCAGTCTACCACAGTGATGGAGACCACAACACCTGCCCAGTCTACCACAGTGATATATACTACAACAATTGGTCAGTCTACCACCCTGTTGGATACCACAACAGCTGACCAGTCTACCACAGTGATGGATACCACAACACCTGACCAGTCTACCACAGTCATAGATACCACAACAGTTGGCCAGTCTACCACAGTGATAGATACCACAACAGCTGGCCAGTCTACCACAGTGAAGGATACCACAACAGCTGACCAGTCTACCACAGTAATGGATACCACAATACCTGACCAGTCTACTAAAGTCATAGATAGCACAACACCTGACCAGTCTACTACAGTGATGTATACGTCAACACCTGACCAGTCTACCACAGTGAGCGATATCACCACAGCTGGTCAGTCAACCACACTGTTGGATACCACAACAGCTGACCAGTCTACCACAGTGAAGGATACCACAACACCTCACAAGTCTACCACAGCTATGGATACTACAAGAGCTGCTCAGTCTACCACAGTCATAGATAACACCACAGCTGATCAGTCAACCACACTGTTGGATACCACAACACCTTACCAGTCTACCACAGTAATGGATACCACAACACCTCACCAGTCAACCACACTGTTGGATACCACAACAGCTGACCAGTCTACCACAGTGATGGATACCACAATACCTGACCAGTCTCCCAAAGTCATAGATAGCACAACACCTGACCAGTCTACCACAGTGATGGAGACCACAACACCTGACCAGTCTACCACAGTGATCGATAGCACAACACCTGACCAGTCTACCACAGTGATGAATACCTTAACACCCTACGAGTCTACCACAGTGATGGATACCACAACACCTGACCAGTCTACCACAGTCATAGATACCACATCTTCCACAAAGATAGATACCACAACAGCCGACCACTCTACCACAGAGATGAATACCACAACAGTTGGCCAGTACACCACAGTGATGGAGACCACAACACCTGCCCAGTCTACCACAGTGATGTATACCACAACAGCTGACCAGTCTACCACAGTCATAGATACCACAACAGTTGGCCAGTCTACCACAGTGATAGATACCACAACAGCTGGCCAGTCTACCACAGTGAAGGATACCACAACAGCTGACCAGTCTACCACAGTGATGGATACCACAATACCTGACCAGTCTACCACAGTGATGGATACCACCACAGCTGGTCAGTCAACCACACTGTTGGATACCACAACAGCTGACAAGTCTACCACAGTGATGGATACCACAATAACTGACCAGTCTACTAAAGTCATAGATAGCACAACACCTGACCAGTCTACCACAGTAATGGATACCACAATACCTCACCAGTCTACCACAGTGACCGATACCACAACAGCTGACCAGTCTACCACAGTGATGGATACCACAACACCTGACCAGTCTACCACAGTGATGGAGACCACAACACCTGCCCAGTTTACCACAGTGATGGATACCACAACATTGGGTCAGTCTACCACACTGTTGGATACCACAACATCTGCCCAGTTTACCACAGTGATGGATACTACAACATTGGGTCAGTCTACCACACTGTTGGATACCACAACAGCCGACCAGTCTACTACAGTGATGGATACCACAACAGTTGGCCACTCTCCCACAGTGATAGATACCACAACAGCTGACCAGTCTACCACAGTGATGGATACCACAATACCTGACCAGTCTACTAAAGTCATAGATAGCACAACACCTGACCAGTCTACCACAGTAATGGATACCACAACACCTGACCAATCTACCACAGTAATGGATACCACAACACCTGAACAGTCTACCACAGTGATGTATACCTCAACACCTGACCAGTCTACCACAGTGATCGATACCACCACAGCTGGTCAGTCAACCACACTGTTGGATACCACAACAGCTGACCAATCTACCACAGTGATGGATACCACAACAATTGGCCAGTCTACCACAGTGTTAGATACCACAACTGCTGACCAGTCTACCACAGTGATGGATACCACAACAGCTGACCAGTCTACCACAGTAATGGATACCGCAATACCTGACCAGTCTACCACAGTGATGGATACCAAAACACCTGCTCGGTCTACCACAGTGACCGATACCACCACAGCTGGTCAGTCAACCACACTGTTGGATATCACAACAGCTGACCAGTCTACCACAGTGATGGATACCACAACACCTGACCAGTCTACCACAGTTATGGATACCACAACACCTGACCAGTCTACCACAGTTATGGATACCACAACACCTGACCAGTCTACCACAGTGATGGATACCACAACACCTGACCAGTCTACCACAGTGATGGATACGACAACACCTCACCAGTCTACCACAGTGATGGATACCACAACACCTGACCAGTCTACCACAGTGATGGATACCACAACACCTCACCAGTCTACCACAGTGATGGATACCACAACACCTGACCAGTCTACCACAGTTATGGATACCACAACACCTGACCAGTCTACCACACTGATGGATACCACAACAGCTGACCAGTCTACCACAGTGATGGATACCACAACACCTGACCAGTCTACCACAGTGATGGATACCACAACACCTGACCAGTCTACCACAGTGATGGATACCACAACACCTGACCAGTCTACCACAGTGATGGATACCACAACACCTGACCAGTCTACCACAGTGATGGATACCACAACACCTGACCAGTCTACCACAGTGATGGATACCACAACACCTGACCAGTCTACCACAGTGATGGATACCACAACACCTGACCAGTCTACCACAGTGATGGAGACCACAACAGTTGACCAGTCTACCACAGTGATGGATACCACAACACCTGACCAGTCTACCACAGTGATGGATACCACAACACCTGACCAGTCTACCACAGAGATGGATACCACAACACCTGACCAGTCTACCACAGTGATGGATACCACAACACCTGACCAGTCTACCACAGTGATCGATACCACCACAGCTGGTCAGTTAACCACACTGTTGGATACCACAACAGCTGACCAATCTACCACAGTGATGGATACCACAACAGTTGGCCAGTCTACCACAGTGTTAGATACCACAACTGCTGACCAGTCTACCACAGTGATGGATACCACAACAGCTGACCAGTCTACCACAGTAATGGATACCACAATACCTGACCAGTCTACCACAGTGATGGATACCAAAACACCTGCTTGGTCTACCACAGTGACAGATACCACCACAGCTGGTCAGTCAACCACATTGTTGGATATCACAACAGCTGACCAGTCTACCACAGTGATGGATACCACAACACCTGACCAGTCTACCACAGTTATGGATACCACAACACCTGACCAGTCTACCACAGTTATGGATACCACAACACCTGACCAGTCTACCACAGTGATGGATACCAAAACACCTGCTCGGTCTACCACAGTGACCGATACCACCACAGCTGGTCAGTCAACCACACTGTTGGATATCACAACAGCTGACCAGTCTACCACAGTGATGGATACCACAACACCTGACCAGTCTACCACAGTTATGGATACCACAACAGCTGACCAGTCTACCACAGTTATGGATACCACAACACCTGACCAGTCTACCACAGTGATGGATACCACAACACCTGACCAGTCTACCACAGTGATGGATACCACAACACCTCACCAGTCTACCACAGTGATGGATACCACAACACCTGACCAGTCTACCACAGTGATGGATACCACAACACCTGACCAGTTTACCACAGTGATGGATACCACAACACCTGACCAGTCTACCACAGTTATGGATACCACAACACCTGACCAGTCTACCACACTGATGGATACCACAACACCTGACCAGTCTACCACAGTGATGGATACCACAACACCTGACCAGTCTACCACAGTGATGGATACCACAACACCTGACCAGTCTACCACAGTGATGGATACCACAACACCTGACCAGTCTACCACAGTGATGGATACCACAACACCTTACCAGTCTACCACAGAGATGGATACCACAACACCTGACCAGTCTACCACAGTGATGGATATCACAACAGCTGACCAGTCTACCACAGTGATGGATACCACAACACCTCACCAGTCTACCACAGTGATGGATACCACAACACCTGACCAGTCTACCACAGTGATGGATACCACAACACCTGACCAGTCTACCACAGTAATGGATACCACAACACCTGAACAGTCTACCACAGTGATGTATACCTCAACACCTGACCAGTCTACCACAGTGATTGATACCACCACAGCTGGTCAGTCAACCACACTGTTGGATACCACAACAGCTGACCAATCTACCACAGTGATGGATACCACAACAGTTGGCCAGTCTACCACAGTGTTAGATACCACAACTGCTGACCAGTCTACCACAGTGATGGAAATCACAACAGCTGACCAGTCTACCACAGTAATGGATACCACAATACCTGACCAGTCTACCACAGTGATGGATACCAAAACACCTGCTCGGTCTACCACAGTGACCGATACCACCACAGCTGGTCAGTCAACCACACTGTTGGATATCACAACAGCTGACCAGTCTACCACAGTGATGGATACCACAACACCTGACCAGTCTACCACAGTTATGGATACCACAACACCTGACCAGTCTACCACAGTTATGGATACCACAACACCTGACCAGTCTACCACAGTAATGGATACCACAACACCTGACCAGTCTACCACAGTGATGGATACCACAACACCTGACCAGTCTACAACAGTGATGGATACCACAACACCTGACCAGTCTACCACAGTGATGGATACCACAAAACCTGACCAGTCTACCACAGTGATGGATACCACAACACCTGACCAGTCTACCACAGTGATGGATACCACAACACCTGACCAGTCTACCACAGTGATGGATACCACAACACCTGACCAGTCTACCACAGTGATGGATACCACAACACCTGACCAGTCTACCACAGTGATGGATACCACAACAGTTGACCAGTCTACCACAGTGATGGATACCACAACAGCTGACCAGTTTACCACAGTGATGGATACCACAACACCTGACCAGTCTACCACAGTGATGGATACCACAACACCTGACCAGTCTACCACAGTGATGGATACCACAACACCTGACCAGTCTACCACAGTGATGGATACCACAACACCTGACCAGTCTACCACAGTTATGGATACCACAACACCTGACCAGTCTACCACACTGATGTATGCCACAACACCTGACCAGTCTACCACAGTAATGGATACCACAACACCTGAACAGTCTACCACAGTGATGTATACCTCAACACCTGACCAGTCTACCACAGTGATCGATACCACCACAGCTGGTCAGTCAACCACACTGTTGGATACCACAACAGCTGACCAATCTACCACAGTGATGGATACCACAACAGTTGGCCAGTCTACCACAGTGTTAGATACCACAACTGCTGACCAGTCTACCACAGTGATGGAAATCACAACAGCTGACCAGTCTACCACAGTAATGGATACCACAATACCTGACCAGTCTACCACAGTGATGGATACCAAAACACCTGCTCGGTCTACCACAGTGACCATACCACAACAACTGACCAGTCTACCACAGTGATAGATACCACAACACCTGACCAGTCTACCACAGTGATGTATACCTCAACACCTGACCAGTCTACCACAGTGATCGATACCACCACAGCTGGTCAGTCAACCACACTGTTGGATACCACAACACCTGACCAGTCTACCACAGTGATGGATACCACAACACCTGACCAGTCTACCACAGTTATGGATACCACAACACTTGACCAGTCTACCACAGTGATGGATACCACAACACCTCACCAGTCTACCACAGTGATGGATACCACAACACCTCACCAGTCTACCACAGTGATGGATACCACAACACCTGACCAGTCTACCACAGTGATGGATACCACAACACCTGACCAGTCTACCACAGTGATGGATACCACAACACCTCACCAGTCTACCACAGTGATGGATACCACAACACCTGACCAGTCTACCACAGTTATGGATACCACAACAGCTGACCAGTCTACCACAGTGATGGATACCATAACACCTGACCAGTCTACCACAGTGATGGATACCACAACACCTGACCAGTCTACCACAGTGATGGATACCACAACACCTGACCAGTCTACCACAGTGATGGATACCACAACACTTGAGCATTCCACAAGTGTCTTAGTTACCACTAATGACGATCGTGGTACAACTTTACCAGACACGACCGTTTTTGAACCGTCGACTTTTTCAACCGGTGGTTCTACTGTTACTCCTTACTGGGAGATGTCAACTGGAGGTTAGTGAACCTTTGTTTTGGGTTTACCTATCCGCATGCTGGTAATGGGAGATGTACGCTGTGGACAGGAATATGGTACTGGTATATATATCTCAACATTTGTTTAAATTATCATAGTCAAATGTTCAAATGGAGTAGGGCATCCAATATTGATTGCAATGTTTTTTAATTATTCAAACTCAGTCTTTAGTAAACTTGAATTGTGAAATTTGATTTTACATGGCCGATTATTTTATACTTTTCTATTTTTAAGAGATAAGAAATAAGCTCTGTATATGGGTCCCTTTTTTAAATTTGTACGACCATTTTTTTTTTTGTTTAAATTTATTTAATGTTTACACTCTGTCACTTTTAATACACTTTAGATTTTTTTGCAAATACAGAAAATTGAATCGCAGGCGATTATATAAATATATTTTATTAGATTTTTATATGTAACTGTCCCTTAGAAAAGCATTCATCGTCTATTTACCATATAAGTGTATATATGTGTTTGTATATATGTCCAAAACTAGTTTCACAACTATAGTAGCTATGCAAATTTAACTTGTGTTAACTTGTATTGATGTCGTTAGATGGCCGTGTCATGTTGTCATTATGTGCTATTTGAAAGAAGGGGAAATAAAGTTTTATTAAGTCACAACTGATGAAATAACGGCTGGTCCGTTAAGTCACATAAATTATTGTGTAAATGTAGATCTACATTTTTGTTTGAATACCTATGAATACATATTTGCCATGTAAATGTAAAGCATGTAAGCCTATAATCATATACATATGTACAGTGTACAGTTTTCATGAAAATAATGAAAATTGTGTAAAATTCTGTGAAAACAATGTGATGTGTTTCAATGAGATGAACTGGAAATTCGAGCGTTAATTATAAAAATTATGATCCGAATGTGCACTCTGCAATGAATAAACTAAGCCATTTTTTAGAAATTATTCACATATTTTTCTCTTTGTTGTTCATTATTAACACTGTGTCATATTTGTAGTAACGCCATGTAAACCTTCTAACACGTGATTGAGCATCGCTGTACAGGCAATTGGTGAGACAATCATGGAAGAAAAATTACCTTTCAAATATTCGGATCAAAATTAAAATTTCCCTCAGACGACGAGAATAAGAAAATTGTTACTATGACGCAATAGCTCGAACTTTCTCGCGTTATAAGACGGTTTAAAGATAATCCTGTAAGTGAACCGTTAAACAGATAAAAATACAACCAAATGCACATGGTATTCTGGAACTTCACAACTGGCTTAGCTATTAAACTAAAAGAGAGTTCTTTAACACCATCGTGTTTTTGTATTTGTATTTAAAAAGTAAATATAAATATCATAGCTCAGTCGCTAAAGCGTTGTACCCGCCGCGACGATTGGTCCCATGGCCACTGAGATCACAGGTTCAAATCTGACGCTCGTTGCTTCAGACGCGACTGATGCTTTGTCAGGTTCCTCAGATACCTGAGTAAGCGAGGTTGTTTCACATCCGGGCATTCCAGTTTCCGCCACCCACAAATCTGACCACCATCATATAAGTGAATAGATTAAAATAGATAAATTAACTTTTTCAAAGATCCCCTAACAGGAATGAAGTGAGAATGATATCTAAAATGCCCATAAAAAGTCACCGCCAAAGCAGGGATGAACAACAGACGTCCTATGTACGGATTACTTTAGGCAGGGAAAATCTCCCATCTAACACTTTTGTTTTAGACGTCGCAGTACGCGAGGGAACCAAGACTTTACGTCTGCCGAGAGATGTATACTAGATATTCTGATAAAATCTACCAAAATGGTCAGATAATCCATTTTATTATTTATGTAAAGGTGAAATGTCAGGATTTCCTTTACTGATAAAAGTGATATCTCATTGGTTAGACTTATTACACACCCGAACACCATGGCGTCAAAAGGCACGTTGTTTTATAATGTAACAATCCCAGCTTAGCATGACGTTATAATACAAGTACAGTCACCTTTAACACTTCTTACGTCACGCAACAAGACACGACGTCATACCAGACATCAAGTGCGTCGTCGGGGGATATACCCAAGTCTGTGAAGGCTTACATCTAAAAACATCGCTTAAACTTGTTCAAATACACAAAACCACGATATTGCCAAAATAAAATTAATAAATAGAATACTTCACAGTGAACGTTGAAAACCATAAATATTTTCACCTCTCACGACAAGAATATTTATGATATTCAATCTTCACTGTGCAATATCATCTGCATCATTGCTCACAGTGGGCACAATGTATAAACACAGAACATTCAGCCGCCGTCAGTTAGTTTGAAATTTTCTTAGGCCTTCACAATTTTAACTGTCAAGTTTTGGGACTTGATTTGACCGGTAAAAATTTTGATCTTAATTCGGAAGGCGAATGAAAAAATTAAAAAACGACGGAAAATCCCGTACAATCACAGCTGACTTGAGCAATGGACATCATCATCTGATAAAACGACATTCACACGGTGCGATGGTCGAGTCGACAACTCAAATGAAAATAGGACGTGTGGTATTTGGTGTGCTTCATATGATTCAGCAAAATCGCATCAT
Source organism: Liolophura sinensis (assembly GCF_032854445.1). Taxonomy (NCBI): domain Eukaryota; kingdom Metazoa; phylum Mollusca; class Polyplacophora; order Chitonida; family Chitonidae; genus Liolophura; species Liolophura sinensis. The sequence continues at coordinate 28,000,939 of NC_088306.1, forward strand.
TTGAACGCTTTTGATGACATAGATCTGGGTGTCCTATTCTCCACTTGTCTAATTTACGAGTTGACAGACACATCTCACCGAGTGAACATGGTTAATGGCTATGTTCTTTGTCAGATGCGATAATGTATTCTCGGACATTGGCGAATAAAGTGATATTCTCAGTAAGATGCGTTTATGTACCCTCGGATACTAGCGAATAACATTAGGCTCTGAGTCAGAAGTGATAATGTACCCTCGGATACTAGCAAATAACATTAGGTTCTGAGTCAGAAGTGATAATGTATCCTCGGACACTAGCGAATAACATTAGGCTCTGAGTCAGAAGTGATAATGTACCCTCGGATACTAGCAAATAACATTAGGCTCTGAGTCAGAAGTGATAATGTACCCTCGGATACTAGCAAATAACATTAGGCTCTGAGTCAGAAGTGATAATGTACCCTCGGACAATAGCGAATAACCTTAGGCTCTGAGTCAGAAGTGATAATGTACCATCGGACATTAGCGAATACCGTTATGTTCTGAGTCAGAAGCGATAATGTACCCTCGGACATTTGCAAATAACATTAGGCTCTGAGTCAGAAGTGATAATGTACCCTCGGATACTAGCGAATAACATTAGGCTCTGAGTCAGAAGTGATAATGTACCCTCGGACATTAGCGAATACCGTTATGTTCTGAGTCAGAAGTGATAATGTACCCTCGGACATTTGCGAATAATGTTGTGTTTTGAATCTGAGTCAAATGCGATAATATACCCTCTGACATCAGCTAATAACATTATGTTCTAAGTCGTGTGACATAATGCAGCATGGGACATCAGTTAATAACGTAATGTTCTGAATCAGATGCGAGAATGCACGCTCAGACATCACCTAATAACGATCTGCCCCAGTTTCACAAAGCCTCCTTAGTATTAAATCGCCCTTCATATTTTTATAATATACACTGTCATGGTTATTTATTTATTTATTTGATTGGGGTTTTACGCAGTACTCAAGAATATTTCACTTATACAACGGCGGCCCGACCATCTGCAGGATGCTGTCAGACCTTCTTACGTACCACTGTCATGGTAGATAAGGGCATAGCTAAGAGCATTGTTATGAAACATGAAACCGGCGCGAAGTCATCAATTTCGGTGTCCACCAGGTGGTGTTTACTGGTTCACTGGTCGTTGTATGAATATGGTCGGATATAAATGTCTGATATACATGATATACATGTAGGTGTTGTACACGAACAGCATGTTGTCTTGTCTCTGAATCATCTCCGGTTGTACATGTACAGTATGTTGTCTTGTCTCTGAATGCTTTCCATTTGTATATGTACAGTATGTTGTCTTGTCTCTGAATCACTTCCGGTTGTACATGCACAGTATGTTGTCTTGTCTCTGAATAATTTCCAGTTGTACATGTACAGTATGTTGTCTTGTCTCTGAATAATTCTCAGTTGTACATGTACAGTATGTTGTCTTGTCTCTGAATCCTTTCCATTTGTATATGTACAGTATGTTGTCTTGTCTCTGAATCACTTCCGGTTGTACATGCACAGTATGTTGTCTTGTCTCTGAATAATTTCCAGTTGTACATGTACAGTATGTTGTCTTGTCTCTGAATAATTCTCAGTTGTACATGTACAGTATGTTGTCTTGTCTCTGAATCCTTTCCATTTGTATATGTACAGTATGTTGTCTTGTCTCTGAATCACTTCCGGTTGTACATGCACAGTATGTTGTCTTGTCTCTGAATCATTTCCGGTTGTACTGTCCTGTGCCCAACACTTCAGAAATTTTGGGTGTAGGCTTACAAAAAATTCCCGTATGTTTAAGTTGTCTTGTTTTCTGTATACTTTACCTCGTGTTTTTATTTTTTCGTCTCTAAAACTAATGTTTCTAAAAAGAAATTCGCATCATGAATCAGATCTAAAATACCTTGGTGTTTAGTGGCATCTGTAGAGAACCCAAACAAAACAAATTCTATAAAATTCAACGAATGTAACAAGATGTAGTGTACAAACGGAAAAGGTGTATTGCACCATGAAAATTAGATTAACTCTTCACTTAAATAAATATTTAAATCAGAACCGTGCATGTCTACGACTCCACAGTTCCGTAATTTCCAAAACATGAAAACTTACAAGAATACAACTAAAACCATAAATTCAAAACCGCGCCACTTTGTTTAATTTTGATTTAATTCTTCATTTATTTAACGAGGAGTTCTCACAGCCTGATGGCTACTACGGGGATCTCCTCAAGATATCAATTGACAACATTGACAACTAACGAAGGACATACATATAAATATGTGAATACATATTTCAGATAACAGAATATCAGTTGAAAAAATTATTATTTACAATGTTCACATCGTTATCATCATTACCTTGGTAATAAAATCTTTCACTTTAGATTCGACGTATACATATATCACAAAAAGAGCATCAAGAACATCGCAAAAATAAACGTCTAAACTTGAAAATAATGTAATATAATCTCATCTATTTTCATCATTTCCTCAAAACAGGTACAACGCAGCCCTACGCTCTAATAGACACAAGTACATCTGGACATCATGCAACAGTTACTACGATACATACAACAACATCCAAGCAGGCTTCACTGGTGATGAACATCACAAAAGATGACCAGTCCACAACGCCGACGACAGAAATATATCCGTCCAGAAGAAAACCGGATACCACGAGGTATGGCCAGTCTACAACAATAATGGACACCACAACATCTAGTCAGATTGAAACAATGCATACCATCACCGCTGGTCAGTCCACAACAGCAATGGACACCACAACAACTGGCAAGCCTATAACAATAATGAACACCACAACACCTAGTCATTCCATAGCAATCCATACCACCACTGGTTACCAGGCAACCTCTTTGATGGACATGAAAACAGGTCATAAAACCACAACTGTATTAGATATCACAATATTAGACCAAAAACCTGTGATGGATACAAAAATAAATGACCAGACCACAGCAGTTATGGATACCACAACAGTTGACCAGCCCACTACAATGATGGGTACTACAACTGGTGACCAGACAACAACAGTTATGGATACCACAACAGTTGACCAGCCCACAACAATGATGGGTACTACAACTGGTGACCAGCCCACTACGATGATGGATACCACAACAGCTGACCAGCTCACTACAATGATGGGTACTACAACTGGTGACCAGCCCACTACGATGATGGGTACCACAACTGGTGACCATCCCACTACGATGATGGGTACCACAACTGGTGACCAGCCCACTACGATGATGGGTACCACAACTGGTGACCAGCCCACTACGATGATGGGTACCACAACTGGTGACCAGCCCACTACGATGATGGATACCACAACAGCTGACCAGCTCACTACAATGATGGGTACTACAACTGGTGACCAGACAACAACAGTTATGGATACCATAACGGTTGACCAGCCCACTACAATGATGGGTACCACAACAGTTGACCAGCCCACTACGATGATGGATACCACAACAGCTGACCAGCCCACTACAATGATGGGTACTACAACTGGTGACCAGACAACAACAGTTATGGATACCACAACAGCTGACCAGCCCACTACAATGATGGGTACCACAACTGGTGACCAGCCCACTACGATGATGGGTACCACAACTGGTGACCAGCCCACTACGATGATGGGTACCACAACTGGTGACCAGCCCACTACGATGATGGGTACTACAACTGGTGACCAGCCCACTACAGTGATGGATACCACATCAAGTGACCAGATAACAACAGTGATAGATATCACAACAGGTGACCAGAAAACAACAGTGATAGATACCACAACAGGTGACCAGATCACAACCGCCATGGACACCAACAAAGGAGACACAACCAAAACTGTAATGGATATCACAACAGGTGACGAGATCACAACAGTGATGGATACCACAACAGGTGACCAGGTCACAACTGTGATTAATACCACAAAAGGTAAACAGACAACAACAGTGGTGGATACCACAAAAGACGGCAAGACCACAAATGCAATGGACAAAACCACAAATGTAATAGATACCACAAAAAGTAACCAGATCACAACTGCGATGGATACCAACCCAGGGGACACAACCACAACTGTACTGGATATCACAACAGGTAACCAGATCACAACTGCAATGGACAACACCACAGGTGGCCAGCCCACAACAGCAGTGGATACCACAGGCGGTGATCAGACCACATCTGTAATGCCTATAACATCAGGTGCCCAGACCATCACAATAATACATACCACAACAGGGGATAAGGCCACATCGGGGATGGATACTACAACGGGTAACCACACCACAAGTGTGATCGATACAAAAACAGCTGAAGAGACCACATCGGTAATGGCTAACACTGCAGGAGACAGGACCACAACTGTAATTTCTACCACAACAGATGACAGGTCCACCACGTTAATGGATACCACAACAGATGACAGGCCCACCACGTTAATGGATACCACAACAGGGGAGAAGAATACATCTGTGATGGATATCACAACAGCTGACCAGACAATGATAGTAAAGGATGAAACCGCAGCTGACCAGACCACAACTGTAATGGACATCACAAGAGGTGACCAATACAAAACAGTAATGGATACCACAGTAGGTGAACAGACCACATCTGTATTGCCTACCACAAGAGGTGACATAACCACAACTGTAATGGATACCACAACAGGGGAGAAGACTACATCTGTAATGCCTACCACAAGAGAAGAAGCAACCACAACTGTGATGTATACCACAAAAGAGGAGATAACCAAATCTGTAATGGATACCACATCAGGTGACCAGACCATATCTGTAATGGCTACCAGTGCAGGTGAAAGGGCCACAACTATTATAGATGCATCAGCTAGCCAGACAAAAACTGTGATCAATACCACAACAGGCAACCAAAAAACAACTGTAATACATACCTCAACAGCTGGTCACACCACAACTGTAATAGGTAAAACAACACATGATCAGACCACTCCAAAAATGGATACCACAACAGTAGACAAAACCACATCTGTAATGGATACCATAACAGGCAACCAAACCACAACTGTGATGGATACCACAAAAGCTGACCAGACCAAATCTGTAATGGCTACCAGTGCAGGTGACAGAAACACGACTATGATGGATCACACAACAGGTGACCAGGCCACAACTGTAATGGATAAAACATTAGCTGACCAAACCACATCTATCATGGCTACCAGTATAGGTGACATGACCACAACTATGAAGGATGCCACAACAGATGACCATGCCACAACTGTGAGGGATATCTCAACAGGTGACCGAACCACAATTTTCACTGATACCACAGGAGCTGACAAGACCACATCTGTAATGCCTACCACAGCAGGTGACAAGACCACAACCATGATAGATGCCACAACAGGTGACCAGGTCACAACTGTAATAGATACCTCAACAGGTAACCAGGCCACAACAGTGATAAATGCCGCAACAGTTGACAAAACCACATCTAGAATCGATATCACAACAGGTAACAATTCCACGACTGTAATAGCCACCACAACACCTGGCCAGACTACAACTGTAATACCTGCCACAACGGATAACAGGACCACCACTGTAATGAATACCACAACAGGGGAGAAAACCACATCTGTGATGGATACCACAACAGCTGACCAGACCACAAATGTGATGGATGCCACCACAGCTAATCAGGCCACAACTGTTATCAATATTATAACAGACAACCAAACCACAACTGAAATAAATACCACAACAACTGACCAGACCAAAACTGCAATAGGTTACACAACATTTGACAAAACAAAATCTCTGATGGATACCACATCAGATAAGCAGACTACAACTGTGATAGATACCACAACAGCTGCCCAGACCACAACTTTGATCGATACCACAATAGGCAACCAAACCACAACTGTAATAGATAAAACAACAGCTGGCCAAACCACAACTGTAAAAGATATCACAACAGCTGGCCAGACCGCAACTGTGATAGGTAACACAACAACTAAACACACCACTCCAAAGATGGATACCACAACAGTAGACCAGGCAACAATTGTAATGGATACAACAACAGATGACCAGACCACATCTGTAATACCTACCACAACAGATTACCAGACCACATCTGTAATAGCTACAACAACAGACGAAAAAATCACATCTGTAATGCCTACCACAACAGATGATCAGACCACATCTGTAATGGCTACCAGTGCAGGTGATAGAACCACAACTATGATGGATGCAACAACAGGTGACCAAACTGCAATTGTGATGGATAACACAACAGCTCACCAAACCAGATCTGTAATGGCTACAAGTGTAGGTGACAGGATTACGACTATTATGGATGCCACAACAGGTAAACAGGCCACAGATGTAATGGATATCACAATAGGTGACCACACCAAATCTGTAATGGCTACCACAACAGATGAACAGACCACATCTGTAATGAACATAACAACAGGGGAGAACACCACATCTGTGACCACAGCAAGTGACAACACTACAACCATGATGGATGCCACAACAGGTGATCTGGTCACAAATGTAATGGATACAACATTAGGTGACCAGGCCACAACAATGATAAATACCACAACAGTTGACACAACCACATATAGGTTCAACACCACAACAGGTAACAATACCACGACTGTGATAGACACCAAAACACCTGGCCAGACCACAACTGTCATGCCTACCACAACATATGACAGGACCACCACTGTAATGGATATCAAAATTGTAATAGATACCACAACACCTCAACAGACCACTCCAATCATGGACATTACAACAGTAGACAAAACAACATCTGTAATGGATACCATAATAGGTGATCACGCCACAACAGTGATAAACACCACAACAGGGAAGAACACCACATTTGTGACCACAGCAAGTGAAAAGACTACAACCATTAAGGATGCCACAACAGGTGACCAGGTCACCACTCTAATAGATACCACACCAGGTGACCAGGCCACAACACTGATGAATACCACAACAGTTGACAGAACCACATCTAGGATCGATATCACAACAGGTAAAAATCCTACGACTGTGATACACACCACAACAGATGGCCAGAACACAAATGTAACACCTTCCACAACAGATGACAGGACCAACTCTGAATTAGATACCACAACATGGGAGAAGACCACATCTGCAATGCATACCAAAACAGCTGACCAGACCACAAATATGACGGATGTCACCGCAGCTAGCCAGACCACAACTGTAATCCATACCACAACAGGCAACCAAACCACAACAACTGGCCAGACCACAATTGTCATACCTGCCACAACAGATGAGAAGACCACCACTGTTATGCATACAAAAACACGGGAGACCACATCTGTGATGACTACAACAACAGCTGACCAGACCACAAATGTGATGAATACCACCACAGCTGACCAGGCCACAGCTGTGATCGATACTACAACAGGCAACCAAACCACAACTGTAATACATACCACAACAGCTGGCCAGACCACAACTGTGATAGATACCACAACAGGTGACCAAACCAAAACAATGATAGATATCACAACAGCTGGACAGACCACAACTGTAATAAATGTACCAACAGGTGACCAGACCACATCTGTAATGGCTATTACTGCAGGTAACAGGACCACGACTACGATGGACCCCTCAGCAGGTGACCAGGACACAACTGTGATGGATACCAAAACAGATAACCAAACCGAAAATGTGCTGAATAACACAACAGCTGACAAGAACACACCTGTAAAAGCTACCAGTGCAGGTGACAGGACCACGACTGCAATGGATGCCACAATACTTGATCAAACCACAAATATGATGGATAAGACAACAGCTGACCTAAACCAATCTGTAATGGCTACCAGTGCAGGTGGCAGGACAACGACTGCAACGTATGCCACAACAGGGGAGAAGACCGCATCTGTGATGGATACCACAACAGCTGACCTGAACACATCTGTAATGGCTACCAATGCAGGTTTCAGGACCACGACTGCAACAGATGCCACAACAGGGGAGAAGACCGCATTTGTGATGGATACCACAACAGCTGACAACAACACATCTGTAATGGCTACCAGTGCAGGTAACAGGACCACGACTGCAACGTATGCCACAACAGGGGAGAATACCGCATCTGTGATGGATACCACAACAGCTGACCAGAACACAATTGTAATAGCTACCAGTGCAGGTGACAGGACCACAACTGTAATAGATGCCATAAGAGGGGAGAAAACGACATCTGTAATGGACACCACAACAGCTGACCAGACTACAACCATTATGGATGCCACCACAGCTGACCAGACCACAACTGTAATACCTACCACAACAGGCAAACAAACCACAACTGTGATAGATACAACAACAGCTGGCAACACCACAACTCTGATCGATACAACAACTGCCAAACAAAGCACAACTGTCATTCATACCACAACAGCAGGTCATACCACAACTATGATAGGTAACACAACACCTGAACAGACCACTCCAATGATGGATACCACAACAGTACACAAAACCACATCTGCAATGGATACCATAACAGGTAACCAAACCAAGAGTGTGATAAATACCACAACAGCAGGCCAAACCACAACTGTAATAGATACCACAACAGCAGGCCAGATCACATCTGTGATAGGTAACACAACACCTGAACAGACCACTCCAATGATGGATACCACAACAGTACACAAAACCACATCTGCAATGGATACCATAACAGGTAACCAAGCCAAGACTGTGATAAATACCACAACAGCAGGCCAAACCACAACTGTAATAGATACCACAACAGCAGGCCAGATCACATCTGTGATAGGTAACACAACACCTGAACAGACCACTCTAATGATGGATACCACAACAGTAGACAAAACCCCATCTGCGATGGACACCATAACAGGCAACCAAAGCACGACTGTGATACATACCACAACAGCTGGTCAAACCGCAACTGTGATGGATACCACATCAGGTGACCAGGCCACATTTGTAGTAGCTATTACTGCAAATGACAGAACCACAACTATGATGGATCCTACAGCAGGTGACAAGGCCACAACTATGAAAGATACCACAACAGGTGACCTGGTCACAACTGTAATAGATACAACAACAGGTGACAAGGCCACAACAGTGATAAATACAGGTGACCTGGTCACAACTGTAAAAGATACAACAACAGGTGACAAGGCCACAACAGTGATAAATACCACAACAGTTGACAGAACCACATCTAGGATCAATACCACAACAGGTAAAAATTCTACGACTGTGATACACACCACAACAGCTGGCCTGAACACAAATGTAATACCTACCACAACAGATGACAGGACCATCTCTGTAATGGATACCACAACATGGGAAAAGACCACTTCTGCAATGGATACCACAACAGCTGACCAGGCCTCAAATATGATGGATGTCACCACATCTGGCCAGACCACAACTGTAATCGATACCACAACAGGCAACCAAACCACAACAACTGGCCAGACCACAATTGTAATACCTGCCACAACAGATGAGAGGACTACCACTGTAATGCATACCAAAACACGGGAGAAGACCACATCTGTGATGACTACAACAACAGCTGACCAGACCACAAATGTGATGAATACCACCACAGCTGACCAGGCCACAGCTGTGATCGATACTACAACAGGCAACCAAACCACAACTGTAATACATACCACAACAGCTGGCCAGACAACAACTGTGATGGACACCACAACAGGTGACCAAACCAAAACAATGATAGATATCACAACAGCTGCACAGACCACAACTGTGATAAATGCACCAACAGGTGACCAGACCACATCTGTAATGCCTACTACTGCAGGTAACAGGACCACGACTACGATGGACCCCTCAGCAGGTGACCAGGCCACAACTGTGATGGATACCAAAACAGATAACCAAACTGCAAATGTTATGGATAACACAACAGCTGACAAGAACACATCTGTAATGACTACCAGTGCAGGTGTCAGGACAACGACTGCAATGGATGCCACAACACTTGACCAAACCACAAATATGATGGATAACACAACAGCTGACCAGAACACATCTGTAATGGCTACCAATGCAGGTGACAGGACCACGACTGCAACAGATGCCACAACAGGAGAGAAGACCGCATCTGTGATGGATACCGCAACAGCTGACCAGAACACATCTGTAATGGCTACCAGTGCATGTGACAGGACCACGACTGTAAAACATGCCACAACAGGGGAGAAAACGACACCTGTAATGGACACCACAACAGCTGACCAGACTACAACCATTATGGATGCCACCACAGCTGACCAGACCACAACTGTAATACCTACCACAACAGGCAACCAAACCACAACTGTGATAGATACAACAACAGTTGGCAACACCACAACTCTGATCGATACAACAATTGCCAAACAAAGCACAACTGTCATTCATACCACAACAGCAGGTCATACCACAACTATGATAGGTAACACAACACCTGAACAGACCACTCCAATGATGGATACCACAACAGTACACAAAACCACATCTGCAATGGACACCATAACAGGTAACCAAACCAAGACTATGATAAATACCACAACAGCAGGCCAAACCACAACTGTAATTGATACCACAACAGCAGGCCAGATCACATCTGTGATAGGTAACACAACACCTGAACAGACCACTCTAATGATAGATACCACAACAGTAGACAAAACCACATCTGCAATGGATACCATAACAGGCAACAAAAGCACGACTGTGATACATACCACAACAGCTGGTCAAACCGCAACTGTGATGGATACCACATCAGGTGACCAGACCACATCTATAGTAGCTACTACTGCAAGTGACAGAACCACGACTATGAAGGACCCTACAGCAGGTGACCAGGCCACAACTATGAAAGATACCACAACAGGTGACCAGGTCACAACTGTAATAGATACAACAACAGGTGACCAGGCCACAACAGTGATAAATACCACAACAGTTGACACAGCCACATCTAGGTTCAATACCACAACAGGTAACAATACGACTTTGATAGACACCAAAACACCTGGCCAGACCACAACTGTCATACCTACCACAACATATGACAGGACCACCACTGTAATGGATATCATAACTGTAATAGACAACACAACACCTCAACAGACCACTCCAATCATGGATATTACAACAGTAGACAGAACAACATCTGTAATGGATACCATAACAGGTGACCAGGCCACAACAGTGATGAATACCACCACAGGAAAGAACACCACATCTGTGACCACAGCAAGTGACAAGACTACAACCATGATGGATGCCACAACAGGTGACCTGGTCACAAATGTAATGGATACCACAACAGGTTACCAGGCCACAACAGTGATGAATACCACAACAGTTGACAGAACCACATCTAAGATCGATACCACAACAGGTAAAAATTCTACGACTGTGATACACATCACAACAGATGGCCAGAACACAAATGTAACACCAACCACAACAGATGACAGGACCACCTCTGTAATGGATACCACAACATGGGAGAAGACCACTTCTGCAATGGATACCAAAACAGCTAATCAGACCACAAATATAATGGATGTCACCACAGCTCGCCAGACCACAACTGTAATCCATAACACAATAGGCAACCAAACCACAACAACTGGCCAGACCACAATTGTAATACCTGCCACAACAAATGAGAGGACTACCACTGTAATGCATACCAAAACACGGGAGAAGACCACATCTGTGTTGACTACAACAACAGCTGACCAGACCACAAATGTGATGAATACCACCACAGCTCACCAGGCCACAGCTGTGATCGATACTACAACAAGCAACCAAACCACAACTGTAAGACATACCACAACAGCTGGCCAGACCACAACTGTGATAGATACCACAACAGGGGACAAAACCAAAAAAATGATAGATATCACAACAGCTGAACAGACCACAACTGTGATGAATACTACAACAGTTGACCAGACCACATCTGTAATGCCTACTACTGCAGGTAACAGGACCACGACTACGATGGACCCCTCAGCAGGTGACCAGGCCACAACTGTGATGGATACCAAAACAGATAACCAAACTGCAAATGTTATGGATAACACAACAGCTGACAAGAACACATCTGTAATGACTACCAGTGCAGGTGTCAGGACAACGACTGCAATGGATGCCACTACACTTGACCAAACAACAAATATAATGGATACCACAACAGCTGACTTGAACACATCTGTAATGGCTACCAGTGCTGGTGTCAGGACCACGACTGCAACAGATGCCACAACAGGGGAGAAGACCGCATCTGTGATGGATACCACAACAGCTGACCAGAACACATCTCTAATGGCTACCAGTGCAGGTGACAGGACCACAACTGTAATAGACGCCACAACAGGGGAGAAAACGACATCTGTAATGGATACCACAACAGCTGACCAGACTACAACCATTATGGATGCCACCACAGCTGGCCAGACCACAACTGTAATACCTACCACAACAGGCAACCAATCCACAACTGTGATAGATACCACAACAGTTGGCAACAACACAACTCTGATCGATACAACAACTGCCAAACAAAGCACAACTGTCATTCATACCACAACAGCAGGTCATACCACAACTATGATAGGTAACACAACACCTAAACAGACCACTCCAACGATGGATACCACAACAGTACACAAAACCACATCTGCAATGGACACCATAACAGGTAACCAGGCCAAGACTGTGATAAATACCACAACAGCAAGCCAAACCACAACTGTAATAGATACCACAACAGCAGGCCAGATCACATCTGTGATAGGTAACACAACACCTGAACAGACCACTCTTATGATGGATACCACAACAGTAGACAAAACCACATCTGCAATGGATACCATAACAGGCAACCAAAGCACGACTGTGATACATACCACAACAGCTGGTCAAACCGCAACTGTGATGGATACCAAATCAGGTGACCAGGCCACATTTGTAGTAGCTACTACTGCAAGTGACAGAACCACGACTATAATGGATCCTACAGCAGGTGACCAGGCCACAACTATGAAAGATACCACAACAGGTGACCTGGTCACAACTGTAAAAGATACAACAACAGGTGACAAGGCCACAACAGTGATAAATACCACAACAGTTGACAGAACCACATCTAGGATCAATACCACAACAGGTAAAAATTCTACGACTGTGATACACACCACAACAGCTGGCCAGAACACAAATGTAATACCTACCACAACAGATGACAGGACCACCTCTGTAATGGATACCACAACATGGGAGAAGACCACATCTGCAATGGATACCAAAACAGCTGACCAGACCACAAATATGATGGATGTCACCACATCTGGCCAGACCACAACTGTAATCGATACCACAACAGGCAACCAAACCACAACAACTGGCCAGACCACAATTGTAATACCTGCCACAACAGATGAGAGGACTACCACTGTAATGCATGCCAAAACACGGAAGACCACATCTGTGATGACTACAACAACAGCTGACCAGACCACAAATGTGATGAATACCACCACAGCTGACCAGGCCACAGCTGTGATCAATACTACAACATGCAACCAAACCACAACTGTAATACATACCACAACAGCTGGCCAGACCACAACTGTGATAGACACCACAACAGCTGATCAAACCAAAACAATGATAGATATCACAACAGCTGGACAGACCACAACTCTGATAAATGCACCAACAGGTGACCAGACCACATCTGTAATGCCTACTACTGCAGGTAACAGGACCACGACTACGATGGACCCCTCAGCAGATGACCAGGACACAACTGTGATGGATACCAAAACAGATAACCAAACTGCAAATGTTATGGATAACACAACAGCTGACCAGAACACATCTGTAATGGCTACCAGTGCAGGTGTCAGGACCACGACTGCAATGGATGCCACAACACTTGACCAAACCACAAATATGATGGATAACACAACAGCTGACCTGAACACATCTGTAATGGTTACCAGTGCAGGTGACAGGACCACGACTGCAACAGATGCCACAACAGGGGAGAAGACAGCATTTGTGATGGATACCATAACAGCTGACCAGAACACATCTGTAATGGCTACCAGTGCAGGTGACAGGACCACGACTGTAAAACATGCCACAACAGGGGAGAAAACGACATCTGTAATGGACACCACAACAGCTGACCAGACCACAACCATTATGGATGCCACCACAGCTGACCAGACCACAACTGCAATACCTACCACAACAGGCAACCAAACCACAACTGTGATAGATACAACAACAGCTGGCAACACCACAACTCTGATCGATACAACAACTGCCAAACAAAGCACAACTGTCATTCATACCACAACAGCAGGTCATGCCACAACTATGATAGGTAACACAACACCTGAACAGACCACTCCAATGATGGATACCACAACAGTACACAAAACCACATCTGCAATGGACACCATAACAGGTAACCAAACCAAGACTGTGAAAAATACCACAACAGCAGGCCAAACCACAACTGTAATAGATACAACAACAGCAGGCCAGATCACATCTGTGATAGGTAACACAACACCTGAACAGACCACTCTAATGATAGATACCACAACAGTAGAAAAAACCACATCTGCAATGGATACCATAACAGGCAACAAAAGCACGACTGTGATACATACCACAACAGCTGGTCAAACCGCAACTGTGATGGATACCACATCAGGTGACCAGGCCACATCTATAGTAGCTACTACTGCAAGTGACAGAACCACGACTATGATGGATCCTACAGCAGGTGACCAGGCCACAACTATGAAAGATACCACAACAGGTGACCAGGTCACAGCTGTAATAGATACAACAACAGGTGACCAGGCCACAACAGTGATAAATACCAAAACAGTTGACACAACCACATCTAGGTTCTATACCACAACAGGTAACAATACCACGACTGTGATAGACACCAAAACACCTGGCCAGACCACAACTGTCATACCTACCACAACATATGACAGGACCACCACTGTAATGGATATCATAACTGTAATAGACAACACAACACCTCAACAGACCACTCCAATCATGGATATTACAACAGTAGACAAAACAACATCTGTAATGGATACCATAACAGGTGACCAGGCCACAACAGTGATGAATACCACAACAGGAGAGAACACCACATCTGTGACCACAGCAAGTGACAAGACTACAACCATGATGGATGCCACAACAGGTGACCTGGTCACAAATGTAATGGATACCACAACAGGTTACCAGGCCACAACAGTGATGAATACCACAACAGTTGACAGAACCACATCTAAGATCGATACCACAGCACGTAAAAATTCTACGAATTTGATACACACCACAACAGCTGGCCAGAACACAAATGTAATACCTACCACAACAGATGACAGGACCACCTCTGTAATGGATACTACAACATGGGAGAAGAACACATCTGCAATGGATACCAAAAAAGCTGATCAGACCACAAATATGATGGATGTCACCATAGCTGGACAGACCACAACTGTAATCCATACCACAACAGGCAACCAAACCACAACAACTGGCCAGACCACAATTGTCATACCTGCCACAACAAATGAGAGGACTACCACTGTAATGCATACCAAAACATGGGAGAAGACCACATCTGTGTTGACTACAACAACAGCTGACCAGACCACAAATGTGATGAATACCACCACAGCTGACCAGGCCACAGCTGTGATCGATACTACAACAGGCAACCAAACCACAACTGCAACACATACCACAACAGCTGGCCAGACCACAAGTGTGATAAATACCATAACAGGGGACAAAACCAAAAAAATGATAGATATCACAACAGCTGCACAGACCACAACTGTGATAAATGCACCAACAGGTGACCAGACCACATCTGTAATGCCTACTACTGCAGGTAACAGGACCACGACTACGATGGACCCCTCAGCAGGTGACCAGGCCACAACTGTGATGGATACCAAAACAGATAACCAAACTGCAAATGTTATGGATAACACAACAGCTGACAAGAACACATCTGTAATGACTACCAGTGCAGGTGTCAGGACAACGACTGCAATGGATGCCACAACACTTGACCAAACCACAAATATGATGGATAACACAACAGCTGACCTGAACACATCTGTAATGGCTACCAGTGCAGGTGTCAGGACCACGACTGCAATGGATGCCACAACACTTGACCAAACCACAAATATGATGGATAACACAACAGCTGACCAGAACACATCTGTAATGGCTACCAATGCAGGTGACAGGACCACGACTGCAACAGATGCCACAACAGGAGAGAAGACCGCATCTGTGATGGATACCGCAACAGCTGACCAGAACACATCTGTAATGGCTACCAGTGCATGTGACAGGAACACGACTGTAAAACATGCCACAACAGGGGAGAAAACGACACCTGTAATGGACACCACAACAGCTGACCAGACCACAACCATTATGGATGCCACCACAGCTGACCAGACCACAACTGTAATACCTACCACAACAGGCAACCAAACAACAACTGTGATAGATACAACAACAGTTGGCAACACCACAACTCTGATCGATACAACAATTGCCAAACAAAGCACAACTGTCATTCATACCACAACAGCAGGTCATACCACAACTATGATAGGTAACACAACACCTGAACAGACCACTCCAATGATGGATACCACAACAGTACACAAAACCACATCTGCAATGGACACCATAACAGGTAACCAAACCAAGACTATGATAAATACCACAACAGCAGGCCAAACCACAACTGTAATTGATACCACAACAGCAGGCCAGATCACATCTGTGATAGGTAACACAACACCTGAACAGACCACTCTAATGATAGATACCACAACAGTAGACAAAACCACATCTGCAATGGATACCATAACAGGCAACAAAAGCACGACTGTGATACATACCACAACAGCTGGTCAAACCGCAACTGTGATGGATACCACATCAGGTGACCAGACCACATCTATAGTAGCTACTACTGCAAGTGACAGAACCACGACTATGAAGGACCCTACAGCAGGTGACCAGGCCACAACTATGAAAGATACCACAACAGGTGACCAGGTCACAACTGTAATAGATACAACAACAGGTGACCAGGCCACAACAGTGATAAATACCACAACAGTTGACACAGCCACATCTAGGTTCAATACCACAACAGGTAACAATACGACTTTGATAGACACCAAAACACCTGGCCAGACCACAACTGTCATACCTACCACAACATATGACAGGACCACCACTGTAATGGATATCATAACTGTAATAGACAACACAACACCTCAACAGACCACTCCAATCATGGATATTACAACAGTAGACAAAACAACATCTGTAATGGATACCATAACAGGTGACCAGGCCACAACAGTGATGAATACCACCACAGGAAAGAACACCACATCTGTGACCACAGCAAGTGACAAGACTACAACCATGATGGATGCCACAACAGGTGACCTGGTCACAAATGTAATGGATACCACAACAGGTTACCAGGCCACAACAGCGATGAATACCACAACAGTTGACAGAACCACATCTAAGATCGATACCACAACAGGTAAAAATTCTACGACTGTGATACACACCACAACAGCAGGCCAGAACACAAATGTAACACCTACCACAACAGATGACAGGACTACCTCTGTAATGGATACCACAACATGGGAGAAGACCACATCTGCAATGGATACCAAAACACGGGAGAAGACCACATCTGTGTTGACTACAACAACAGCTGACCAGACCACAAATGTGATGAATACCACCACAGCTGACCAGGCCACAGCTGTGATCGATACTACAACAGGCAACCAAACCACAACTGTAACACATACCACAACAGCTGGCCAGACCACAACTGTGATAGATACCATAACAGGGGACAAAACCAAAAAAATGATAGATATCACAACAGCTGGACAGACCACAACTGTGACGAATACTACAACAGTTGACCAGACCACATCTGTAATGCCTACTACTCCAGGTAACAGGACCACGACTAATATGGACCCCTCAGCAGGTGACCAGGCCACAACTGTGATGGATACCAAAACAGATAACCAAACTGCAAATGTTATGGATAACACAACAGCTGACCAGAACACATCTGTAATGGCTACCAGTGCAGGTGTCAGGACCACGACTGCAATGGATGCCACAACACTTGACCAAACCACAAATATAATGGATAACACAACAGCTGACCTGAACACATCTGTAATGGCTACCAGTGCTGGTGTCAGGACCACGACTGCAACAGATGCCACAACAGGGGAGAAGACCGCATCTGTGATGGATACCACAACAGCTGACCAGAACACATCTGTAATGGTTACCAGTGCAGGTGACAGGACCACGACTGTAATAGATGCCACAACAGGGGAGAAAACGACATCTGTGATGGATACCACAACAGCTGACCACAACACATCTGTAATGGCTACCAGTGCAGGTGACAGGACCACGACTGTAAAACATGCCACAACAGGGGAGAAAACGACATCTGTAATGGACACCACAACAGCTGACCAGACTACAACCATTATGGATGCCACCACAGCTGACCAGACCACAACTGTAATACCTACCACAACAGGCAACCAAACCACAACTGTGATAGATACAACAACAGCTGGCAACACCACAACTCTGATCGATACAACAACTGCTAAACAAAGCACAACTGTCATTCATACCACAACAGCAGGTCATACCACAACTATGATAGGTAACACAACACCTGAACAGACCACTCCAATGATGGATACCACAACAGTACACAAAACCACATCTGCAATGGTTACCATAACAGGTAACCAAACCAAGACTGTAATAAATACCACAACAGCAGACCAAACCACAACTGTAATAGATACCACAACAGCAGGCCAGATCACATCTGTGATAGGTAACACAACACCTGAACAGACCACTATAATGATGGATACCACAACAGTAGACAAAACCGCATCTGCAATGGATACCATAACAGGCAACAAAAGCACTACTGTGATACATACCACAACAGCTGGTCAAACCGCAACTGTGATGGATACCACATCAGGTGACCAGACCACATCTGTAGTAGCTACTACTGCAAGTGATAGAATCACGACTATGATGAATCCTACAGCAGGTGACCAGGCCACAACTATGAAAGATACCACAACAGGTGACCAGGTCACAACTATAATAGATACAACAACAGGTGACCAGGCCACAACAGTGATAAATACCACAACAGTTGACACAACCACATCTAGGTTCAATACCACAACAGGTAACAATACCACGACTTTGATAGACACCAAAACACCTGGCCAGACCACAACTGTCATACCTACCGGAACATATGACAGGACCACCACTGTAATGGATATCATAACTGTAATAGACAACACAACACCTCAACAGACCACTCCAATCATGGATATTACAACAGTAGACAAAACAACATCTGTAATGGATACCATAACAGGTGACCAGGCCAAAAAAGTGATGAATACCACAAGAGGGGAGAACACCACATCTGTGACCATAGCAAGTGACAAGACTACAACCATGATGGATGCCACAACAGGTGACCTGGTCACAAATGTAATGGATACCACAATAGGTGACCAGGCAACAACAGTGATGAATACCACAACAGTTGACAGAACCACATATAGGATTGATACCACAACAGGTAAAAATTCTACGACTGTGATACACACCACAACAGCTGGCCAGAACACAAATGTAATACCTACCACAACAGATGATAGGACCACCTCTGTAATGGATACCACAACATGGGAGAAGACCACATCTGCATTGCATACCAAAACAGCTGACCAGACCACAAATGTGATGGATGTCACCACATCTGGCCAGACCACAACTGTAATCGATACCACAACAGGCAACCAAACCACAACAACTGGCCAGACCACAATTGTAATACCTGCCACAACAGCTGAGAGAACTACCACTGTAATGCACACCAAAACAAGGGAGAAAACCACATCTGTGATGACTACAACAACAGCTGACCAGACCACAAATGTGATGAATACCACCACAGCTGACCAGGCCAAAGCTGTGATCGATACTACAACAGGCAACCAAACCACAACTGTAACACATACCACAACAGCTGGCCAGACCACAACTGTGATAGATACCACAACAGGTGACCAAACCAAAACAATGATAGATATCACAACAGCTGGACAGACCACAACTCTGATAAATGCACCAACAGGTGACCAGACCACATCTGTAATGCCTACTACTGCAGGTAACTGGACCAAGACTACCATGGACCCCTCAGCAGGTGACCAGGCCACAACTGTGATGAACACCAAAACAGATACCCAAACCGCAAATGTTATGGATAACACAACAGCTGACCAGAACACATCTGTAATGGCTACCAGTGCAGGTGTCAGGACCACGACTGCAATGGATGCCACAACACTTGACCAACCCACAAATATGATGGATAACACAACAGCTGACCTGAACACATCTGTAATGGCTACCAGTGCAGGTGACAGGACCACGACTGCAACAGATGCCACAACAGGAGAGAAGACCGCATCTGTGATGGATACCACAACAGCTGACCAGAACACATCTGTAATGGCTACCAGCGCATGTGACAGGACCACGACTGCAACGGATGCCACAACAGGGGAGAAAATGACATCTGTAATGGACACCACAACAGCTGACCAGACCACAACCATTATGGATGCCACCACAGCTGACCAGACCACAACTGTAATACCTACCACAACAGGCAACCAAACCACAACTGTGATAGATACCACAACAGTTAGCAACACCACAACTCTGATCGATACAACAATTTCCAAACAAAGCACAACTGTCATTCATACCACAACAGCAGGTCATACCACAACTATGATAGGTAACACAACACCTGAACAGACCACTCCAATGATGGATACCACAACAGTACACAAAACCACATCTGCAATGGACACCATAACAGGTAACCAAGCCAAGACTATGATAAATACCACAACAGCAGGCCAAACCACAACTGTAATAGATACCACAACAGCAGGCCAGATCACATCTGTGATAGGTAACACAACACCTGAACAGACCACTCTAATGATAGATACCACAACAGTACACAAAACCACATCTGCAATGGATACCATAACAGGCAACAAAAGCACGACTGTGATACATACCACAACAGCTGGTCAAACCGCAACTGTGATGTGATACCACATCAGGTGACCAGGCCACATCTATAGTAGCTACTAGTGCAAGTGACAGAACCACGACTATGAAGGACCCTACAGCAGGTGACCAGGCCACAACTATGAAAGATACCACAACAGGTGACCAGGTCACTACTGTAATAGATACAACAACAGGTGACCAGGCCACAACAGTGATAAATACCCAAAACAGTTGACACAACCACATCTAGGTTCAATACCACAACAGGTAACAATACGACTTTGATAGACACCAAAACACCTGGCCAGACCACAACTGTCATACCTACCTGGAACATATGACAGGACCACCACTGTAATGGATATCATAACTGTAATAGACAACACAACACCTCAACAGACCACTCCAATCATGGATATTACAACAGTAGACAGAACAACATCTGTAATGGATACCATAACAGGTGACCAGGCCACAACAGTGATGAATACCACAACAGGAAAGAACACCACATCTGTGACCACAGCAAGTGACAAGACTACAACCATAGATGGATGCCACAACAGGTGACCTGGTCACAAATGTAATGGATACCACAACAGGTTACCAGGCCACAACAGTGATGAATACCACAACAGTTGACAGAACCACATCTAAGATCGATACCACAACAGGTAAAAATTCTACGACTGTGATACACATCACAACAGATGGCCAGAACACAAATGTAACACCAACCACAACAGATGACAGGACCACCTCTGTAATGGATACCACAACATGGGAGAAGACCACTTCTGCAATGGATACCAAAACAGCTAATCAGACCACAAATATAATGGATGTCACCACAGCTCGCCAGACCACAACTGTAATCCCATAACACAATAGGCAACCAAACCACAACAACTGGCCAGACCACAATTGTAATACCTGCCACAACAAATGAGAGGGACTACCACTGTAATGCATACCAAAACACGGGAGAAGACCACATCTGTGTTGACTACAACAACAGCTGACCAGACCACAAATGTGATGAATACCACCACAGCTCACCAGGCCACAGCTGTGATCGATACTACAACAAGCAACCAAGCCACAACTGTAAGACATACCACAACAGCTGGCCAGACCACAACTGTGATAGATACCACAACAGGGGACAAAACCAAAAAAATGATAGATATCACAACAGCTGAACACACCACAACTGTGATGAATACTACAACAGTTGACCAGACCACATCTGTAATGCCTACTACTGCAGGTAACAGGACCACGACTACGATGGACCCCTCAGCAGGTGACCAGGCCACAACTGTGATGGATACCAAAACAGATAACCAAACTGCAAATGTTATGGATAACACAACAGCTGACAAGAACACATCTGTAATGACTACCAGTGCAGGTGTCAGGACAACGACTGCAATGGATGCCACTACACTTGACCAAACAACAAATATAATGGATACCACAACAGCTGACTTGAACACATCTGTAATGGCTACCAGTGCTGGTGTCAGGACCACGACTGCAACAGATGCCACAACAGGGGAGAAGACCGCATCTGTGATGGATACCACAACAGCTGACCAGAACACATCTCTAATGGCTACCAGTGCAGGTGACAGGACCACGACTGTAATAGACGCCACAACAGGGGAGAAAACGACATCTGTAATGGATACCACAACAGCTGACCAGACTACAACCATTATGGATGCCACCACAGCTGGCCAGACCACAACTGTAATACCTACCACAACAGGCAACCAATCCACAACTGTGATAGATACCACAACAGTTGGCAACAACACAACTCTGATCGATACAACAACTGCCAAACAAAGCACAACTGTCATTCATACCACAACAGCAGGTCATACCACAACTATGATAGGTAACACAACACCTAAACAGACCACTCCAACGATGGATACCACAACAGTACACACAACCACATCTGCAATGGACACCATAACAGGTAACCAGGCCAAGACTGTGATAAATACCACAACAGCAAGCCAAACCACAACTGTAATAGATACCACAACAGCAGGCCAGATCACATCTGTGATAGGTAACACAACACCTGAACAGACCACTCTTATGATGGATACCACAACAGTAGACAAAACCACATCTGCAATGGATACCATAACAGGCAACCAAAGCACGACTGTGATACATACCACAACAGCTGGTCAAACCGCAACTGTGATGGATACCACATCAGGTGACCAGGCCACATTTGTAGTAGCTACTACTGCAAGTGACAGAACCACGACTATAATGGATCCTACAGCAGGTGACCAGGCCACAACTATGAAAGATACCACAACAGGTGACCTGGTCACAACTGTAAAAGATACAACAACAGGTGACAAGGCCACAACAGTGATAAATACCACAACAGTTGACAGAACCACATCTAGGATCAATACCACAACAGGTAAAAATTCTACGACTGTGATACACACCACAACAGCTGGCCAGAACACAAATGTAATACCTACCACAACAGATGACAGGACCACCTCTGTAATGGATACCACAACATGGGAGAAGACCACATCTGCAATGGATACCAAAACAGCTGACCAGACCACAAATATGATGGATGTCACCACATCTGGCCAGACCACAACTGTAATCGATACCACAACAGGCAACCAAACCACAACAACTGGCCAGACCACAATTGTAATACCTGCCACAACAGATGAGAGGACTACCACTGTAATGCATGCCAAAACACGGAAGACCACATCTGTGATGACTACAACAACAGCTGACCAGACCACAAATGTGATGAATACCACCACAGCTGACCAGGACACAGCTGTGATCAATACTACAACATGCAACCAAACCACAACTGTAATACATATCACAACAGCTGGCCAGACCACAACTGTGATAGACACCACAACAGCTGATCAAACCAAAACAATGATAGATATCACAACAGCTGGACAGACCACAACTCTGATAAATGCACCAACACGTGACCAGACCACATCTGTAATGCCTACTACTGCAGGTAACAGGACCACGACTACGATGGACCCCTCAGCAGATGACCAGGACACAACTGTGATGGATACCAAAACAGATAACCAAACTGCAAATGTTATGGATAACACAACAGCTGACCAGAACACATCTGTAATGGCTACCAGTGCAGGTGTCAGGACCACGACTGCAATGGATGCCACAACACTTGACCAAACCACAAATATGATGGATAACACAACAGCTGACCTGAACACATCTGTAATGGTTACCAGTGCAGGTGACAGGACCACGACTGCAACAGATGCCACAACAGGGGAGAAGACAGCATTTGTGATGGATACCATAACAGCTGACCAGAACACATCTGTAATGGCTACCAGTGCAGGTGACAAAACCACGACTGTAAAACATGCCACAACAGGGGAGAAAACGACATCTGTAATGGACACCACAACAGCTGACCAGACCACAACCATTATGGATGCCACCACAGCTGACCAGACCACAACTGCAATACCTACCACAACAGGCAACCAAACCACAACTGTGATAGATACAACAACAGCTGGCAACACCACAACTCTGATCGATACAACAACTGCCAAACAAAGCACAACTGTCATTCATACCACAACAGCAGGTCATGCCACAACTATGATAGGTAACACAACACCTGAACAGACCACTCCAATGATGGATACCACAACAGTACACAAAACCACATCTGCAATGGACACCATAACAGGTAACCAAACCAAGACTGTGAAAAATACCACAACAGCAGGCCAAACCACAACTGTAATAGATACAACAACAGCAGGCCAGATCACATCTGTGATAGGTAACACAACACCTGAACAGACCACTCTAATGATAGATACCACAACAGTAGAAAAAACCACATCTGCAATGGATACCATAACAGGCAACAAAAGCACGACTGTGATACATACCACAACAGCTGGTCAAACCGCAACTGTGATGGATACCACATCTTTGATGGATACCAAAACAGATAACCAAACTGCAAATGTTATGGATAACACAACAGCTGACCAGAACACATCTGTAATGGCTACCAGTGCAGGTGTCAGGACCACGACTGCAATGGATGCCACAACACTTGACCAAACCACAAATATGATGGATAACACAACAGCTGACCTGAACACATCTGTAATGGTTACCAGTGCAGGTGACAGGACCACGACTGCAACAGATGCCACAACAGGGGAGAAGACAGCATTTGTGATGGATACCATAACAGCTGACCAGAACACATCTGTAATGGCTACCAGTGCAGGTGACAAAACCACGACTGTAAAACATGCCACAACAGGGGAGAAAACGACATCTGTAATGGACACCACAACAGCTGACCAGACCACAACCATTATGGATGCCACCACAGCTGACCAGACCACAACTGCAATACCTACCACAACAGGCAACCAAACCACAACTGTGATAGATACAACAACAGCTGGCAACACCACAACTCTGATCGATACAACAACTGCCAAACAAAGCACAACTGTCATTCATACCACAACAGCAGGTCATGCCACAACTATGATAGGTAACACAACACCTGAACAGACCACTCCAATGATGGATACCACAACAGTACACAAAACCACATCTGCAATGGACACCATAACAGGTAACCAAACCAAGACTGTGAAAAATACCACAACAGCAGGCCAAACCACAACTGTAATAGATACAACAACAGCAGGCCAGATCACATCTGTGATAGGTAACACAACACCTGAACAGACCACTCTAATGATAGATACCACAACAGTAGAAAAAACCACATCTGCAATGGATACCATAACAGGCAACAAAAGCACGACTGTGATACATACCACAACAGCTGGTCAAACCGCAACTGTGATGGATACCACATCAGGTGACCAGGCCACATCTATAGTAGCTACTACTGCAAGTGACAGAACCACGACTATGATGGATCCTACAGCAGGTGACCAGGCCACAACTATGATAGATACCACAACAGGTGACCAGGTCACAGCTGTAATAGATACAACAACAGGTGACCAGGCCACAACAGTGATAAATACCAAAACAGTTGACACAACCACATCTAGGTTCTATACCACAACAGGTAACAATACCACAACTGTGATAGACACCAAAACACCTGGCCAGACCAAAACTGTCAGACCTACCACAACATATGACAGGACCACCACTGTAATTGATATCATAACTGTAATAGATAACACAACACCTCAACAGACCACTCCAATCATGGATATTACAACAGTAGACAAAACAACATCTGTAATCGATACCATAGCAGGTGACCAGGCCACAACAGTGATGAATACCACAACAGGGGAGAACACAACATCTGTAACCACAGCAAGTGACAAGACTACAACCGTGATGGATGCCACAACAGGTGACCTGGTCACCAATGTAATGGATACCACAATAGGTGACCAGGCCACAACAGTGATGAATACCACAACAGTTGACAGAACCACATCTAAGATCGATACCACAACAGGTAAAAATTCTACGACTGTGATACACACCACAACAGCTGGCCAGAACACAAATGTAATACCTACCACAACAGATGACAGGACCACCTCTGTAATGGATACCACAACATGGGAGAAGGCCACATCTGCAATGGATACCACAACAGCTGACCAGACCACAAATATGATGGATTCCACCACAGCTGGCCAGGCCACAAATGTAATCGATACCACAACAGGCAACCAAACCACAACAACTGGCCAGACCACAATTGTAATACCTGCCACAACAGATGAGAGGACCACCACTGTAATGCATACCAAAACACAGACCACATCTGTGTTGACTACAACAACAGCTGACCAGACCACAAATGTGATGAATACCACCACAGCTGACCAGGCCACAGCTGTGATCGATACTACAACAGGCAACCAAACCACAACAGGGAACCAAACCAAAACAATGATAGATATCACAACAGCTGGACAGACCACAACTGTAATAAATGCACCAACAGGTGACCAGACCACATCTGTAATGGCTACTACTGCAGGTAACAGGACCACGACTACGATGGACCCCTCAACAGGTGACCAGGACACAACTGTGATGGATACCAAAATAGATAACCAAACCGCAAATGTGATGAATAACACAACAGCTGACCAGAACACATCTGTAATAGATACCACAACAGCTGGCCAGACCACAACTGTGATAGATAACACAACACCTGAAGAGACAATTCCAATGATCGATACCAAAACAGCAGACAAAACCACATCTGTAATGGAAACCAGTGCAGGTAACCAAGCCACAACTGTGATAGATACCACAATAGCTGGCCAAACCACAACTGTAATAGATACCACATCAGGGGACCAGATCACATCTGTAAGGCCCACCACAAAAGATGACCAGACCAGATCTGTAATGCCTACGACAACAGATGACCAGACTACATCTGTCATGGCTACCACAGATGGAGACAAGACCACAATCATCATGGATGACACAACAGGTGACCAGGTCACCACACTAATAGATACCACACCAGGTGAGCAGGCCACAACAGTGATAAATACCACAACAGTTGACAAAACCACATCTAGGATCGATACCACAACAGGTAACAATACCACGACTCTGATACACACCACAACAGCTGGCCAGACGACAACTGTAATACCTGCCACAACCAATGACAAAACCACCACTGTAATGGATACCACAACAGGGAAGAAGACCACATCTGTGATGACTACAACAGCTGACCAGACCACAACCATTATGGATGCCACCACAGCTGATCAGGCCACAACTGTAACCGATACCACAACAGGCAACCAAATTACAACTGTAATAAATACCACAACAGCTGGCCAGACAACAACTGTGATTGATACCACAATAGGCAACCAAACCACATCTGTAATGGCTACCACAACAGCAGGCCAGACATCAACTGTGATAGGTAACACAACACCTGAACAGACCACTCCAACGATGGATACCACAGCAGTAGACAACACCACATCTGTAATGGAAACCATAACAGGTAACCAAGCCACGACTGTGATAGATACATCAGATGGCCAGACGACATCTGTAATGACTACCACAACCGATGAACAGACCACATCTGTAATGTCTACCACAACAGATGACCAGACCACATCTGTAATGGCTACAAGTGCAGGTGACTCCACCACGACTATTACAGATGCCACAACAGCTGACCAGGCCACAACTGTAATGGATACCACAGCAGATGACCAAGCCACATCTGTAATGCCTATTACAACAGATGAACAAACCACATCTGTAATGGATACCCCAACAGCTGACCAGACCACAAATGTCATGGATGTCACAACAGCTAAACAAACCATGACAGCGATGGATGCCACCACAGCTGATCAGTCCACAACTGTGATCGATACCACAACAGTTCACAAAGCAAAATCTGTGATGGATACCACAACAGGTGGACAGACCACAACTGTGACAGATACCACAACAGCTGGCCAGACAACAACTAAGATCGACACCACAACAGTCAACCAAACCACAACTGTAATACATACCACAATAGCTGGCCAGACAACAACTGTGATAGGTAACACAATACCTAAACATTCCACTCCAATGATGAATACTACAACAGTAGACAAAACCACACCTGTAATGAATACCATAACAGGTAACCAAACCAAGTTGGTGATCAATACCACAACAGCAGGCCAAACCTCAACTGTAATAGATACCACAACGGCTGGCCAGACCACAACTGTGATAGATAACACAACACCTGAAGAGACAACTCCAATGATCGATACCAAAACAGCAGACAAAACCACATCTGTAATGGAAACCAGTGCAGGTAACCAAGCCACAACTGTGATAGATACCACAATAGCTGGCCAAACCACAACAGTAATATATACCACATCAGGGGAGCAGATCACATCTGTAAGGCCCACCACAAAAGATGACCAGACCAGATCTGTAATGCCTACGACAACAGATGACCAGACTACATCTGTCATGGCTACCACAGATGGAGACAAGACCACAATCATCATGGATGCCACAACAGGTGACCAGGTCACCACTCTAATAGATACCACACCAGGTGACCAGGCCACAACAGTGATAAATACCACAACAGTTGACAAAACCACATCTAGGATCGATACCACAACAGGTAACAATACCACGACTCTGATACACACCACAACAGCTGGCCAGACGACAACTGTAATACCTGCCACAACCAATGACAAAACCACATCTGTAATGGATACCACAACAGGGAATAAGACCACATCTGTGATGACTACAACAGCTGACCAAACCACAACCATTATTGATGCCACAACAGCTGATCAGGCCACAACTGTAACCGATACAACAACAGGCAACCAAATTACAACTGTAATAAATACCACAACAGCTGGCCAGACAACAACTGTGATTGATGCCACAAAAGGCAACCAAACCACATCTGTAATGGCTACCACAAAAGCAGGCCAGACATCAACTGTGATAGGTAACACAACACCTGAACAGACCACTCCAACGATGGATACCACAGCAGTAGACAACACCACATCTGTAATGGAAACCATAACAGGTAACCAAGCCACGACTGTGATAGATACAACATCAGGTGGCCAGACGACATCTGTAATGTCTACCACAACAGATGACCAGACCACATCTGTAATGGCTACAAATGCAGGTGACTCCACCACGACTATTACAGATGCCATAACAGCTGACCAGGCCACAACTGTAATGGATACCACAGCAGATGACCAAACCACATCTGTAATGGCTATTACAACAGATGAACAAACCACATCTGTAATGGATACCACAACAGCAGGCCAGACAACAACTGTGATAGGTAACACAACACCTGAACAGACCACTCCAACGATGGATACCACCACAGTAGACAACACCACATCTGTAATGGAAAGCATAACAGCTGACCAGACCACAACCATTATGGATGCCACCAGAGCTTCCCAGGCCAAAACTGTAATCGATACCACAACAGGCAACCAAACCATAACTGTAATATATACCACAACAGCTGGCCAGACAACAACTGTGATCGGTACCACAACAGGCAACCAAACCACATCTTTAATGGCTACCACAACAGCAGGCCAGACATCAACTGTGATAGGTAACACAACACCTGAACAGACCACTCCAACGATGGATACCACAGCAGTAGACAACACCACATCTGTAATGGAAACCATAACAGGTAACCAAGCCACGACTGTGATAGATACAACATCAGGTGGCCAGACGACATCTGTAATGACTACCACAACCGATGAACAGACCGCATCTGTAATGTCTACCACAACAGATGACCAGACCACATCTGTAATGGCTACAAGTGCAGGTGACTCCACCACGACTATTACAGATGCCACAACAGCTGACCAGGCCACAACTGTAATGGATACCACAGCAGATGACCAAACCACATCTGTAATGGCTATTACAACAGATGAACAAACCACATCTGTAATGGATACCACAACAGCTGACCAGACCACAAATGTCATGGATGCCACAACAGCTAAACAAACCATGACAGCGATGGATGCCACCACAGCTGATCAGTCCACAACTGTGACAGATACCACAACAGCTGGCCAGACAACAACTAAGATCGACACCACAACAATCAACCAAACCACGACTGTAATACATACCACAACAGCAGGCCAGACAACAACTGTGACAGGTAACACAATACCTAAACATTCCACTCCAATGATGGATACCACAACAGTAGACAAAACTACACCTGTAATGCATACCATAACAGGTAACCAGTCCATGACTGTAACAGATACCACAACAGCTGGCCAAAACACAACTGTGATGGATACAACATCAGGTGACCAGACCACATCTGTAATGGCGACCATTGCAGATGACAAGACCACGACTATGAAGGATCTCACAACAAGTGAACAGGCCACAAATGTGATGGACACCACAACAGATGACCAGGCCACATCTATAATGGCAACAGATGACCAAACCACATCTGTAATGTCTACCACACCAGATGACCAGACCACATCTGTAATGGCTACCAGTGCATGTAATAGGACCACGACTATAATGAATGCCACAACAGATGACCAGGTCACAACTGTAATATATACCACAACAGGAGACCAGGCCACAACAGTGATAAATACCGCAACAGTTGACAAAACCACATTTAGAATCGATATCACAGCAGGTAACAATTCAACGACTGTGATACACACCACAACACCTGGCCAGACTACAACTGTAATACCTGCCACAACAGATGACAGGACCACCACTGTAATGGATACCACAACAGGGGAGAAGACCACATCTGTGATGGATACCACAGCTGACCAGACCACAACCATGATGGATGCCACCACAGCTGACCAGGCAACAACTGTAATGGCTACCACAACAGCTGGCCAGACAACAACTGTGATAGGTAAAACAACACCTGAACAGACCACTCCAATGATGGATACCACAACAGTAGACAAAACCAAATCTGTAATGGAAACCATAACAGGTAACCAAGCCACGACTGTGACAGATACCACAACAGCTGGCCAAACCTCATCTGTAACAGATACCACAACAGCTGACCAGACTACAACTGTGATATATATTACAACAAATGATCAGGCCACAACTGTAATGGATACCCCAACACGTGACAAGACCACAACAGTGCTGGATACCACAACAGGTCATAAGACCACATCTGTAATAGATACCACAACAGCTGACCAGACTACAACTGTGATATATATTACAACAAATGATCAGGCCACAACTGCAATGGATACCCCAACACGTGACAAGACCACAACAGTGCTGGATGCCACAACAGGTCATAAGACCACATCTGTAATAGATACCACAACAGCTGACCAGACTACAACTGTAATGGATACCATAACAGGTGACCAGACCACAACTGTAATGTCTACTTTAAGCCTTGATATGTCCACAACAGTCATGGATACCACAAGAAGTAGGCAATTTTCAACGGGAATGGATACCAAAACACCTGATCAGTTCACAACAGTGGGTGATACGGAAACACCTGGGTGAGTTACAGAAGTAATGGATTTCGCTACAGGTGATGAGCTCAAAACGCCAGCATAGCCCGTCAATCAGGGAATGGATATCAAAACAGTTGACGCATTTGTAAATATTAACGTCACGATTTTGTGATGTCCAACACGTCAGCAAAATGTTAACTGAGATTTCATGGTATTGACCCGTGGTTTTTTTGTATACCAGTTTCAAACAATGTGTATGTTTAAATATCATATTACCTAATACAGACATGTTAATGTTTAACGGTGTGCTATATTAGTGTTATTTTAATTACACTGATGTTGTTTCAGTCGCAGCTGTTCAGGGTAATTTTTCCTGATATTTTTTGTTACTTTTTATTGTAATTTTTTATTTATATTTTTATATTAATAAAATCACAACTAGCTATATTTTTGATTTCTGGGATTAAAAGTTTTGTGATAGTTAAATCTCTAGAAATGTTTGAATAAGGGTATTTTGAGTTGACTGTTTGTTTTTGTCTGAAACCAGGTTTTCCGTTTAGAAATACGTTCACCAAAACTGATGTGACCTTTGCTATCGCGGCAGATCCGGTTTTATTTTTTATATCTATACTGCTTGAAATATGAAGAAATGTAATCGCTGGCGGTTTATCAGTATTTTGTAAATGCATAATTTGAGGAGATTTATAAGTACATGTTTTTCCTTTAGCATCCAGCCTACACAAATCATATACAGAGGCTGTGTCCTCGTATCATATCGGTTTTGTGAAGAAAGATTAATGCGTGTTTGCAACTGATCATACGTGTCTTTCGGTTTCAATTTCGTTTAATGCTTAAGTGTTGGTTCGTCATAAGCAATATATGTGCACTGTAAATATGCTAATAATAATGCAAAATATTTTGGCATTTACTAACTTTAAAGAATGTCATATGCACATATCAGTATAACAATCAATCTCATAACGTATTGATATTTGCTCACTAACGATCGTATTCTGTGGATTAAATTCACGATATATTACTGTTAAAATTTCCACATCACACGTGTATCATCAGTCATCTAGTGCATGCATTAATATTTGTCCTGAAATAACTTTGAAACAAATATTCACATTAATACAAACATGCCCTCGTGTAGAGAAATGAACAAATTATATCATTTTCCAAAGAAACTGTCCTTTATTCTTGTCTGCTCAATTCGCCTGACTGTGTCTGCTCAATTCGCCCGATTTTGTCTCTCAATTCGCCTAACTTTGTCTGCTCAATTCGCCCGATTTTGTGGGCTCAATTCGCCTTTGTCTGCTTAATTTGCCCAATTTTGTCGGATCAATTCGCCTAACTTTGTCTGCTCAATTCGCCCGATTTGTCGGCTCAATTCGCCTAAATTTTCTGCTCAAGAGTTGAAAAGTCCAGGCAGTCGTCCTACAAAGTTCACTTCATGTAATGTGCACGTAGTTACCATGGTAACCACTACTGTAAGTCGCCATTGTGAAACATTCTAGATTCTTGAAACGTGATGCTTTTTTTCTGGTTCATCTTTAATGCATGTTCTAACTTGCATGAGTACATAAGCTTTTCAATCTTCATGAAATGGGGTCAAATTGTCTTTATCAGGAGCCATGATATGCATGTGGCGTCACTTTTGAAAATTTCCGAGTGCTGATGGAAATTATGCGTGAAAGAGCACTCCATTTACAAGATTTTACAAGATTTCACAAAACCGCTTTTTGATATATCTCAAATTTCAAAAATTTGTCACAGTGCTTAGTTTTTCGGTGAAGTTGAAAATTCCACAAATTTGTGTGAAGATAACACTATGAAGTGGTCAAAACCTTAACCTATAGGGCCAAACATAACACTAAAATTTATTTTCAAATTTTGACGGAAGTCAGAATTGGCTTTGTGGCCTCTGGCCAAGAATGTCACGTTCTTTCCCATACAGGTACGTCTGATGACGAGCACAGACCCTCGGCTGAGCCATGCTTTGGGTGCTTTGATTTAATAACTGATTTCCCTGACTGAAAGTCGCGAATAATTCAATTTCAAACGACGGATTTCAGATTTTATGGGTGGAGAACATACAAAAACCATTGATGAGGATTGAAATAATACTGTACTGATTCCTTGTCTTTGAAAGATTTAACAATTTATAGCAGCCCGTTGAGTAACGAAACTGGAGGCGCTGAAGTACATCGCTAGATCTGAAAATGAATTCTGTACAAATAAAGTCGCGTTCACACGATGAGATTGTCGAATTCTACCAGTCGAATGAAAATATGTCATACTCTCTTTCATGCCATTGTACCATTCGACAAAATGCATCGTCTAAACTGGCATGTGCTACAGACTTGTGCCACTTTCATCCACTCGTCGAATTCAGCGAATCGACAAAATCAAATCGCAACATGTGAACGCAGCTCCACGATTAAATTCGACGAGTCGATGATTTAAATCGCATCAGGTAAAACCGGCTCTACGATTGAGTTCGACGTGTGGATAAATCAAATCACAGTAATCGAACACGGCCCCACGCACGGATTACACATTGCCATTCACTCAACTCAGGTTTCTGGAGGCTTTCCAGTTCATATAAAACGTTTATAACATAAATACATACATATATATATATATATATATATATATATATATATAACACTTTATTGTATATTTGGGCAACCATTCCTGAAAAATATTCATTTGGGCAACCATTCTTTCATAAACTGATATATTTGCTCAAAATAAACATCTGTGGAACAAAAATTTTTTATTTTCATCTTAAACCATTTACACATCAAACAGCATAGAAAAATAATTCATCATCTATCAAATAACAAATATACACAATTCACTGCATATATCTGGTCACCCAAAAGTCAATGCGTCATTTAGGCGACCGCATATATGTCGCCCAAATGACGCATTACCTTGTGCACAAACATTTTGTGCATTTAGGCGACCACATCTGTATATGTCGTCCAAACAACAAATTTTCAAGTGATATTTGATCTATTATAAGACCTTTTGTGTAGGTGTTAATATGTCGCACAAATGACAAACTTTCATACCTTTTAAGACAATATTGTATATATCAAAGTTGTTAGAAATATGGGATTCCCATAAACACCAAGAACCTTTGGAGAGAAATGTGTACCTTTTTAAAAGACCTGTGTAGATTTCCTAAAGCCACCACTTATTTGGGGTTATTTATCTTTACACCACTTATTTATCTACGCTTCTTGTAAAGCTGTATTCCCAACTATGCCAATTTTCATACCTTTTAAGACAATGTTGAATATATCAAAGTTGTTAGAAATATAGGATTCCCATAAACACCAAGAATGGTTGCCCAAAGTTAAGCGGGTCACCTAAATGACTTTTTATTTTAAAACGGTCACCCAAGTACACAACATATACTTCATACACTCATTCAGACGACCATATATAAGAGAATGTCGTGTATGACTATTTTTGGTCGACCGGTGTTTACACAGTGTCATTCAGACGACCGCATATAACAGAATGTCGTATATAACTACTTTTGATCAACCAGTGTTTACACGGTGTCATTCAGACGATCACATAAAACAGAATGCTGTATATGTCTGCCTTTGGTAGACCATCTTTTACACAGTGTAATTCAGACGCCCCTATATGAGAATGTCGAATGTATCCCCTTGGTAGACCAGTGTTTACACGGTGTCATTCAGGCGACCACATATAAGAGAATGTTGTACATGTCTGCCTTTGGTCGACTGATGTTTACACAGTGTCATTCAGACGACTCCATATAATATGTCTCCCTCCTTACGAATGTTGTCAAACCTATGAAATATGTCTGGCTAAGGCTGTAAAACTCCAATCAACTGTGTTAACGAAAAGGTATTATATGGTGAGGGTGCAATCCTCTGATCCAGAGAAATCTGTAATTTTTTGCGAAAGGTTGATTTCCTTTCGCAAGTAACTGACATGTCACAGTGGTGGATGGCAGGCTAAGCAGTCGTAAAAGCATACACAAGAGAGGGGCGCCTATTACTAATAGCCTCCAAGCCCCAAGGGCAATTTTTTTGATTTCTGATTGCTGAACATCAAACTCAAGAATATTTCAATTATTTGATGGCGGCCAGATTTTGTTGGTGTGGTGGAGGGAAGCAGAGTGGCCACGGTAAACCATCGCCCTTTGGCGAGTAACTGGCAAACTCTCCCACATCTGACATATGCTCATACGAGGAAACTTGTAACTCCTCCCGATACGAGTGTATCTGAAAGTGGTGAAAGGCTGGATATGTGCAGTGAGCTCTTCCTGTAACATCATATACAACTATTTCCTGTTGACACCAAGGCCCCACAAACAACTGAACAAGGGTAACATTGAAAGTTCCCTGTTCGAGAGTGGGATGAAACCCACGTCTGGTGTGACCTATGATTGAACATGAAAAAGGAAGGCTTTCTATCAATCGTGAATAATCGGGATTTGGACCATCACCAAAATGCAATGAATTGGTACTAATAGCCCAACAATTCAACGATCTGCTATTAATTAACACATTCAACTCAGCATTTTGACATACAATTTAATTACACCCCTATATACATTATTGCAAAACATTTTTCAACCAGCCACACAATTTATTTTTGTTCGCTGACACCAAACCGTAAATCCATAACGATGAGCATGATCTCCTGCTTACTTGGCCGACCTTTACTTTCAACCTCATGCAGAAACAGAGTTAAAATGGAAGCCTCACTACACAAGCTCAAACTCTACAAAGCCTTTGAATGAAGATGACTGATATTCGTCTTGTTTTTTTTAAAATTGTGCCCAGCCATTATGAAATATATGTAAAGACTGGACTATGGCAATGTGTCTCTATTTTCACTACACACAACTACGCTGTCATTCCTTCTCAATCTCATCAACATTACTAGTCAAATAATCAGTTTCCTCGATTGAATGTAATAAAATATTCGCTCAGAGAGATATTTCAAATGTGACTGAGAATCACAGAATGAGACTACATATTATTCTGCCACATACATGCAAAGGCAACTACATGACATTCCAAACAGCAAACGAAAGAAATAACGTATTGAAATCAGATCACAGTTCACAATGTTGCAGAGAGCATCTAATTAATTCATTATAATTTATGATATTTTTAAAGAATTAATGAATTTAATGATAAATAAATGACAAGAACAAACAAAAACAGGCTGTGGTATAAACGAGATCATAAAGTTTCCACCCCTGAGCTTAAAAACCTTGTCTCTTTGCATTTATGATGAGAATTACCGAGATATCGCAGTTCAAATTAAGTAACACGCACACTCCGAGAAAATCTTACGTACTGCCATCATGATGTCAGATGAGTCAAGCAAATTCTAAATTTTAACCAAAAATGCGCAGCTTATTTGTACAACTCAGAAAGGCCAGTATAGTGAAGCTTTGTGAACCTAGTGACTAGGTTAACTACAAAAAGTTATATTTTTACCTTTACTCTGTGCTTATATTTCGCATTCATAACCTTGGCTTGATGGTTTGACAGGAAATGAGACAAACGGATTATCCTTCAGAAAAACGTTGATTTCTCTCTTTCCTGGGAATCCTTTATAATTGTCACCCATATAACACTGAAGTGAGCCTTGACAATCCCTTCTTCACTTTCCTTCCATCTATGATAAACTCAGTCTGTTGGATGATAAGCTCGGTTTTCTGGATAAAAAGAAATCAACCTAACTATTACAAAACATACACACAAAACAAAAGTAAAAAGTTATGCGATCTCATACAATACCTGCTACTGTAAGCTATATATAAGTTTCAGTTTCAAGCACTAAGCTTTCCTATTAAAACCAGACATGCTAGAGCCAGAAGTGAGTGGGCACACTTAATCCCATCAGCATTAAGTAATCAGTCTTCCAGCAACTTGCAGATGGTCGTGGGTTTCCCCCGGGTTCTGCCTGGTTTACACCCACCATAATGATGGCCGCCATAGTATAAGTGAAATATTCTTGAGTACGGCGTAAAACACGAATCAAATAAATAAATAAATAAATTAAGTAATACAGCTGTGTGCAAACCCTACAGGTCTAGTGTTTCGGTCAAGTCTTCAGGAGACACAAAAAAACTCAGTTTTTATTCTGTTACAAAGATGTCCAAACAGTTCTAAAATATACTGGATGGCATAAAAACAAGAAATTTAATCAATATAACCTCCATTTAAATAGGGTGGTTCACTCCCAACTGAACACATACCCAAAATCTGAAGTGCCTATCTTGTCCTTCACATGGCTATTACAGTTGGTTGCCACAGAAACCAGAAATTTAAGCCAAATGACCCGAATTTATATAGGGTCTTAGTTCACCCTCAAATGATAATGTATCCCAATCTGAAGTTCCTATCTCAACTGATTTGGCTTCTATTCACAGCATGTCTTTGAAATGGCTATTATATTTCGTTGCCATAGAACCAGACATTTAATTGAAATGAACCCAATTTAAATAGGAAACCCTAAAGTGAATACGTTGACCCTCAACTAAGCACATCCAAAATTTGAAGTTCCTACCTCAAGGACTTTTGCTCCTATGGTGAGGAAGTCATGGATCTGAAATTGCCAGATTTCACTTGTGGCGTAATTGTACCCATTGGTGTACATACCACTATCACTAGATTCAGCTGATTCAGACTCTTCCTCTAGTTGTTAATGCTGTCTTCTCTGTCAGGCCGATGCTCTGTCTTCTACAAAAAACATGAAAATTTGGTACACAGCGTGGGAAAAGCATGGAAAAGTAGAAACCTGTAGAAAAAATATAATTCTGATCTTTTACATACAGCTGAACTGTTCACTGTTTTACTGATAAATTCCTCACTGAGTTTATCTGCTTCAAAGGGATAGAAAAGAAACAGAACAGAAAAGTAATTGCATTGTTGTACATTCCCCTGTAACTGAATGTAATGAAAAGTGCAGATTAAAGTAATGTACATGTATCCTCAGCAAGTTCCCTGTAGGAACACATGCTCCCTATAGGAATA
Organism: Liolophura sinensis; assembly: GCF_032854445.1. Classification (NCBI taxonomy): domain Eukaryota; kingdom Metazoa; phylum Mollusca; class Polyplacophora; order Chitonida; family Chitonidae; genus Liolophura; species Liolophura sinensis. Next base: position 28,040,601 of record NC_088306.1, read on the forward strand.
CATGCTAATAAAAAAACACTCACCTTTCTGACGTTGATGGGATGCAGCCATATGTTGCCTTGTCTCCATATTGCAGTTGTCGTCTGAATGAGCGACAGAAAGAAAAATAATAGTGTCATTTTTATCTTTGCATTTGATACTGAGTTAATTCCTATAAGCTTAGAAGCAAGATTTTCAATGTCTCTTACTTCACATAAAGTGAAAATACAACTGTGTACCAGTGGTACACACTAGTGTGTCATATATGCACATCCATGTTATTTTGTTTATCAGTGCCACACAATTTCAAAGATGAACGTACACAAGTCTGTGGATGTGTACATTTGTATACGGCTGTTTTGGAGAGTAAGAGGGAAAATATAGAAAAGTAGAGACATCACACTGATCTTCTTATGACCAAAACTTTTAGTATAAGTGTCTCACAGGTAAATAAGGAATCCAATAAAACTGACAAACGTAAACTGAAACTGGTACGAGATGCACATGCAAGGAAGACCAAATGCTTCCATGAAATTTATCAGTCAAAATATAAAATGTACCTTCTTTTAGTTTGAGAGATATATATAGCAGCTTTATTTCATGGGGAACTGCATTAGCTTACCTTAGACTTGCTATCACCCCTGTGATGTAACATAGTGGTTACCTCTGCTGTGCTCAATACTACGTAAACACTATTGGTTTATTAGCATTGTGTAAAAAGCTATTTAATTCCAAACTAGGGGTCCAACATGTATTTTAGAAAATATTCTCTGCACTTTGACTACAGCATTAACAGAATGGCATGAGAAAAATACACTGCTTTTAGTTGCAGAACTTACCATTTCGCTTTTCCACTGAAAGGGAAAAAATCCAGCTAGGACCCCACATTCTTGTCTATGGAATTTTTCCCTTTCCACAGCTTCCTTTTTGCCAGCCTTTCAAAGACATAAAGGAAATCTCTTTTGCAGAATTCAATTGATGTGAACACTCCTCCACTGCCTGAAATGTTAAACAAAGACCTTCAGAAAACTCAGAAGTCAAACCTGACATAAATCTTTATAACTTATTTCAAAGATTTAAAATATGTCACTGAATAAGATTACTACTTCAGATCTTGGCTTTGATTTCTGATTATTAATAACGCAAAACATGACTTAAAAATCTTCAATGAACAATTCAGATTGGATATTATGCTGAGGTCACCATATCCTGCCCAGGCAAACACATACATCACATTTGCTAACTAAAGATCAATGTGAATATATTTGTAAAGCCTGGTCTAACTTCAACAGACTTCACCACTTTGTCCATCTGGTATGAATCTGGGATACAAATCATGCCCATTTGTTACAGACAAAACAATATTATCCTCCCTCTAAATTAGCTGAGGCGTCCAAGTATAAAATCTGGCCATCAATAATTGATTTTTGCTTCATGCAACATTAATCATGACTTCAGGTATATGATATCTGAAATCAGATAAAAGCTGTGAAGGGGGAAACCAATTTACATACTGTGAAAACTTAAATCACATTTTCCTCCATTTTTATTATTTAAGTGTAAATAAAACACACTGTAACATAATATTAAATATAAAAACAAAGCACAACTCACCATTTAACTGATTGATAAATTTGACTTCCAGTCCATCTTTATCAAGGTTACAATTTATATAAAAAATACAATCCTCCATTGGATTTGCCTTCCTCCTCCTGCTCAGTCACTGTTTGAAAAAAAATTAATAAATTTTATAAAGTACCCATGGTATGTACTAAGTTTTTAATAATAACTACATATCAGGAGACCAATGTACTGTAAAAAAGAAATTCCAAAACACTGATAAGAATTATATGTTTTAAGAGTTTTAGCTGTAAAAAGTTGACCAATTAAATATGAAGCCTAATTTTAATCACCAGTGAAATTACCCTATGTTCAGGATAGATTTTCAGCAGGCTTGATTTTATCTGAACTTCTGAAGTTCTGTGTCCGAGAATGGGATTGAAGCCACAACCCATGTGACCTATGATTGAAAGACTAGTGCCTTAACCAAGCAGCCAGGGCCAACTCCTCAATTTGGATCTTGAAATGACAGGCATACATATTCATTATGTGTAACATTAATAGTATGGTTTGCAAATATTTACCATTTTTCACTTTGCTCAACATCTTTCAATCTGCAAACAGAAAGTTATTTTCAATTACTCCACCCAAGCACAAAAATATGCCGTATAAAAGCCGATAAACCTTAATGTGGTTCTAGACTAGGGATGAGAACAAATTTATGCAGGATTCCCTGCCATTGTTTCAATGATTTTCATGTGCAGCAAATACATGAAAGTCAAACCATCATGCACCATTAATTTTCAGTCAACATTTTAAGTCATATCTGCTGACATTTCTAGGCATATGTACACTAAACAAAACAACATAAAAAACACTGTATTACCAGTCCTAACATTTGCAAAAAGGGGTTAGGTGGCTGGAGGCAACAGTGGTGAATATGCATCATTTTGTAGAATCATTTAGATCTATTGGCTTGTTTCTTTCTATGTGATAAACTGACAAAAGGCAATCACTGAAACATAGGCCTAATGTCAGCAGAATTACTTCAACTTTCATGTGGCTGTTAATGTTGTGGTTAGCGGTAGGTTGAAGGGAATAGGTTCCTGTCTTTTGATGCCTAGCATTAAAAACGCGATTGATAGGTTGGCAACCCACAGGGGGAAGGTGGGGCAAAATGGGACACTTAACTTCATGTACTTGTGTGTAGCTAAATTACAAAGCTGGTGTGTAAAAACAGAGGGTTTGCGATGAAGGGTTATAATGTCTTTAATTTTTTAATCATTTTTGGTTTGTATGCGCGGACTATTCCAGTAGAAAATAAAAATACTTTCTGTTCGGTATGTCCCATTATTGCCCCGCTGGGTGGGGCAAAATGGACCCACATGTCCCATTTTACCCCAACGTACATGAATTGAAGGAAGCAATAAATGTTTCAACACAACAAACAAATTTTGGTAGTTGTAGGCCTATGTATTGCCACCTCAAACAAAAACACACCCTTCAAGATGACATAGTATTGTTTACAGTTTCATTGGTTAGTTACACAGTTCGCAAATAAAAGCATCATCGTCATCATCTATGCCAGCGCAAGCTGGGTGTGCCCACAGTAAACATGTTGTACACTGGATCATTCCATCGGTGCCTTTGCTCCACAGTTCAGAACAATAGATACATTCTGTATCGACTTCATCAGTTTCGAGCGAAGGGTGCGTTACATCTGCAACTTTAGGGGTTTTGGCAACTTTAGACACAATCACTGATTTTGGAAGGTGGTTTCGTGTACGCTTTCCTTTACCTTGGGTTGATGTTTGTGCTTTGCGGATGACTTCATGTCGTGAACTAGATGTTGCCCTGAGAGGCTGTACTTTATCACCAAGAAGTGAGGATTTGTATGGGCTGCTGGTGAGAATAGCTGCCTTGCCACGGCGGACATTTGACTTCCGAGTTTGCCGGACGGTGACTCTGGGTGGGGGTGAAATGTCAAATGGTGACATGTAGCCTGGCGGAACTGAATTACCATCCGAGGACTTGCTGGTGGAAGACGACACAGGCGTAGACAGCAGCGGAGAAATGGAACAGGTTGGATTTTCGGACTCAGTTTCTGGAGCTTCCGGGATTGTGGGTAGGCCTACATGTAAAATAGTCTCCTCGGCATGTATGCCAGATGTTGACGGCTGCGGCTCAACCAATGCTTCCTGGATTGCGCTCATGCCTGAAACGGACTCCCCTTGTCTGTCAGATGTGGGCTCATCAACAATTGCATCTGTTTGGATGCCATGATCATCTAAATTCATCAATGGGTTGACCGTTTGGGAGATTGGATTTGGAACATCTGTAGGTTCTGCGGCAGCAAACTCATGTGGTTGGAAAATATCCCGGTTGATGGGGAATATGCCAGTTTTTCGGAACCCGTGTGCAGCCGTCTCAGCTGTGCCTGCTTTGACATAGGCTTGGCCAAAGAGATCAGCAACTTGGAAGGTGGTAATCACTCGACCAGGGTTGTTTTGCAGCCATTTCTCTAACTCCTGGTCGTAATAGGTTGATAGTGGCTTCATGAAACTCACATCTAATGGTTGCATTTTATGGGAGCAGTGTGGTGGTAGACATAGTATTTCTACGCCATTCTCTCCGGCAAATCAATCACGTGTATGTTTCTAGTGTGAGTTGCATGTCCATCCAGAATGAGTAGAACTTGGATGTCTTTGGAAGCGCCAGAAGCTCGAATAAAGTGCTGGAACCATGTTGTGAATATATCCTTCGTTTGAAGAAAAAAACATCATGACGAGTCATCTTATTTACTTATTTATATTTATTTACTTGCCTAAATATAGTTAGGTTGATGTAGGGTGTAAATCATCCTTATAAATCCCAAATAAACGTTAAGTATTATAACTTTAATAAAGCCTCGAACTAGTTTGAGTTATACTATAAAATAATGCAGATTATTATATGGGGCAAAACGGGACACAGTGTGGGGCAAAATGGTCGAAAATGTCCCATTTTGCCCCATTCCAGTGCGTCCCGTTTTGCCCCCAACTGTTAAAATTGAATCATCGCCATCACGGGCTAAAACTCGTTGCTGAGTTCACATTATTTACTTGTTTGTGGGAGCTAATTATACAAAGTTTCAAATAGATATGTTTAAGGTAGTATTTCTTAGGATAAGTTATGCTCAAACCGAGCTTAAAAACGTGCTTACCTTAGATCAAACGGGTCAAAATTCATAAACTGCCGCTAAAATGACTTCATGTCCACGTGAGCTTTTAATGACGACCTTGTTGTTGTAAATCGGCCTCGTTCTGATTCTGGACGCGACATCATACGTGGCAGCACCAGTATTATGCGTTTCTGAGAACTGTCCCATTTTGCCCCGAGGGTCCATTTTGCCCCACTTTCCCCCAAATACAATAGCTCCCCAGTAATTGATTAATTGATTGAGTGACTTTATTTAACAAACTTTCATGCTAAGGAACCGAAAGACAATGGCATCGCATAAATGAAATGCGGAGACAGCAACTTATTCCCTACAAACTCCCATGTGCTAGTTTCAGCAAGCCCTTTTCGCTTGTTGTTGTTGGGACGTCGCGGGAATGTGATTCGCAGATTGTGAAGCAATTAACCCTTTAACTGTCTATAATAAAACAAGTACACCTGTTCCTAATTTGTAAAAAGCTTTACAATCACACGGTTTTCAAACAATTTTAAGTAGTTATACAGAGTAACACTTAAAAGGCTTACCTTTGATCATTCTTTCCCGATACAAACTCTTCCGCAACTCTAAGACAAACTCGCATCTTGTGCATCGCGTCATTAAACCTGGCTGTTGCAACGTGCGAGACAGCCTCGTGACAGCATTGCCAATAGTCGTTGCACGGTGCCTAACCAGGCATGTCATTTACCACATATACCGTACATGAGAAGTCCAGTGAAAGACAAAAGGTTTTAGTGGTCGCCTAAATGTCATCTTTTTACCATTGGCCAGATATACACCACTCATTTTAGAAGTGAATAAAACTGGATGCAAACAGAAGGTAGCACGTCAAAAAGTGGCTTCATAACTTCCTATTAAGCTGACCAACACTGTCAGTCTTCTATATCATTCAAATCTGGGCCTGGCTTTACAAATCATAAGGACAAACATTAAGGCGACCAGCAGTAGTCGCCCTAATGAAAAGGGTCGCCTCATTGACACTGTGAAACCCCAATCGGTCACCCAATGGTACAATTTTCACATCTGACCGCCATCACAGCAGGCCGAGTTATTCTATAGAGCACTGACGTCTAATAAATTTCTATTCACATCGCTGCATATTTCTGGTTCCTAATTCTGTTTGTGAAGCCGTGGCCGTAAGAAGTGTGTAAGTTATTATTGCTTAAGTATATGCATTTCATGAACAGTTAGAATAAAAGCTGCCGTGCACCGCTGCAAGGTTCATTAACTTACCATGACGAAACTGACTGTACAGTACCGATATGACATTGCCACAGAACTCTGGGCGGCTGCCGCAAAGTGCTGCCTGCATGTTTTTAACTTTTCTCAACAATACCGCACTCCTTCGAACTGTTCAGTGCCGTGACGCCACGGATCTACTCTGTATACGGACTGGGTATAGTTATTTATTTTTTTTATTTTTTTCATCATATACGTCTAATTTCTTGCAAATTCATCTACATTCGGTTTCCATCTTCGACAAACATGATTGCTTCGCTTAAGTAGGCTTAAATCGTTAAACGCTACCAAATACATCAATAATTATTTCCTTTTATCCCTGGTGTTTGATGCCGTACTCAAAAATATTTCACCTATACGACGGCGGTCAGCATTGCGGTGAGAGGAAACCGGGCAGAGCCCGGGTGAATTCCACGACCATCCGCAGGTTGCTGTAGATCTTCCCACGTACGACCGCCTCCAGAAACCTCAAACGATGGCGCTGGTGAGAGGATCTTGGGTCATTGAGCTGCGCTGGCCCGCTAACTGCAGCGCCCAATATACATCAATAGACTTGTTTTATATTCTATATAGCTTACGCCTTACCGTCTACGTCGGTTCATTGTGGAATCTCTGAAATTCGTTGTACAGTGCCGGGATGCTCAAAAGTGTATAAGTGTATAAAAAGAGTTCAGCCTGGTATTTCCAAATGCGAGTATTCATTAAGGATTTATGGTCTGGATTGCTACTGTGAAAAAATCAGACCAGTATATTATCTTCAGCAGTCGAGAATATATCAAGGGAGATCACTCTACCGTTAAAATCGATGATTATCGTAACACTGTATACATAGGCCTATAGATACGCTCTGATTGTTACAACAACGTTCCTGAAGGTAACGTCTACACTGTACCCCATAACCCAGGCCAGGTGGGTAATGTAAGAATAAGTTGTAAACTTATGACCAACGGACAATAAATGCCCAGTGGTTTGTCCAGCACTAACTGGGGAAAAGAAAGCCTGTAGATTTTTCTATGTTCCTAAAAATGTTTGACTACTACACCCTGTAACCCCGTATCACGTGGGTATTGCCATGTAGGGTCAATGTAGAATAGTGGTCGAGAACTGCATAAATGTCCAGATGTAAAACATTGGGAGCTATTTAAAAGTGGTACTGCGGTCAGTCGACTACCCCAGCCCAAAAGAAGGTGAGGGTCCAGGAGACGGCTAAGCACTGGCCCCCGGGAGCTTTTGAACGCTAAACAGCTAAAGATGCCCTGAAGTCGTTTTACGGGGCTTTTATTCTCCATATAGACCCATTGTAATTGTATGTGCTTAACAGTGTACAGTGCACAAGCGTGCACATGCGCCTTCATTTTTAGGGACCGGCAGAGTCCGTATAGGGCCGATTATGGGCGGGTAGAGCTCTTATAGCGCGGTTTAGGGCGGGTAGAGCTCGTATATGGCCGCTTATGGACAGTTAAATGTTTGTTGTGGCGTCACACTATTGTCGATAAGAATCGACACTTGCGAGTTAGTGGGCTGAGTGATGAAGGTGATGATTTGTATACCCTTGACTGAGTGTACGACAAAGCGGGATCCGAACACAAGGTTTTAAAACATTCCAGTATCCCACTGAGCTACACGGGAAGACCATATAACCTTCTCCTTATAGACGACTCTTAACTTTTGTTGTGACGTCAATCCTTTGTCTGACATAAGAATGTTATTTATGAGCATCGAATCCTCCATGGCACTCTGGTGGCGTGAAAATCGGTTTTGTGTTCGAAAAAGATGGCATCCTCAGAGCTCGCCATGTTTTGAATGAAGTGTCTAAACTCATTCGCTCGGCTTATATACAGCGTTACCTTCTTCGCATAGCCATGCATTATTCGAGCACTTCAAGTGAATAAAAGTCGGTATGTGTGCAAATGTTCTTTATGTAAAGCGGCATGAACTAATTGTTCCCTTGTAACATGGGGGTCAGTCCTGGTATTGCCCAGGTTGAATGAATGCATTTTTGACCCGTAAATCGTTCCAGAGGACAAAATAACAACAACTGTTGATACTTGAGAAATAATGGACAGCTGCATAACACTGGACTATGACGTTTAAGTAAGCTTCTCGCCTCGCCCATCATTGTTCAAGAATCGTCATTTGCTTGGTGTTTCTCTACTATGTAACGCTCGTATAGGGTGGAGCTCGTATAGAGCAGTTTAGGGACGGGTAGAGTTTGTATAGGGTCGCTCGGGGACGGGTAGAGCTCTTATAGGGTCGTTTAGGGACGAGTGGAGCTAGTATAGGGCCATTTAGGGACGGGTGGAGCTTGTATAGGGCCATTTAGGGACGGGTGGAGCTTGTATAGGGCCATTTAGGGACGGGTGGAGCTTGTATAGGGCCATTTAGGGACGGGTGGAGCTAGTATAGGGCCATTTAGGGACGGGTGGAGCTTGTATAGGGTCGCTTGGGTAGTTTTCCATGAAGTTTCCTTGGGACCACTTGCCTTCTATCAGTATGGGACATACGTACACGAGCAACACTGAGTATGGGTTTCGAGTGACAGTCTGTGCGTCACCTGTGTTAAACCTGTGCGAAAAGTGTTTCGTGTACTTGCCAACCCACGCTAATCATTACAATCCACCCATGAAAATTATCAGCATACCTGATATTTATTTATTTATTTATTTATTTATTTATTCGATTGGTATTTTACGCCGTACTCCAGAATATTTCACTTATACGATGGCGGCCAGCATTATGTTACGATGAAAAAGAATAGAGCCAGGAAAAACCCACAACTATCAGCTGATTGCTGCAAGACTTTACAATGTACCCATACTGTAGGCCTATAAGTTACTTATTCTTGAGTATGGCATTAAAACAACAATCAAATCAATCAATTAAAACGAAAAGCAAGTCTAATTAAGAAGAAATGCATGTATGTACCACTTAAAAGCAGAGCAGTCGTTATAACCACCCGAAGAATTTATCAAAAATTACCCGAAGGTTCTTTTTAGAGTGAGTAAGTGAGTGCTTGGAGTTTAACGTCGAAGTTCTTTTTCGAACGTGTGTTTTTTTAAATGAGTTATATGCAGCCAGATGTGTGAATTCTACATTAGACTTTATCAGTAAGACTTGAAATCGTTTGGGATATATTTCTGTATAATGAGCTTTGTATAAAACTCTTCTTGACTATGCTAATCTAGTGTGCACTTCTACTAATCTAGTGTGCACTTTTACTAATCTAGTGTGCACTTGTGCTAATCTAGTGTGCACTTCTACTAATCTAGTGTGCACTTCAGTTAATCTAGTGTGTACTTCTGTCAATCTAGTGTGCACTTCTACTAATCTAGTGTACACTTTTACTAATCTAGTGTGCACTCCAGCTAATCAAGTGTGCACTTCTACTAATCTAGTGTGCACTTCTACTAATCTAGTGTGCACTTCAGCTAATCTGGTGTGCACTTCTGCTAATTTAGTGGCACTTCAGCTAATCTAGTGTGCACTTCAGCTAATCTAGTGTGAAATAATAAATATTTCATTTATTTTGCCCTGTATTATGGTGTTCAATTTTATGTGTGGTAGAAACCAGGGTTCTTTGTTTCCAAAGGATTGGAAGAGCTCTTGGAAGCTGAATCGAATGGACAAAGACATTCTGAAAGACGAGAACAAACAGAGAATACTTTACGGCCCCGAAGATGGTCCTGTCAGCGCCGTCAACTGTTTATTTTTACAGAGTAATTGGAGCTAGAAGACAAAAAATCCCGGCCTTCGGACCCCCTCACCCCAGTGCGACGTGATCGGGAGTTACTCGCCTAGATCACAGACCTATTGAACGCTCCTCGGTACAATCATCAGACTCAGTGTGAATTATCTGTCATCGCATTAAATGCAGCTGCAGTATATAGGAATGTGCTTTAAAATCGAAAGATAACTTGTGTGAAAAACGTTATTGTCAGAACACCAACTACTTTGGTGGCCTACTGGTTTGAGCGCCCGCTTGTAAGTCGGGAAGTCTGGGATTAAACCCGGGTCTGGCCTTACCAAAGACTGGAAATAGGACTGGTAGATCGGTATAATGGTACTGGGTGTGGTGTCATGTCTGATGTCTTCGACATAATGCATCAGTGAGGGCAGCACTTTGATGTATTCCGGTGTATTTCTGGCCGGTGATTCCTATTCTGTTTTTTCTTTTTGTCTATGTTTGGAGCTTTTCGAGATATAATAAACAACTTAATTTTAGGATGTTAAAGTTACTTCATTTCAATGGCTTGTAAAAATTGAAAACTATGAGCGCTTGAAGTCTATAATTTGCATAAAATTGCAGTCCAGTGTAAGTTCCTCCCGTTGTATGTGGACATATTTAAGCTACGATTAGCAGTTGTCTGGCTATAAGTGTTTAAATGATACCAATCAATTTCAGAAATAGTAATTTATATTAATCCCATACACCACCTAGACTTCAATTTTATTTATTTATTTATTTATTTATTTGATTGGTGTTTTACGCCGTACTCCTTAGACATTAACCAGACAGCTGAACGTCCCTGAATTGCCTCGATAAAGGTAACATAACTCTAAAATGAAGTATATATCAGATGGGAAACCATTAAAAACTGTCTAGGTAAATAGTTGTATTTTTTTACAATGTTTCTAATCGAGTAAAATTGTGTTTCAAGGGTCAGATTCTCCGGTGGTTTGTTGTGACCAAGAAGGTATCCATTAAGTCACATCTATACTTTTACCTGAAGTAATTCGTTTGTAGGTCAAATTAGCCAGAGCATATATATATATATATATATATATATATATATATATATATATATATATATATATATATATATATATATATATATATATATATATATATATATATATATTTATGCTCTGACTAAACCTCAAAAATGCATATATATATATATATATGCTCTGACTAGACCTCAAAAATGCATATATATATATATATATATATATATATATATATATATATATATATATGCATTTTTTTATGATGAACTGTAGCAGTCTAATGTGTGTTAAGTAGCATAAACCTTGTGTGACGTCACTGGTCCCATTGTGGTCAGAAAAGGCCACTGTAGAATAAAATATTCAAGTGAATTTTAATGAGTTTAACAAATTGTAAAAAAAATTAAACTACTTTTCTGAACAGTTTTTAATAGTCTTTCATCTGATGGATACATCATTTTAGTCTGCCATTAGCCTTTAATACTCCATAGTTTCCCAAAGTGGACTGGGTGTCTTAATGTACTTCCACCGGCACCGCAGTGTTGCTGAATGACTGCTTTTAACATTTCCATGTCAAAGACTGCTCTGTATCAAAGCATAAACTGAAAATCATTCATGCGGATGAACCTGGGAGCCGAAAATTATTATTTTGGACTTGGTAATTATTGTGTATAACATTTATTTAGTCAAAGAAATTTTTTTTTTAAATTTAACAAATTTTAAAGTTTTACAGTCGTTCAAGGATGACACAAAGCCATAGTAGCTATGATTGTAACAAATGTAGGAGTCATGTCTAAACATAGCTGTACCACTCGGCCCGTATATACTGTAGCCTATCCGACTAAAACAAGGCATGCCGTCATCTCGCACTTCGAACTTCGCTTAACCTATACACTATACCTGTGCTGTATGGTTATGCACGGGTCGGCCCCGCCCCCCGAGTCTCTCAAAGCTAAAATACCTTCAGTACCAGCTTGGACATGTGTTTACGAATGGCACTTATAGAGGTTAAAACTATGATAAAGCATGTAGTCACGTGACAGTGTGTCTATGACAGGGGCCGGTAGATCCGTGTCATGTGTTGAAGTTAAATAAGCCACGGTTTTTCTCTGTTCCCGTTTTCTTCTTTTCTTTATTTCCTTATTCAGCTCCACCGGCAGCTGCAGTCATAAAGTGAAGTGTACGATATACAGTTGGAGGAACGTTTTACATGCCGTAGGCCTGTCGGTATCGTAGTACAGACACTACCCGGAATTGCCGCCTTTTAGCTGGTTACGGTAAGGTGCGTGTATAAAAGCTACACGTTGAACTTCGGATTGTTGTCGTTATGTGTGTGTCTGAGAAACGCTGTTTGAAGGCACTATTATGAGACATATCACTCCGGTGCCGAAAGAATCAGTGTCACAGCACAACCGCTGAGGGGTTTCAAGGTTGTCAGGTGGACTGTGACTGACATCGGATACGTGTACCACGTCGAGTCCACCAACAGTGCGTATCACTGTAGCACCTGTAGGGCGTTACAGACCCACTTGTGATACCTATGTTATAGCTGATTACGACGATGGAGTTGTTGTGATCGCCAGCCACACCTGGCCTAATTTACAGCCACCATGATAAGGACAGAGATATGTTGTGGTTTACCTGGGATACTGACAGCTGTGCTCCTGTGTCAATTTCTTGTCTCAGGTAAGTAAATATTACTCTGTTTATATCTAGGCCTCCTTAGCTCCGCTATTAAAATGGCGGAAAATTGTGAAATAAACTGAATTCGAGACACGACAAATTACAATAATAAAAACGTGACAATAATTTTAAGGGATTTTGTGGAATCCCACAATTGACAATTGTACAGTCAAATTTGTGTGTGTTGATATGAAACTTAACCAGTGGATTATTCAGTTAACTGATTAATTAGTTGCAAGTTAAGAACTGGAACTGTGCCAAGCTGATTTGTGATTCCAAGGCGCTTTACACCTGTATTCCTACATGAAAGTGAAATAAACCACAAATGAAGTAACCTTTCTCAGTCTGAAGTAAAATATAACAAAAAGCACGATATAATACTGGTAGTTTATTGATGTAAGATTTAAAGTATTATCCCTGATGTCACGTGACCACAGCAGGGATACAGGCTGTGTGTTACCGCTGTAGTTTTGCTTTTGTTATTTTAATGTGTAAAGTACGGATACATGAATGATTGCTTATTAACAAAAAACTCTCTCTTAGTGTTTTCCTCTGTACCCAGTGAAATATTTCTACAATATTCATTCAACCGTCCTTCAGTCAGGCAATCAATCAGTTTATTAATCAATCAATCAATCAATCAATCAACCACTCATCCATCCATTCGTCCGTCTGTCCACCCTTCCAGTTAAACATCCGACCATCGAACCATCAGTCAGTCAACCACTCATCCATCCATTCGTCCGTCTGTCCACCCGTCCAATCAAACATCGGACCATCGAACCATCAGCCAGTCAACCTCTGACCCATCCTTTCGTCCCTCTGTCCACTCGTCCAATCAAACATCCACCCATCCAACCATCAATCAATCAACCACTCATCCATCTATTCGTCCGTCTGTCCACCCATCCAATCAACAGCCGACCATCCAACTACCAATCAATCAATTAACCAACCACTCATCCATCCATTCGTCCGTCTGTCCACCCGTCCAATCAAACATCCGACCATCCAACCATCAGTCAGTCAACCACTCACCCATCCATTCGTCCGTCTGTCCATCCGTCCAGTCAAACATCCGACCATCAACCAGTCAACAACTCATCCATCAATTCGTCTGTCTGTCCACCCGTCCAATCAAACATCCGACCATCTAACCATCAATCAATCAATCAGTCAACAACTCATCCGTCCATTCGTCCGTCTGTCCCCCGTTTAATCACACATCCGACCATCCAACCATAAACTATTCAACCAATCAATCAATCAATTCATCCGTGCATACATCCATATATCTGTCAACAGTTTCATCAACCCATAAATTTACCATACCGCCGGATTTGGTCACTTCATGTAAATTTATGCCTAAAACAATACATTGATACATTAATGCAAATCTTAAGTTATATTCATTTATTGCGAGTGAACTTTGTACGCCTCCCCTTAAATGTAACACTAACAGCGGCAAGCAGATAAATTTCATGATTTATCAAACACTTCACCTATAGAACGTTGACCGTGGTATATGTCATAGTCTATGTCAGATAATACAACTGACAAAACAGTCCGTCTTACACACAGATGACCGCTTCGGTGTCCTGATGGTTAGAGCGTCTGCCGCGAAGTCGGGAGGCCAGGGATCAAACTCCGGTCGGTCACACCAAAGACTTTAAAAGTTAGACTTGTTGCTGTCTCGCCTGGCGCTCATGATCAGCAAGAAAACAGGACTGGTTCAACCGGTGTCAGTATAATGGGACTGCCTGGGGTGTCATGTCTGGTGTCATCGGTATGATGCTCCTGTGGCGGCAGCACTTTGGCGGCATGAACTCGCCTTGCCACAAGAAGCGCAGAATATTTACGCACAGCTAATGTCTCCTCGTCATCATATGACTGAAAAAAATGTTATGTATGAAGGAAAATCCCAAGCACGCAGACAGACAGACAGACAGACAGACAGACAGACAGACAGACAGACAGGCAGGCTGATAAATGTGTTAATAATCTGCGACTCGGTATACATGTAACAATATTAGTCGCATGTCTGACTAAAGTCATGACTGACAGAGTCGTTGAGAAGAGTCTGTTGATTAGACTACAACATTTATGTACAAATGACACGTGACTACTAGCAAATGTATCAGAGCCTACCTACATATAACATAACCCTCAGAAGCCTTCGGATCTTCATTTCACAACCTGTAAAGCAGCACATGGGTACATGGAACCTAAACTAACAACAGACATGTACCTTTCTGTATATCTCTCTACGCACCCGATCAGCAGTTTTCCTAATTTCTCTCCAAGCTTCACATAAGCAATATTTTAATATTTCTAAAGGCTTATGTTATGTGTAATATACGCCTTACTATTTATTGAATTATACAATATCACACAAAATTTACAGAGCTCTAGAAGGACAGTTAAAGTGCGGATATCGATTTTTTTGCCCTTTTGAGAGTTTAATTTGCATAATTAATGACAAGGTTTAGTTTATTAGTTTCTATAATAGCCTATATTATATGTTTTAACACCTTGTGTTGACAAAAAAATCTGAGAGAAGGAAGTGTGCCTTTATACGCCTACGAATTTCCACAAACTTGTGCTTCCTGTTGCTATAAATGTTCATTTTTAACTTAAATTCTGGAATAAGTATCTTCCATTTTTAAGAAGTGATGTTAATTTCCGTTTCATACGTGAGAAGGCCTGCCAGTAACCTGCCGACGGCCGTGGGTTTTCCTCTGTCTGTCGGGTTTCCTCCTATCGTCGTATAAATGAAATGTTCTTTAGTCTTGCGTTAAATAAATAAATGAACACGAAAACCCGATGGATTCATTGATTCAGTTATGACTTATCTATTTACGACGCGTTTATTTATTTATTTGTTGCTTACAGCCATACACAATACCTTTTCTACTTATACGATAGTGGTCAGCTGTATATGGATAGAGGACACCTTTGTGTACGGCGGGAAAACACCCACCTTTGGCAAGTTTCTGACGTACATTCCTATAGATGTGGTGTACATGCACATACATGTATATGTAGACCATTTTAGTGGAAGACAAGTGGTTTATAAATGACCTGTGATCACCATTCATATAATATTTAACCCATTCATTTTTGTTCAAGACAGTTTTTTAAAAAGTTAGCGAAAGTATTTTAAAGGTCCATGCAGTTTTCAGTGATGTGTTTGTTGATGGCATAGTTCTTTTTGATGTTGATTTGTCTGGTACGGAAACAGCACGTTATAAGTGCGGTATGTGGCCCCTGGTGCTCTAAATACCGCTGTGGTGTTGAACTGCACGGAATATGGGGATCGGGAGCCGTTATTTAGGCTACGTTTATAGTGTCCACCCGTAAGGGTTATTATTAGCATATGTAAATCTGCCACAAGCTTTTCAGGTAGATACAACAACTCTAAACAGTCGGTTGCAGTATCAAGACAAACCTGTACGTGTTTGTAGCGTTTGTTAGTAGTTGTGGGCTATATATTACCTGGTATTAAATCATTCACTGTTGGATTCACAGTCCTATATACACTGAAAAGAAACTATATATATATATATATATATATATATATATATATATATATATATATATATATATATATATATATATTAACGTTTGTGAATTTATTTGTGTTTCGTGTAAATTGAGAAACAGATAAACCCAGTTATTCCAGAATCTCCAAGTTTTGTGTATTGAGTTATACGGACTTACAATTGTCACAAGATAGACGTTAAGAGCTCCGTCTAGAAACATGTAGGCCTACACATAGACATACACTGAAAAGAAGCTATATATATTAACGTTTTCGAATTTATTTATTTTTTACAGTCATGAACATGTAGGCTTATTTATTTTTTTTTATTTATTTCTTTGATTGGTGTTTTACACTATGCCTCACTTACATGACGGTGGTCAGCATTATGGTGGGATTGAACCAGGCAGACCCAGGAGGAATCCAACGACCATCCGTAGGTTGCTGGAAGATGAAGCCGGAGATGAATTCATTATGAGCTGGACTAGAACTCACAGCCACCGCACTGGTAAAAGGCTCCTGGGTCGTTAGCGCCTCTACATGCAGGCCCCAATGTAGACTTACAAAAATGGCTATAATATAACAGATAGCTATGTGTGCTATTTTTAAAAACACCACAGATGTATTCAAACATGTAAAAACACGGTTATAGTCGGATGGTCGGATGTTATAATAACAGACACGTGTATTTATAACTAGAAACATCAGCTAATGTACTCGAATTATTGAGATAAGTGTATAATACTAGATACATGTAGGCCTCGTTATTTGTAGAATAACCAACAGATGTACAGACATTTAGATTTACAACCACACTTCTGTAACACTAGATTCATGTAGGCCTCGTTATTTGTAGAATAACCAACAGATGTACAAACATTTAGATTTACAACCACACTTCTGTAATACTAGATACATGTAGGCCTCGTTATTTGTAGAATAACCAAAAGATGTACAAACATTTAGATTTACAACCACACTTCTGTAATACTAGATTCATGTAGGCCTCGTTATTTATAGAATAACCAACAGATATACAAACATTTACATTTAGAACCACACTTCTGTAACACTAGATACATGTAGGCCTCGTTATTTGTAGAATAACCAACAGATGTACAGACATTTAGATTTACAACCACACTTCTGTAACACTAGATACATGTAGGCCTCGTTATTTGTAGAATAACCAACAGATGTACAAACATTTAGATTCAGAACCACACTTCTGTAATACTAGATTCATGTAGGCCTCGTTATTTGTACAGATGTACAAACATTTAGATTTAGAACCACACTTCAGTAACACTAGATACATGTAGGCCTCGTTATTTGTAGAATAACCAACAGATGTACAAACATTTAGATTTAGAACCACACTTCAGTAACACTAGATACATGTAGGCCTCGTTATTTGCAGAATAACCAACAGATGTACAAACATTTAGATTTAGAACCACACTTCTGTAATACTAGATACATGTAGGCCTCGTTATTTGTAGAATAACCAACAGATGTACAAACATTTAGATTTAGAACCACACTTCTGTAATACTAGATACATGTAGGCCTCGTTATTTGTAGATTAACCAACAGATGTACAAACATTTAGATTTACAACCACACTTCTGTAATACTAGATACATGTAGGCCTCGTTATTTGTAGATTAACCAACAGATGTACAAACATTTAGATTAGAACCACACTTCTGTAATACTCGATACATGTAGGCCTCGTTATTTGCAGAATAACCAACAGATGTACAAACATTTAGATTTACAACCACACTTCTGTAACACTAGATACATGTAGGCCTCGTTATTTATAGAATAACCAACAGATATACAAACATTTAGATTTAAAACCAAACGCCTGTAACACTAGATTCATGTAGGCCTCGTTTTTTGCAGAATAACCAACAGATGTACAAACACTTAGATTTAGAACCACACTTCTGTAATACTAGATTCATGTAGGCCTCGTTATTTGTAGAATAACCAACAGATGTACAAACATTTAGATTTACAACCACACTTCTGTAATACTAGATACATGTAGGCCTCGTTATTTGTAGATTAACCAACAGATGTACAAACATTTAGATTAGAACCACACTTCTGTAATACTAGATACATGTAGGCCTCATTATTTGCAGAATAACCAACAGATGTACAAACATTTAGATTTAGAACCACACTTCTGTAACACTAGATACATGTAGGCCTCATTATTTGCAGAATAACCAACAGATGTACAAACATTTAGATTTACAACCACACTTCTGTAATACTAGATTCATGTAGGCCTCGTTATTTGTAGAATAACCAACAGATATACAAACATTTAGATTTAGAACCAAACGTCTGTAACACTAGATTCATGTAGGCCTCGTTATTTGTAGAATAACCAACAGATGTACAAACATTTAGATCTAGAACCACACTTCTGTAACACTAGATGCATGTAGGCCTCGTTATTTATAGAATAACCAACAGATGTACAAACATTTAGATTTAGAACCACACTTCTGTAATACTAGATGCATGTAGGCCTCGTTATTTGTAGATTAACCAACAGATGTACAGACATTTAGATTTAGAACCACACTTCTGTAATACTAGATACATGTAGGCCTCGTTATTTGTAGATTAACCAACAGATGTACAAACATTTAGATTTAGAACCACACGTCTCTAACACTAGATTCATGTAGGCCTCGTTATTTGTAGAATAACCAACAGATGTGCAAACACTTAGATTTAGAACCACACTTCTGTAATACTAGATTCATGTAGGCCTCGTTATTTGTAGAATAACCAACAGATGTACAAACATTTAGATTTAGAACCACACTTCTGTAATACTAGATTCATGTAGGCCTCGTTATTTGTAGAAACACCAATATATAATGTATGCTGACTAAAAGAAACATTGTTACAACACTAAATACAGGTAGTTATTCCTAGAAACACGAGCTGTTGTTCTCTGACTTGTAGAAAAAAGGATTGTAATACTAGGTATTGTAGTTATTTCTAGAAACACTTTGAACAGTGTTTGTCAACTTATAAAAACACGGTTTTAATGAAAATAAATATACCTGTTTGCAGAAGTATAAATTAATTTATCTTTGCTAGTGGAAGCAGCAACACCTGTTATTACATATACTTCCCTTATAGGTTGTATAAACAATAACGCGAATCTTAGCAGATCAGTTTTTATCAAGGTGCCAACTGTTATCAATTATTTTTGATATGATGCAACTATATTTACTTAGCACTATGACTAGAATATTTCAGCCTATGTCTGGAAGCATTACCAACAGACATATTGGTACTGGCATTTATTGTACCTGTTAGCAAAACCATTTAACAAACGATTCTTTCTGATCTCCTGTATAAAACGCTACGTATAAATACGTAGACTTTTTTCTTTACAACCGGAAAATTCATACTATCCTTCACAACTGAAATAGGTAAGGATGTGAACTATACCTCTCAAGGACACATACTTCCCCAAGCCGCGTGTTTTATCAGAAGACATTGATTATCCACATTTTATCGTTTCTGTTTTGGATGGGCAGGTGAACACATAGGTTATCTCGCTTCAAAAGTCGCATGTTTTTTATGACAGCTTGTATCTGTGATATATAGACAATAACACTATCTGGGTCATGTATATTTGTTTATGTCGGTGAGACAAGAGTTCCTCTCTCTCTGTATATATATATATATATATATATATATATATATATATATATATATATATATATATATATATATATATATATATCGTGTTAGATACGATATGACACACACGTTAGACCCTGTACATGTACATACGCAGTTAGTATGCCTGTAGATCGCCCTTCCCGTTATTGTGACCAGTCTGGATTCTCCTGATTTTCTGAGCAGTCTGTCCTTGTTTTCCTCATGTTATTTTACTCCACAGCGCTCTATAAGTTTGATCATGGATATGTCAGAATGTTTATATCCATTTGTGTCAGCGCCATATAGACCGCCTCGGTGGCCTAGAGATTAGAGCGTCCTCCACGAGGTCTGGAGATCCGGGATCAAACCCGCGGATCGCGTCACATCAAAGAGTTTAATATTGCTACTTGTTGCTGCCTTTCTTGGCGCACAGTACTGATTCGTCAGTGACGGCAGCAAGAAGACAAGAAGGAAGACACAGCATATTTATGCACACCTACTGACTCCTAATCTTCATATGACTGAAAATTGCCAAGTGCGACCAGAAGTCCATTGTCTATAAGTATACAATTTCCCTATATCCCTAGTCTACACGCCACCTTACACTTTTCTTCCATCTCTAACACGTTATGTAACCTATCTGCGCAGCCATGTATTTTTTTGCGCTCTATTGGGCAGAAAATGTATGAGAAATGGCTCATGCATGGTGGGAAAAAAAAATTTTTTTTCAAGCGTTGTTGTGTTGAAAAAAAATTACGACAACGGAGAGTTTTGTAAAAGGGCTACAATGTCTTTGATAATAACTGTTTTAGAGTTGCTTGGAAATGTTAAAAATAGTCAATGGGTTCTTAACTGCATAGCAACAATGATTAGCAAAATCGTATAGTTTTTACGGAGTTCGGTATCAACGTGTGGCCAGTTCTTGTAGGAGCCGTTTATATTAGATTTCCCATGATTCAGTTCAGAATTTCCACCCAAGAGGTTGGCATATTTCTCCACCAGGTGGCTCGAACTTCTACTGATAACGTAACATGTGCAATATGCCGCCGAATCAAGCTACAGAGAAGTTGCATACTTCTGAATAATGGACCTTCTTGATTTATTTATTTACGGTGTTTTACGCCGTACTCAAGAATATTTCACTTATACGACGGCGGCCAGGATTATGGTGGGTGGAAACAGGGCAGAGCCCTGGGGAAATCCAGGACCATCCGTAGGTTGCTGGCAGACTTTTCCACGTACGACCGGAGAGGAAGCCAGCATGAGCTGGACTTGAACTCACAGCGATCGCATTGGTGAGAGACCCCTGGGTCATTACGCTGCGCTAGCGCGCTAACCAACTGAGCCACGGAGGCCCCTAATGAACTTTTGGTCGCACGTAAAACCACAAGCATACATACATACACACGCACGAACGCACGCACACACGCACGCATATGTGTATATATTAGTGAAATATTCTTAAGTATTTGGTGTTAAATAACTATGAAATGAAATAAATAAATAAAGTAAATAAATAAAACAAATTTATGGTGGTAGATACATGTAGTTCCCAGCAAAAAAAAATTGTGACACAAGTTATGTATCTTGTGCGAGCAGTCACTAAAGCTTTATATGTTTTGCAGATGCCGTAGAAGAAAAAACCCAATGAAAAACAGTCCTTTAGAGGCTATCGGGTTATTGTGCTGCGCTGGCGTGTTAATTCCTTGGCCACGAGATCCCCGAGTCTTCTCTAGATATTTTAACCAAGCTTATATATACGAATATAGGTAATGCTAAGTTTCATTTCCTTTGATATAGCTGGGGTAATTTCATTAAAATCAGCTATGAAATCCTAATGTTAGAACTAGAGATCACTATAACCGGCGTTTTCTCTATGTCCGTCTCACGAGCGTGTGTTGTTTCTGGGGGCGAGTGGTTTCTAGCTGAATTGCCAAGCTGGTTAGTCCCATGCCTGAACCCGGAACGTTCAAGTGGGGTGGAGGTGGGGCGATTATACATACGTGTATATATGATAATAGCAAGTATAAGCCTAGTATGTCCTCAAGTTGTTGTCAAAAAAAACAAATTAACACTATTTATATATGATGATAATGCAGGTCTCAGGCTTATTATACCACCTAATTCACCACAGACAAGATTTTATTCTAACAAAACCTAGTAACAAGGAAGAAGTGTATATAAAAACTCACCAATGGCCATAACTGTGTTACCATCGGGTTTACTTAAAAGACACTAGTGACGCCTTCCTGCTTTTTACAATATGACGAAATGAGCACACATACTACTTTTACAAAAAAGTAAACTGTATCAACAAATTATGTATTTTTACAATAAACTTTTCCGCCAGTTTGTGCTTCAAGTATGTTCAGTTTATCAATTTTCTCCATCGTTTGTCTGCTCTATATGACGTTTTGTGTAACGTTCTTAAGATTTCGACTGTAGGTGTATACTGTATACCTACAGTATATATTTGTATTTACACAATATCCTTTATAGCTCTGGGCCCATGTTTATCAAACGTCTTAAGACTTAAGTCAAATCATAGTGAAGAAAAGCCACAATTAAAATATTTCCTTGCGGAAGCTTAAAATTTGTACACTTATTCTATATTGAAGAAAAATGTATACCAACCACAATTTTAGTTCTTTCCTGTTCTGAGTTTGGCTGTTTTAAGCACTTGGAATTTATGACAAACCAGTTAAATTAAATGTTTTATGTTTGTTAAAGGCCCTTGTATGCCACCAATATGTTGTGTCATAATGGTGTCTAATTGTGCTCAACCCGAAGATAAGCATGGTATAAGCATTCGCGTTTCTGTTACATCAACACAATGCTTTTTATGAACAGTTGAAGGTCAAGCGTGATGAGATAGGCTACCCGAGTTTGTATTCGACCTAAAAATTATTACAAAAATTATTACAAAATTTATTACAAGAATTATTATGGATTTGTACGCATGTAAAATTTGAACAACGTGGGTGTCATGCCTAGAATATCGAATGTCTTCCCTCAATCACAGAAAACTGTTAACTGCCTCTCTCTTGCACATTACCAGCCGTGTTTACTATTTGTATATTATTTCTTATATTTTCCTTTGGAAACTGGTGTTTTAAGTTGTTTTAAGTTGTTTTAAGTTGTTTTATCTTGTTTTGGAGATGGATATGCGATTATCGACATGAATGTCCTTCATGGTCTAAGAATGGTATACGAATGCCGAGGAACATCCGTGACTTGCTAGCCCAGCACAACTGTTCGGAAGCTTCTCACCAGTGTGATCGCTGATAGTTCGAGTTCAGCTTCTGTTGGTTTTCTCTTCGGCCGTGTTTGTAGTTGTTCGAGGGCTGTCCCTCGGCTATGTGGCAAGTTACTTACGAACCTACGTGCGACGTTCAGATATACACACCATATATTGGTAGAAGACTATATGGTTTATAACGAACATCAAACAGCGCTAAGGGTTAGATGAGTACCACCGACTGCTTATTGCCACCCGGCCCCACAAACATAGGGTAACGAGAACGGCGTAATGTAGAAATTTCCTGTTCGAGGCCGGTTTGAAAACTGATAAAGTTTTGATTCCTTGAAGACTATCATTATGATGACACTTTGTGGTATCCTGAAGAATTAAATTTTTTATAATTTACAGTACATTAACGTCTAATTCAATGGCATAGTGCTTCATCTGAAGTCATGTGTAGGGAAAACTGGTTTAGTTCCCTGACGAAGTGGGCAGAGGTACAGACTGTGGAGTACATTCAGCTTTCCTCCATCCGTAGAAAAAAACAAACCGACATCGTATAAGTGAACATTTCTAAAGTACAGCGTCATATAAATAATCTCCCTACCAAAGGCGCTGGGCTATCAAGCATGTCGGAGGCACAAGTCAATCAAAGCCTGGACAAGTCGTACTGCAGATACCGTATTCATATTAGTATGACGTCATATTACATCCCAAGGTCAAATTTCACAATAGTCCTGAAAGTTGCAAGCGGTTTCAGTGCTAGTTGCAAATACCTAACTGATTGGAAACGCTTTCTGATGTGTCTCGCGATTTCTTCAAATAAAAATTACGCCCGCATCCACAACTGTCACCGGTAGTTCTGAATTTTATTGGAACACGTATCGCAGTGAGCTATCTCACCGATAAGATCTCATTTTTCCGTAATCTCCATTTCTGAAATATATCACAATCTTTCTTCTTTTGCTATTGCAGAGTCTCGGTATCGCGACAAGAGTTCATTTCAGGCAAGGCAGCAGACTAAACCCAAATCGCCTTATGTCATTAAGTGAATGTATAACTACCTTGGCAAACCGGCGCTGACGGTATGCTCATATGTAACTACCATGGCGGGGGTCTCATGCTAGCCCCAACATGTTGATATTTTTTACGCACCGCTTCGCATAAATAGCCTCGCGTATCGTTGTTTGCACACCGCAAGTACTATGTTGCAACGGGACTATACCTATATTTTTACACGTTCTGTATTTTTTACGCAACGTGCCGCGTCTTATATTCATATCCCACGTACAGGAAGTCCTGTTTAAATCTGAGCTAGACCCCTCGGGCTTGTCATGTGGTCTCAAGTCAGTTTTACATCAGATTGTCTGAAAGAATGTAGGTGAGGGTTATTATGCACGGGTTACTTCCGTGTAGAGAGGCATTCAGTGGCCTTCAAGTTATGTGAATACAAAGTCAAATTCGGCATGTCCCCATCTTTTAACACCTGCGATGAAATTGTAGCAAACACTGCTTTATCTGCACGCTTAATACATGAAGTCGTGTAAGCTGAAAGAAAAAAAAATTAAAAGAATTGAACTGAGAAGAGAAATGAGCACAGCAGCCAATCGTTCATTCATCAGAGTACAATACAATGAATTCTTTGAGGAATGACAAAGCTGTCTCACGGGCTCTGGTTGACCTAGTAGCTGCGAGTTTGAATCCCGCTCTCGCCGGTTCGACCGCGGAATTATGTCAGAAGACTTGTCAGTTGTCCACGGGGCAAGTACAGACATTATAGTCTAGTGTCACAACCGTTTAAAGAATTTAGGAAAACACAAATGTATTTTTAAGTAGGGGGTGAAACGCCAATATCAATGATAGCTGACCTTGAATCACCACTCAGGTCAGGCCAGTGTAGCCTTTGACGCCAAGTCGAAAGTCAAACTGTTAAACACTGTCGTAGGCTGTGCGAACTTAAAATACGACTCTTTCCACGATGAGACGGCCATACCTTAATATTTTTCATGTCCATCATCTTTTCTCAAATATGTAGTTCCAGTTAAGTCACATGGTCAATAATTTTACATTTAAATCGAACGATCAAGCATTTGATTTTTAAATGTGGCATTCAGTTACAGTTTAGATGTCAATCTTATCGTTTGAGACTTATGTTCTTTTTACTTCTTTCATCGTAAATTTCTCTTAAACAAGTCCTTTTTGTGAATTTGTGAACTGTATGAATCAAAACAGATTTTCTTGTCAATGCTTAAGCGCGTGTAAATGTCTACCTCAAGAAAAAATCGTTTGAAGACGTGATCAAGGCGGTCACCAACGCATATCGACTGTTCGAATTTGCCCCAGGAGTTATACTCCAAAATTTGTTAAGTTTAACATCATATTTTATTTTCTAAATGGTGATTATAGAATATAGATTATGGTATTGCAAGATAACATGATGTTATGGACAACACGTTATGTACTCTGTTGTACCAACAGACGCATGCTCTGTGGAAATAACAGAATAAATATGATATATAAAACATTATCTATTGTACATGTCATCACTCTTAAAACATAATGTTCTCTCATTTTTTGTTAATGTTTTAGAGCGTAGGTAGAAACGTGCATCGAAGTTTTGATACGATATTTCTTATAGTCTTAATCTTCCTTGGCGGACCCCTCTTATACATCGTCGGTGTTTTTTGTCTCTCCCACATTGGCCGAGGTGAATGGTTGTTATCGTCTTCCATACAATTATGTCGGGCACCTTGTTGCGATGAGGTCAGTTAGCCTCACACTGTACGCATGCGCGGTCATGGGTTGATCGACGTAACCCAATTTTATCCTGCACAAACTCACGAAACCCGCCCCAAGGATTTTTCTTACATTTTTTTTTTGTGTGTGTTTAACAAACGTGAATATCCGTGCATGTGTGTAACGAATGTACTTGTATGGTAGCACGATCGGAATACGAAAACCACTCATTATTGTAATTCGGATGGCTAGAATCCCGATTATGAATTTATACATTTACATACAGCTTAATTTTACCGACAATTTGTCTCCGGCTTTTATCATGCGGTGAAAACCTCATAAAAGTATGGTTACCCTAATCTTTCGTCTCTTCAACCAAAGACAGATATTGTGAAAAATCCGGCTTTATAAAATGCAAAACGAAAAATGCAATTGCGACTCAGGTCCAACGAGATTCATCATGTTTTCCTCTGATTATACATGATCCCTACGTTACCACGGGATCTGTGTAGTTCCCACCACACCCCACGCCCCACCCCACCCCAACCCCTACGTTACCACGGGATCTGTGTAGGTCCCACCACACCCCACGCCCCACCCCACCCCAACCCCTACGTTACCACGGGATCTGTGTAGGTCCCACCACACCCCACGCCCCACCCCACCCCACCCCAACCCCTACGTTACCACGGGATCTGTGTAGGTCCCACCACACCCCACGCCCCACCCCACCCCACCCCAACCCCTACGTTACCACGGGATCTGTGTAGGTCCCACCACACCCCACGCCCCACCCCATCCCAACCCCTACGTTACCACGGGATCTGTGTAGGTCCCACCACACCCCACGCCCCACCCCACCCCAACCCCTACGTTACCACGGGATCTGTGTAGGTCCCACCACACCCCACGCCCCACCCCACCCCAACCCCACACCACCATACCCCACGAGCCACCCCACCCCAAACCCTACGTTACCACGGGATCTGTGTAGGTCCCACCACACCCCACGCCCCACCCCACGCCCCACCCCACCCCACCCCCACCCCAACCCCTACGTTACCACGGGATCTGTGTAGGTCCCACCACACCCCACGCCCCACCCCACCCCAACCCCTACGTTACCACGGGATCTGTGTAGGTCCCACCACACCCCACGCCCCACCCCACCCCAACCCCTACGTTACCACGGGATCTGTGTAGGTCCCACCACACCCCACGCCCCACCCCACCCCACCCCAACCCCTACGTTACCACGGGATCTGTGTAGGTCCCACCACACCCCACACCCCACCCCACCCCAACCCCTACGTTACCACGGGATCTGTGTAGATCCCACCACACCCCACGCCCCACCCCACCCCAACCCCTACGTTACCACGGGATCTGTGTAGGTCCCACCACACCCCACGCCCCACCCCACCCCAACCCCTACGTTACCACGGGATCTGTGTAGGTCCCACCACACCCCACGCCCCACCCCACCCCAACCCCTACGTTACCACGGGATCTGTGTAGGTCCCACCACACCCCACGCCCCACCCCACCCCAACCCCTACGTTACCACAGGATCTGTGTAGGTCCCACCACACCCCACGCCCCACCACACCCCAACCCCTACGTTACCACCGGATCTGTGTAGGTCCCACCACACCCCACGCCCCACCCCACCCCAACCCCTACGTTACCACGGGATCTGTGTAGGTCCCACCACACCCCACGCCCCACCCCACCCCAACCCCTACGTTACCACCGGATCTGTGTAGGTCCCACCACACCCCACGCCCCACCCCACCCCAACCCCTACGTTACCACTGGATCTGTGTAGGTCCCACCACACCCCACGCCCCACCCCACCCCAACCCCTACGTTACCACCGGATCTGTGTAGATCCCACCACACCCCACGCCCCACCCCACCCCAACCCCTACGTTACCACGGGATCTGTGTAGGTCCCACCACACCCCACGCCCCACCCCACCCCAACCCCTACGTTACCACGGGATCTGTGTAGGTCCCACCACACCCCACGCCCCACCCCACCCCAACCCCTACGTTACCACGGGATCTGTGTAAGTCCCACCACACCCCACGCCCCACCCCACCCCAACCCCTACGTTACCACGGGATCTGTGTAGGTCCCACCACACGCCACGCCCCACCCCACCCCAACCCCTACGTTACCACGGGATCTGTGTAGGTCCCACCACACGCCACGCCCCACCCCACCCCAACCCCTACGTTACCACGGGATCTGTGTAAGTCCCAGCACACCCCACGCCCCACCCCACCCCAACCCCTACGTTACCACTGGATCTGTGTAGGTCCCACCACACCCCACGCCCCACCCCACCCCAACCCCTACGTTACCACGGGATCTGTGTAGGTCCCACCACACCCCACGCCCCACCCCACCCCACCCCAACCCCTACGTTACCACGGGATCTGTGTAGGTCCCACCACACCCCACACCCCACCCCACCCCAACCCCTACGTTACCACGGGATCTGTGTAGATCCCACCACACCCCACGCCCCACCCCCACCCCCAACCCCTACGTTACCACGGGATCTGTGTAGGTCCCACCACACCCCACGCCCCACCCCACCCCAACCCCTACGTTACCACAGGATCTGTGTAGGTCCCACCACACCCCACGCCCCACCACACCCCAACCCCTACGTTACCACCGGATCTGTGTAGGTCCCACCACACCCCACGCCCCACCCCACCCCAACCCCTACGTTACCACGGGATCTGTGTAGGTCCCACCACACCCCACGCCCCACCCCACCCCAACCCCTACGTTACCACCGGATCTGTGTAGGTCCCACCACACCCCACGCCCCACCCCACCCCAACCCCTACGTTACCACTGGATCTGTGTAGGTCCCACCACACCCCACGCCCCACCCCACCCCAACCCCTACGTTACCACCGGATCTGTGTAGATCCCACCACACCCCACGCCCCACCCCACCCCAACCCCTACGTTACCACGGGATCTGTGTAGGTCCCACCACACCCCACGCCCCACCCCACCCCAACCCCTACGTTACCACGGGATCTGTGTAGGTCCCACCACACCCCACGCCCCACCCCACCCCAACCCCTACGTTACCACGGGATCTGTGTAAGTCCCACCACACCCCACGCCCCACCCCACCCCAACCCCTACGTTACCACGGGATCTGTGTAGGTCCCACCACACGCCACGCCCCACCCCACCCCAACCCCTACGTTACCACGGGATCTGTGTAGGTCCCACCACACGCCACGCCCCACCCCACCCCAACCCCTACGTTACCACGGGATCTGTGTAAGTCCCACCACACCCCACGCCCCACCCCACCCCAACCCCTACGTTACCACGGGATCTGTGTAGGTCCCACCACACCCCACGCCCCACCCCACCCCAACCCCTACGTTACCACGGGATCTGTGTAGGTCCCACCACACCCCACGCCCCACCCCACCCCAACCCCTACGTTACCACGGGATCTTTGTAGGTCCCACCACACGCCACGCCCCACCCCAACCCCTACGTTACCACGGGATCTGTGTAGGTCCCAGCACACCCCACGCCCCACCCCACCCCAACCCCTACGTTACCACTGGATCTGTGTAGGTCCCACCACACCCCACGCCCCACCCCACCCCAACCCCTACGTTACCACGGGATCTGTGTAGGTCCCACCACACGCCACGACCCACCCCACCCCAACCCCTACGTTACCACGGGATCTGTGTAGGTCCCACCACACCCCACGCCCCACCCCACCCCAACCCCTACGTTACCACGGGATCTGTGTAGGTCCCACCACACGCCACGCCCCACCCCACCCCAACCCCTACGTTACCACGGGATCTGTGTAGGTCCCACCACACCCCACGCCCCACCCCACCCCAACCCCTACGTTACCACGGGATCTGTGTAGGTCCCACCACACCCCACGCCCCACCCCAACCCCTACGTTACCACGGGATCTGTGTAGGTCCCACCACACCCCACGCCCCACCCCACCCCAACCCCTACGTTACCACGGGATCTGTGTAGGTCCCACCACACCCCACGCCCCACCCCATCCCAACCCCTACGTTACCACGGGATCTGTGTAGGTCCCACCACACCCCACGCCCCACCCCACCCCAACCCCTACGTTACCACGGGATCTGTGTAGGTCCCACCACACCCCACGCCCCACCCCACCCCAACCCCTACGTTACCACGGGATCTGTGTAGGTCCCACCACACCCCACGGCCCACCACACCCCAACCCCTACGTTACCACGGGATCTGTGTAGGTCCCACCACACCCCACGCCCCACCCCACCCCAACCCCTACGTTACCACTGGATCTGTGTAGGTCCCACCACACGCCACGCCCCACCCCACCCCAACCCCTACGTTACCACGGGATCTGTGTAGGTCCCACCACACCCTACGCCCCACCCCACCCCAACCCATACGTTACCACGGGATCTGTGTAGGTCCCACCACACCCCACGCCCCACCCCACCCCAACCCCTACGTTACCACGGGATCTGTGTAGGTCCCACCACACCCCACGCCCCTCCCCACCCCAACCCCTACGTTACCACGGGATCTGTGTAGGTCCCACCACACCCCACGGCCCACCACACCCCAACCCCTACGTTACCACGGGATCTGTGTAGGTCCCACCACACCCCACGCCCCACCCCACCCCAACCCCTACGTTACCACTGGATCTGTGTAGGTCCCACCACACGCCACGCCCCACCCCACCCCAACCCCTACGTTACCACGGGATCTGTGTAGGTCCCACCACACCCTACGCCCCACCCCACCCCAACCCATACGTTACCACGGGATCTGTGTAGGTCCCACCACACCCCACGCCCCACCCCACCCCAACCCCTACGTTACCACGGGATCTGTGTAGGTCCCACCACACCCCACGCCCCACCCCACCCCAACCCCTACGTTACCACGGGATCTGTGTAGGTCCCACCACACCCCACGCCCCACCCCACCCCAACCCCTACGTTACCACGGGATCTGTGTAGGTCCCACCACACGTCACGCCCCACCCCACCCCAACCCCTACGTTACCACGGGATCTGTGTAGGTCCCACCACACCCCACGCCCCACCCCACCCCAACCCCTACGTTACCACGGGATCTGTGTAGGTCCCACCACACCCCACGCCCCACCCCACCCCAACCCCTACGTTACCACGGGATCTGTGTAGGTCCCACCACACCCCACGGCCCACCACACCCCAACCCCTACGTTACCACGGGATCTGTGTAGGTCCCACCACACCCCACGCCCCACCCCACCCCAACCCCTACGTTACCACTGGATCTGTGTAGGTCCCACCACACCCCACGCCCCACCCCACCCCCAACCCCTACGTTACCACGGGATCTGTGTAGGTCCCACCACACCCCACGCCCCACCCCACCCCAACCCCTACATTACCACGGGATCTGTGTAGGTCCCACCACACCCCACGCCCCACCCCACCCCAACCCCTACGTTACCACGGGATCTGTGTAGGTCCCACCATACCCCACGAGCCATCCCACCCCAACCCCACCCCACCCCACCCCACCCCACCCCACCCCAACCCCATCCCAACCCCAACGCCCTTCCACCTATTCAGACTCTTCCCTTCACAGACTTGCTTTTGTCAGCTATCACTGTTGACATCATCACTGCAGTCTACTTAATTTCTGGACTGACCGTTTAAAGTCATGTTTAACCCCGCCCCCCCGTAAGAAGAAAGCTGAGAAGAATTTTTGTACTTGTGCACTATAGTACTCATCCCTGACTCCACATTAAGAAACAAAACGTAAACAAACTATGTATCCCTTAGGCTAACATAAAAAGGTATGCAGCAGAAATGTTGTTCGCGGGATGCTGTATGTAGGTCTTTGTAGCCACAAGCTTACCCCCTGTGCGATTGTAATTTAAACACAATTTAGGCTGATGACAGGTAATAAACTTCACACCCGGGGCCCAACTCAGGGCATATAGGCTATGTCATCCGTTTACTGTCGTCGTATTTTAAGTCTCCTACAGGCTACGTGATCCGTTTACTGTTGTCGCATTTCACTTCTAACAACCTGAGAGTAATAATTAACGTATTTTGTCCCAGAAGCGATGACCGCAAAAACTCTGTCAGAATACTGACCCGTTATGTAATAACCACATCTTCTGAGGCTCTTGGCTGTTTCAATAAAGTGTGAAGAAAACGTGAAGGCATCTCCATGTAAATTTCAACGGTTTAGACTAGCTTTTGATCCTCATTCAGGAGTCTTTATCAGCTCATGAATAGCTCTTATATGAAATAAACTTAACAGTATAACCTATACATCTGATACAGCCAATGAGTTACTTGTATAGACCTATTCCACTGCATGTGATATTCTTGGGAATTAAAAACTGTTACTCACTTTTCGGCATGAGGATCAAAAGCTAGCGTAAATATTTCAAATTTACATAGAGACACCTTTACTTCAGCATTATGACCACTGAGCCCAGGTATGGCCATGAGTCTAAAACAGTATCTCATTGGTTTCCTTTTGCTTTTGCTTATTTCACATTGCTCACACATCTATAACTTTTATTTCGTTTACCCACAGAAGTTTCCTTCGCCTTAGCAGACGGCACACACACATCTCCCGCCTCGACGAGTACCATATCAACCTCCAAAGATAACCGTTCCACGGAGTCTTCAGCTTCCACAACACCGTCCACAATGACATCCGCAGCGACAACACGTGCTGGTGCAAATGGCACCGACTTTCCGGGAAGTGTGTCCACTATTCATCTCCTCAACGCCACAGTGGCACCAAGCGGTGAATATCGTAACTACAGACCGTCTGTTTCTGTCTCTAACAACCTAGACTTTCCTTCATTATTAACATCTTTCTCTGACATTAACAAAGGTGTGTTATTTGACTCTTCTTATTTGTCAGCCCACTCATCTCTACTGATTACATTTCGTTCTGTACCGATACTTAACTTAGGCTAGATTTAATTTATCCTCACGGACACAAGAAACAGCGTTATTCAAAGATAGAGATAAAACAGGGCTGCAAAGTTGTCCCAGATATAACGAGTATATACGGTATTTTTTTTTGTTCTTTAATGTTTAAAACGTTTTAATTCATAAATAAAACTCACGAATAAAACTGTATATAACATGTACATGTTACTGTCTGGAATGTAGGACAGAGAAATTAAGAAATAAGAAAATTATTCCATGTTTAGGCATCAGATTTTGAAATCGTTTTTTATCACTTAAATACCTTATGTAAATAAGGCAAGGATTTTACTGCTTACCGGTTTTTAGCGCTCTTTTGGAAGTTGAGTTTTTTATTTCAAGGTCATTGAGATTTAGTTTAATCGCGTTTAACGCCGATCACATGTATTTTTTCTCTTACAATGAAGGCAGTCGGGTTTACTGTTGGTGAATATTGGGCTACCTGGAATAACCACAGCCTTTTGCCATGCAGATACGAAACTCCTTACAGCGCATGTGCCGCTCTCTACTTTAGCTTTACATCACTGCCTCCACTAGACAAACTTGCCCTTTGGAGCCTGTGTAACACTCGTATAGCCGTGTTTAGCCTTGTACTGGTGTTCTCCGTGAACTATTTAAGAAGCATTCAGCAATAAAATTGTTTCAGGTGTTGGTTAGAATCATATTGCGCATTCCTTAGATAATTAGAATGCGTGTGTATATAGTATTATTAGAATCACAGGTTGAGGCAGAGTTTTGTTTTCTGACATGACTTCATGTCGCATCGCCGTGACGCCAGTGATTTCGGTGCTTGTGGCGGCAGCGAGTGTAGAGAGGGACACAAGCTGTAAGGAGTATATTTTAGTACTTGACAAATCTCATGACTTTAGCTCCAAGGGGCAGCGGGCATTTTAACAGCATTTTCAGCCCGATTACCTGTTATCCTGCATTACTCTCTTGGTCATCTATGCTCTATTCTAAGTACTAACATTTCCATTATCTTTTCAATTACCTTCCTCTTTAAGACATATAATTCATAGACCTTTATCCATTCTTATAACACAGTTACATATTCATGGAAAAGGTTTTTTCATAACCATTTATGTATATATATTTTCTGTGAATTATTAAATATAAGTAAAGACGTACAGCACAGAGAGTAAAACCTGAGCAGCGATCACAGGGTGATAGACGTACAGCATAAAGAGTAAAACCAGAGCAGCCATCACAGTGTGATAGACGTACAGCATACAGAGTAAAACCAGAGCAGCCATCACAGTGTGATAGACGTAAAGCATAGAGAGTGAAACAAGAGCAGCGATCACAGCGTGATAGACGTACAGCACAGAGAGCAAAATCATAGCAGCGACGACAGTGTGATAGACGTACGGCATAGAGAGTAAATCCAGAGCAGCGACGACAGTATGATAGACGTACAGCATAGAGAGTAAAACCAGACCATCAATCACAGTGTGATAGACATACAACATAGAGAGTAAAACCTGAGCAGCGATCACAGTGTGATAGACGTACAGCATACAGAGTAAAAAGCAGAGCAGCGATCACAGCTTAATAGACGTAAAGCATAGAGAATAAAACCAGAGCAGCAATCACAGCGTGATAGACGTACAGCACAGAGAGAAAAACCAGAGCAACAATCACAGTGTGATATACGTACAGCATAGAGAGTAAAACCAGAGCAGCGACGACAGTGTGATAGACGTACAGCATACAGAGTAAAACCTGAGCAGCGATCACAGTGTGATAGACGTACAGCATAGAGAGTAAAACCAGAGCAGCAATCACAGCGTGATAGACATAAAGCATAGAGAATAAAACCAGAGCAGCGATCACAGCGTGATAGACGTACAGCACAGAGAGTAAAATCAGAGCAGCGACGACAGTGTGACAGACATACGGCATAGAGAGTAAAACCAGAGCAGTTACGACAGTGTGGTAGACGTACAGCACAGAGAGTAAAACCAGAGCAGCAACGACAGTGTGATAAAACCGAAGAAGGGACGACAGTGTGATAGACACACAGCATAAAAAGTAAAACCAGAGCAGCGACGACAGCGTGATAGACATACAGCATAGAAAGTAAAACCAGGGCAGTGATTACAGTGTGATATTTGGCCAGTGGTCACACATAACCGGTGAATAAGGTCTCTTGTCCGTTTACCTTAGTCAGGGTTTTATTCTAACTGTTCATCCATGACTGTCCACCAGATATGATGGATGAGGGCGAAAAACAGCCTTTGGACAATGCTTAACCCTGTCGGAATTTAACCCAAATACGTTTGGGAAATGTTACAAATGGGGTATTGCGTCCACCATTAATTCAAAACTCATAATTAAAATGGCTATTGACAGTACTTCATTTCGCTTTCTAACAAGTTCCATAGAAAATCCGTATTGGTTGAACTTAAGTTTTTTTTTATTATTAGTTTATTGGTTTAGTTATTAGTTATTAGTTTAGCCGAATTTAATCAAGGTTAAGCCTAATACGTAAACAAATAAATAAGTGAAAGTGCTGATCGTTTCCAGGCTGGTAGAAAATGCATTTTGCTACCAGTGTGCCAATAAGCAATAATGATTGATGTCAGTGCCGGTGCAGAGACGTCATCCGCCAAGAAAACGAGTCCTCCTGCAATCGCCAGTTTAGAAAGTTCAAGTTTCCCAGTTCAAGAACCCTTCGTTTTTGCTACAGCAATAGTGTACACCCCAAATTGAAAGACTTCTCTCCATGCCATGCATTGGTAAATGTCTATAGTCTGCCAATGGTCCATTTCTGGTGCGCCTGTAGAATGACACTCGGACACAAGGCAAATGTTTCAGTTAGCTGATGATAGTACATATATCACAGAAACATGATTATAGCTTTGAACAGATAAAGGTTTGGTGAATTATGTTGGAACGCTGGAAGTCCGCTCGAAAGGAGCCTTTGGGGTAGTTTCACAGCGTCGGCAAGATGTTTTTAATGTATTCTAAGCAATCTTCCATGATGGAACATTGTGTTTTAATATGTCTTACCCATGAATGTTTTAAAGATGTGGTAATGATGGTGAAAATGTTTCTTTTTCTCCAGTGGCTGCCAATCCGTTGACGGCAGGTGAGATAATCGGTATAGCTATAGGTGTCCTCGTTGTAGCTTCTGCCATTGGAATTGCCGTTCTGTGTCTTCGTAAGAAAAGGTGAGATTTTGGATTTTTAACCAGCTTCTTTCAAAACTTTTCCGTCACATTCTGTTTGCAGTCATCCATATTTAGCCTGTCGCATGCAGTAAAGCCAGAGCTACATGTATCTGATATGTATTTATTTATTTGATCGGTATTTTACGCCGTACTCAAGAATATTTCACTTAGACGACGGCGGCCAGCATGATGGTGAGAAGAAACCGGGCAGAGCCCGAAGGAAAGCCACAGCCATCCGCAGATTGCTGGGGACCTTCCCACGACAGGAAGCCAGCAACTGTACATATTAAAGCAATGCCTAGTAGGAAAATGCCGCAGTAACATCTGTTACGGTTATAGTAGGCCTAATATCTGTCATGTGGGATCAGCACTGTCCAGTATGGTTATAAAGATCTGATGGGTATATCTAGTGCCGTAGGGAAATCTCTAAGCAGCAGTATCTGGTAAATTAGCAATATCTATGAGAAACAATACTATAAGCAGCAATATCTGGTAAGTTAGCAATATCTATGAGAAACAATACTATAAGCAGCAATATCTGGTAAGTTTTTTTTTGTTTTTTTTTATTGGTGTTTTACGCCGTACTCAAGAATATTTCACTTATACGACGGCGGCCAGCATTATGGTGGGTGGAAACCGGGCACTGCCCGGGGGAAACCCACGACTACCCGCAGGTTGCTGGAAGACCTTCCCACTTACGGCCGGAGAGTAAGCCAGCATGAGCTGGACTTGAACTCACAGCGACCGCATTGGTGAGAGGCTTCTGGGTCATTACGCTGCGCTAGCGCGCTAACCGACTGAGCCACGGAGGCCCATCTGGTAAGTTAGCAATATCTATGAGAAACAATACTATAAGCAGCAATATTTGGTAAGTTAGCAATATGTATGAGAAACAATACTATAAGCAGCAATATCTGGTAAGTTAGCAATATCTATGAGAAACAATACTATAAGCAGCAATATCTGGTAAGTTAGCAATATCTATGAGAAACAATATTATAAGCAGCAATATCTGGTAAGTTAGCAATATGTATGAGAAACATTACTATAAGCAGCAATATCGGGTAAGTTGGCAATATCTATGGGAAACAATACTATAAGCAGCAATATCTGGTAAATTAGCAATATCTATGAGAAACAATACTATAAGCAGCAATATCGGGTAAGTTAGCAATATCTATGAGAAACAATGCTCTAAGCAGCAATATCTGGTAAGTTAGCAATGTCAATGAGAAACAATACTATAAGCAGCAATATCGGGTAAGTTAACAATATCTATGAGAAACAATACTCACTTATGGCTCATGACCAGGACAGATATCGCGCCAGTATGTTAATGAGCTATATCAGTGAGTTATCTTCCCTTTGACAACATCTAGGTGGCGCTGTGCCCATCTTGGCCATGGACCATACCTAGCAATATATGAGATAGTTAGCAATATCGTTTAAGGTTAACCTCAGCAATACCTGGTACAGATTTAAATATTTGTATAATTAGCACAATCTGGTGCGATTAACATTGCTGGTATACATAGCCATGTCTGCTACGGTCAGCAGTATCTACAAGAACAGTAATATCTGCTCTGCCATTTATCTCAGTTACAAACAACACTATTTTCCTCCTTCAGTCAGCACGTTTATCTTCGCTTCGCGGTATCCGCTGAAGGCGGCGATATCAATCAATTTGTCAGTCAAAGTCAACAACATGTAATGGGCTTATAATTAAGATCATCTATTACAATCAGATTTATCTTAGTGTACAACAAGCAGTATTTACATACAGGTGTGTCATATCTAGGCCATCCCGGACATTTCGAGACGATTCAAAAGTTGATTACGTTAGTCTTTTATATCGCATTAATGTACTAATATGCACCGCGAAGTTGATTGTCCTGACCATCGAAAACCTTAATCTACGATAGGCCTACTGCCTGCAATATTGACAGAAAATCGCACCAGAGTTAGTGCAAGCAAATTATCTCTTAAATTTAACAGATAGTCTGTTCTCTGAGTGATGCTGGAATGTATTCTGTTATCGTCGCAGATTATTCTGTTATAGTATAAGACACATGTTCTGTTACAGTATAACACACATATTCTGTTAAATCAACGCAAAGATGGTATAAGACAAACAAGGTATTAAACTGAATTTGCTGTAGAAGAATGTTATACTAACAGAAAATTCTATCATCACTCAGATAATAGTTTTTCTGTTACAATTAACACATTGTATTTAAATGTATGAACACTGGGACATGTACGTTTACATTTTATATCATTTGTCAGTGGTTATAAACAAGCGGTCTCCGCCCCAGTCACGTATAGAAAGGGGTCTAACTTGAGGACGGACAGGGCACCGTTAACCACGCGGGATAAGGACCCATCTCCACCTCCAGCCACGCTGGAGGATCAGTTCTTCATCGAGAATGATTCTAACAGGTAACGTATTCGCACATGGTTTTATCCATTTGCTAGAGATCTAGGCCTAATTGTCTCTTCACTACTATTTTTATGCTGTACATTTACTTATTTCGACACGAAGTAAAGAGAGGTGTTGTGAGAGGACGTGGGGTAGGTGATTCAGACGCTGTCGGTGGCGGCGTCGGTGTCCAGCTTAGTTAAAGTTTTTGGCCAATCGTAGATTTGTAGTGGCCACCTATAGTACACAGATAGCCAGTCATCGGTAGTGATTTGCATATCAAAGGCCAAGGAATTCTTTTACCTTATAGCTCAACATTTTGCTCAGTTATTTGCTCACAGAGTTGCAATCATCTCCCATAGTACATGGGTTGCCAGATGTAGTTCGCGATTTGCATATCAAAGACCAAGGAATTCTTTTAGCTTATAGCTCAACATTTTGCTCAGTTATTCACAGAGTTGTAATCGTCTCCCATAGTACATGGGTTGCTAAATGTAGTTCGCGATTTGCATATCAAAGGCCAAGGAATTCTTTTACCTTACAGCTCAACATTTTGCTCAGTTATTCACAGAGTTGCAATCGTCTCCCATAGTACATTGGTTGCCAAATGCAGTTCGCGATTGGCATATCAAAGATCAAGGAATTCTTTTACCTTATAGCTCAACATTTTGCTCAGTTATTCACAGAGTTGCAATGGTCTCCCATAGTACATGGGTTGCCAAATGCAGTTCGCGATTTGCATATCAACGAACTCCATAACGTATGAAGTAACTGCTCAGCAATCCTTACGCATACGATAAACAGTCATAGTTGTGACAATATAATGATTTGGGCCTTTCTTGTTGTATCACATGGCTTGAACATTATGCGGTTTACAAATTGCACAATGGGGCGAGCTACTCAAAGACATTTCACTTATACGACGGCGACTAGCATTATAGTGGTAGGAAATTGGACATACCCCTGTAGAATCGTCCACAGGTAGCTAGCAGACCTCCCCTCGCACGACCGCAATGGAGAGAGTCTCCAGGGCTAGTACGCTAACCATCAGACCAGAGAAGAGTTTGTTACGAACTTATTTACGGCAAACTAACCGTATTTTCTCGCAAAATTCGAGACTATACACAGCACCTTTTTTAGTATCGTACTACTTGGTAAAAGCACACATAAGCAGAGGAAATATGATAGAATGTACAGATTTTAAACTAGAACGCTTGTACAGATTATGGACGTAGGCGAATGATGGTGTAACGCCATTATTAGCCACTGTAGATAATCTGCGGACGTCTACTCACTGTGTGAAGGATCAGGTTTTCGGACTGGTGGAACCAACGGAGATACTTAGTGGGAAGTATTACGCCTTTCGGATAGGTTTCCGAGAATACCAGAAACTCAGCCTTGTGTGGCCTTAAGATGCAATCCACACCAGCCTGGCTTCCACGTAGTAGAATCATGTTCTCCCTGGTAAGAAATGGGACGTTAATTGTGAAGAATAAGGCTATCAATGATATTAAAATAGCTAAAACCAGCGTGCTACATACATGTACATGTAGTGAAGCAAATAACCTTAACCCTCCTGTTTGTTTATTGCAGTTACAAAACGGGGAGCTGGTGTAAATATAACTTCAAAACACGTAACAGCAAATAACAGCAGTCAGAATGCACAATATTTTACAAATTGTTACCAAAAATTGACAAATACATAATAAGAAAAGCTGTTTCGGAAATGTTTCGGAAATTTAATGGAAACTGTATAGCGTGTACGTGTATTAGAAATGTGATGGAAACGTATTGGAAACTGTAACATGTACTGGTTTCCGTTACGACGGATTTTTAGATTTCATTTTCTGGAAACTAAGTTACATTTGTACAGGGTACATAGACAGAGGCCGAAATTGGATGTCTTTTTAGTGACAAAGTCCACAAGCATACAGACTGATGGATTTTATTTCTGCATCACAGTTGATTACCACTAAAATATTCTGGATATTCGGCCAGGATCCGGCTGTACTGTACCTGTAGCATGTAGTTAATGCGTATTGAAGGCTATTTGGTCTCAACCCCTTCCGTTCCAGTTCACTCAAAAAATATTTAGCACATAGGACAAGGAGGAATTGAAACGAACAATGATAGTTATATCGGGGACAGAGGCCAAGAAAACACTAACTTGAAGTATTTGTAAGATGAAAGACCAATAAACATTGTCCAAAATATAGTTGGATTTATTTTTTTAGAACTTTTTTAACCGATTAAAATGCATTCGAAACTTTGGATTCTAAGGTGGCCCTTTCTGACCATATTGAGACTAGTGACGTCACATTTTTGCCTCTTAAAACACACATACTGCTAGACGTCATCATTCAGAACGCATATATAATCATTTAGATCTATGAATACATTCGGACAATAGATCTTGACATGAATTAGTTCTTGCACAAAAATACGGATGTGACGTCCCGGATACCCTTTTGATCACTACCATGACTACAGTATACAATATACCGCATAATCTGATGTTGTAAAACCATTTTACTTGGTTGGAAAACTTCCAAAAGCAGTAAATCGAATTATTTTTCTGACCAGTGTTTAATCGTCTTTCATCTGAAGTATTCCTCTCCAGCCGTAAATGGGAAGGCTTGCCAGCAGATGGTCATGGGTTTCCTTCGGGCTCCAACAGGTTTTCCTCCTACCATAAAACATGAATCCAATAAATAAATCAATAATTTCATCTGGAATATATACCTCCATGAAATATTTTCTTTGAACCTTTAAAAGGTGCGATTTGTGCCTCGACACATAATCGAGAACAAGTTGTATCCTTCGACTTAAGTTTACTGATTGTGCTGAATGGATTATGTAACCGCCATTTTGTTTTTTCTTATTTTCGTTCTTATTTTAGACGACTGAAAACCGTGTCTAACGGACGCGTACTGAAGAACAAACGACAAGATCAGGAGGATGCGGCGTCGTCGGACGTGGAGACAACCTTAGCTCGGGACGGAGGAGATGACGACTACTTCTACGACGAAATCTTCGGTAAATCCGACTTCACAGACGAAAAGACGAGTGCCGCCATTAAAGAGTTGTCCTCCCCCAAACCGGACGACGAATGGCCCGATCTGATTTTTGATGACGATCCGTTCAGTTAATTTTTCAGTTTCCAAAATGACGTGCGAGGTCCACATGCCAAGGTCACAAAGTGAATATATGCTGTCTTCCAACAAGTGTTTATTAAGCGGACATCGAGTATCCGGATCTCATATTTGTTGATCCGTGTAGTTGGTTGTTACTGTTTTTCAAATTGGCATGATGGTCACAAAGCGATTATATGCAGTTTTAAATAAAGGGTTCACTTTTGCAGTAAAAGAAAAATCATTTATGCTCAAATAATTACAAATGGAACTGATTCTTTCTCCGATAAAAGGGTGGTGTTAGGTTACAAAAATCCGTTTCAAAACCTAGTACGACACGTGCGGATAAACGCGGGCTGTTTCCGGGCTCTGCACGGTTTCATCCCACCAGAATGCTGTCCGCCGTCGTATAAGTGAAATATTCTTGTGTACTTCTTAAAACACCATTTAAAGAAATAAATGAACAATTTTCTTCATGATCCATACAAATTCCAAGAAGTTATTAAGCATGTACCGCATAATACACCTGCCATTCAAACATCGCCATGATTCATTCCAAGCCTAACTATATAATTTACGTGGGTGTCGCCGTAACAATGTATTTTATACATGTTGACAATGATGAGATCATTTATATGTACTTTCATTATATCAAAAATATAGGCATATAAATCGCTCAAGCAGTATATGTGATAAATAGGGTATACATATGTTCATGTGGAGATATTTAATACAATGTCGTAACCCACTGAAACCTGTAGCAGACATAACCGCATGCTTTATTGTATGCAGTACTGTATCTTTTACTGTATGCATTATTGTATGCATTGTTCTATCCGTTACAGTATGCATTACCGTATGTTTTATTATATGCATTATTATATACATTATTATATACATTATTGTATTAAGTAACAGAACTTTACTGCTCATTCAGTTAGTTCAGTGTACCCGCATATGTCCTTTATTAATCGTACGCCATGTTACGTATTACAGAGTAATACCCTCGTGATACAGATTGTCGGATACACCTGTACACCTGTACGCCCCATGTTACCTATTACAGAGTAATACCCTCGTGATACAGGTTGTCGGATACGCCTGTACACATGTACGCCATGTTAGCTATTACAGAGAAATACCCTCGTGATACAGGTTGTCGGTTACGCCTGTACACCTGTACGCCATGTTACCTATTACAGAGTAATACCCTCGTGATACACGTTGTCGGTTACGCCTGGACAAATGTACACCATGTTAGCTATTACAGAGTAATACCTTCGTGATACAGGTTGTCGGATACGCCTGTACACATGTACGCCATGTTAGCTATTACAGAGTAATACCTTCGTGATACAGGTTGTCGGTTACGCCTGTACACCTGTACGCCATGTTACCTATTACAGAGTAATACCCTCGTGATACAGGTTGTCGGATACGCCTGTACACATGTACGCCATGTTAGCTATTACAGAGTAATACCCTCGTTACACAGGTTGTCGGTTACGCCTGTACACATGTACGCCATGTTAGCTATTACAGAGTAATACCTTCGTGATACAGGTTGTCGGTTACGCCTGTACACACGACGCCATGTTAGCTATTACAGAGTAATACCCTCGTGATACAGGTTGTCGGATACGCCTGTACACATGTACGCCATGTTAGCTATTACAGAGTAATACCTTCGTGATACAGGTTGTCGTTTACGCCTGGACATATGTACACCATGTTAGCTATTACAGAGTAATACCTTCGTGATACAGGTTGTCGGATACGCCTGTACACATGTACGCCATGTTAGCTGTTACAGAGTAATACCCTCGTGATACAGGTTGTCGGTTACGCCTGTACACCTGTACGCCATGTTAGCTATTACAGAGTAATACCCTCGTGATACAGGTTGTCGGATACGCCTGTACACATGTACGCCATGTTAGCTATTACAGAGTAATACCCTCGTTATACAGGTTGTCGGTTACGCCTGTACACATGTACGCCATGTTAGCTATTACAGAGTAATACCTTCGTGATACAGGTTGTCGGATACGCCTGTACACATGTACGCCATGTTAGCTGTTACAGAGTAATACCCTCGTGATACAGGTTGTCGGATACGCCTGTACACATGTACGCCATGTTAGCTATTACAGAGTAATACCTTCGTGATACAGGTTGTCGGATACGCCTGTACACATGTACGCCATGTTAGCTATTACAGAGTAATACCCTCGTTATACAGGTTGTTGGATACGCCTGTTCACATGTACGCCATGTTACCTGTAACACAGTAATACCCTCGTTATACAGGTTGTTGGATAGATATGTACGTCATGTATATAAATATATGGCAACTTGAATTGGATGGATATACTATATCTGGGATTAATATAATACGTCTGCTATGTTAGTCGCAGATTATATGTAGGCCGTTGTCCAGGTTTAGTGTATACTGTCTCTACCTATAGAAAGAACGATATTTATTTGGGGGCATGAACACGTGATTGCAGGTAGGCTCTGTGTCAAAACATGATAAATAAGGATCGAACCCTTGTGTTTTATATAAGATGATTAAATGAAAATACAGTTAAGTGGCCATTGTTTTATAATTAACGAAGCTCTAATGTAACATGTATGACGGGATGTTTCACGTAGATTTGACCGGTTATTTTCCTGTTTTGCCGCGTTCCCGAAATTGTGCCATTAAGCTGTTTTCAGCGCTGCCATTGAGTTCTGCCAAACACCGTGCTATTTTAATAAACACTACCCCGTGCTATTTGATAAACACTACCCCGTGCTATTTGATAAACACTCCGTGCTATTTGATAAACACTACCTCGTGCCATTTGATAAACACTACCCCGTTCCATTTGATAAACATTACCCCGTGCT
This sequence comes from Liolophura sinensis, assembly GCF_032854445.1. Lineage (NCBI taxonomy): Eukaryota > Metazoa > Mollusca > Polyplacophora > Chitonida > Chitonidae > Liolophura > Liolophura sinensis. The sequence goes on from NC_088306.1 coordinate 28,084,880, forward strand.
ATTTGATAAACACTACCCCGTGCTATTTTGATAAACACTACCCCGTGCTATTTGATAAACACTACCCCGTGCCATTTGATAAACACTACCCCGTGCCATTTGATAAACACTACCCTGTGCTATTTTCATAAACACTACCCCGTGCTATTTGATAAACACTACCCCATGCTATTTAATAAACGCTATCCCGTGCTATTTGATAAACACTACCCCGTGCTATTGAAGTGTAGTCCACGTTTTGCTACTGAGTTGTATCCAGCACTGTGCTATTCAACTGTTTTCTTACTCAGTACTCTTGAGTTGCATACAACAGTGTTCTTTTGAGCTGCACATGCCCTACTCCGTGCTACTGAACTGTAGTCAACAATGCACTCACTACTAAACCGCAGTCAACATTATATGATTGAGCTGTACTCAACCCTAGCTGTGTGTACAACAGGACTGAGCTGTACATCTTTCCATTGTTCCTATTGCAATAACAGGAAAATAAAAAGAATATTCTCTTCACACAACCATATACACAAATGTATACATTCTTAAAATATGATTCCGAACAGCCTGCGTGAACACAGTTGGCTTGTCTGTACATATGCTAGAAATACTGTAAAAGGATTTCATTAATTCTTAACTTGGTTTATCTTGATTGGTTTTGATATGTCGAGATACTCATGTTTGCTGCAGTTATTGAAATGTTTAATACAAGAAAATCTGACTATATGGCAGAAATATTCCTTTGCCCGCAAGCGCACGACCGTCTTTTAAATGATGATCCTACTGTTTGCATTTACAATTGGAATGCATATGAAGGCCTAGATGTACATGTGGCCTATCCGCCTATAGCAAGCCTGTATACACGATGGCACTGCTTTTCCTTGCCACTTACATGTATATAGTCAATTTATATATTTCAAAGTACTGCTATACTTGTATTGTCTGGAAGTGACGTCATAGTATTTTGACATCATTTTATCTCTGGGAGAAGGGTTTTTGTAATAATCCTTGGCAAATAATAATGTCTTCAGTTCTTTCAAAAATTAACAACCAGTGCATTAGCTGAGTTAGAGTCATAGGACTTAATTATTCTCTGTCATTATCAAATTTAAAAGACAATTGTTTTGTTCCTAGACTATTCACCCGAGGATAAATCCAATGCATTTGACTGTATAGTTACTATAGAACACCTTTATTTTAAACATTATTTTTCATGTGCCGTGATTTGAATTCCAAAACGAAAGTATGAAAGGGTAGAATAATACGGTGTATATTTACGATCAGTGTTTTCAAACGATCACTTAAGTTGTGATAGAGGAATTAATATCACGTTTAATTATCAATAAATACTGTGGGTAGTCTTGTATTTCAACGCTTTGGTTTGTTTTCTTTGACGGTGTACGCAACACCCATTTTCATTTGTGAACGAAACAGTATTCTTTTTGGTAGGTCAGGCCTATAGTCTACTGGTGCTGATATGTGTTCTCAATAAAAATATAAACACACGAAGCAATTTTATATTGCTTTCTCTCAATATTAAATAACATGTAAACTCAATAATTAAAGTAAGTATTCATTATCAGTTGTGGTTTCAATTTCCACCAGATTTTCACACTTTTGGGTAATAACCCAGGCACCTCAGCAGCGTGTGGTCGGTAATCCCACAGTTCACGCTCTTCGTGCTGCTAACGGTGAACACACTTGGCACTCAGTGCTGTGAACTATGATTACCGACCACTCTGTTTTCAGGCTGCCATAGCTCCTGGATTAAGAGAAAATCTGGTGGAAATTAAAGCCACAAATTGTTAGGTTAACTCGTTATTTAGTACTGAGACAAAACAATATAAAAACTGCTTTCCAGCGTTTATATTTTTGTTGAGTAAATACTGTATTGGTGGAAGGTAAGTGAACCTTCATGCAAGACCACTCGAAAAGACTTCCACCGACCACTATCACTGCTACCAAGTCCGCTGTGCACAGTGATAGCAGTAACACCTTAAAAATGATCGGCCTTTCAGATTGCTACAGAGGAAAGGCATACTTGATTGTGAATTGTTTAAACCAGTATACCATGAACAAAAAAGGAGACGGAAGAAAGCGGAGACTCTTGTTTCCGTCTTAGTTACCGTGGTATGGCGGATATCTTTTGGGTGGAAGAAAACCCGTACTCATGTTACACGGTGTCAGAGGGTGATATCAACCATTTCTTCCCACACCCCGATAATGGAAGTACAGTAGAGAATTTTAAAAAATAACCCGAGTCTAGGATTGAACCCACGCCTTTGGTGACCTTAACCAGGTGGCCACTGTTAGCTCCAGAGTGTCTAAAGTGTGTATACTTTGGACACTTTAGTTATAAACTATATCTGCCCGGTTTCCGCCCACCATAATGCTGGCCGCCGTCGTATAAGTGAAATATTCTTGAGTACGGCGTAAAACACCAATCAAAAAAAAAAAAAACAAAAAAAAAAAACAAACAATTAAACTGGACATGTCGGGTGATGATAATCGTCAAAACACGCCCATATTTATATACGTTTTGCATCACATGCACGTTGATTTCGTTCGAGTGTATTTCTAAATTTGCATTCAAATCGTTAGATTCCATACATTTGACTGAGTACTTACTGTTTTTTTGGTGTTTTACGCCATACTCATCGATGTGGTCATTATGATGGGAGGAAACTGAGCCGAGAGCCCGGGGAAATCCAAAGACCGTCCACAGGTTACTGGTAGGTCAGCACACGTGTGACCCCAGAGGATGTTGAAGATTGGACTGGCTAATTATATCTTTAAGTAAGATTGTGTGTTTTGGTACTTTTTTAATTTATTTATTTCTTTGATTGGTGTTTTACGCCGTACTGAAGAATATTGCATTTATACGACGGTGACCAGCATTATGGTGGGAGGAAAGCCGGGGAAACCCACGACCATCTGAAGGTTGCTGACAGAAGCTACTTTATGGACGTCACTCAGAAAACAGTTTTACTTAAAGTTTATACATATCGCTATTTGGGATGACTCTTTCTACCAACATCAGAAAACTACCTGGAATAACTCAAGATTTTGAATCAAGCCATGCTCAAGCGATGGACTTGAACTCACAGCCATCGCTAACACCACTAGGCCAAGGAGCCCCCCAGACCACCCCTCCGGGTTATACAAGAGATGCTAAACAATGAAAATGAAATGCATTTATTTTTCAATAGGCTTAATTTTGTCAAGAAGATGCATGAAAATCATAGTGCAATTTGTAAAATACAAAAAACCGACACAAAAATGTTTTTGCTCCTAGATACATTTCTGAGAAAACCTCTTCTAGATATTACGAGTATATGAGGTGTGTGCTTAATAAAAACTGACACAAAAATGTCTTTGTTCTAAGATACAATTCTGGGAAAATATCTTCTAGATATTACGAGTATACAATGGGTGTGTTTAATAAAAACACGGGTAACTACTATGATGAGTACTTACTTCAACAATGTCAAAAGTCCCCTATATGTATGTCAACATAACTGAATAGACAGACAGGTAAAACTAACTATTTATTTTATACATAAGCTGCAAAAGTTGAATTACCTGAAAGTTGTACTCCAACAACTGAGCCCACCTATGTTGGACGGTTTAAAAGGAAAATGTGGACCTCTCCACCAGCCAGGGATGTCAGCAAAGGCCAGCAGCAAAGCACACTGCAATTAGTTGTTTCCCAATCAAAATTCTCACGTGTGTATAAAAAACAGCAGGGTTCCCTCACCATGAAGCTTTGTAGTTACATATTTACGCCAGCTACATGATCTAGTGACTGAAGCAGCTGAATACTGACTTGACTAACTTGGAATCCAGATCCCAGGATCACAAAGCGATCTTAGATTTCAGTCAATAATTTAAATCACTTTAAAATTGTTATTTCTTACCTAACAAGGTCAAATTGTTGCTTAACAATGTAAATTTTGGGTAAATTATTGCACAATAAATTTCAGCTAAAATAGCGGCAAGGAACATACCAAATTTAAAGACTGAAATTGTGACTCGTCAGGCTGTTTCATCATACTGGGCCAAGGTATATACTACACAGGTCAAGCTGTTTCATCATACAGCGCCCAGGTATATACTGCACATGTCAAGCGGTTTCATCATACTGGGCCCAGGTATATACTACACGTCTCAAGCTGTTTAATCATACTGGGCCCAGGTATATACCGCACGTCAGGCTGTTTCATCATACTGGGACCAGGTATATACTGCACACGTCAAGCTGCTTGATCATACTGGGCCCAGGTATATACTACACGTTAAGCTGTTTCATCATACAGCGCCCAGGTATATACTACACATGTTAAGCTGTTTCATCATACTGGGCCCAGGCATATACTACACATGTCAGGCTATTCCATCATACTGAGCCCAGGTATATACTGTACACGTCAAGCTGCTTCATCATACTGGGCCCAGGTACATACTACAAGTCAAGCTGTTTTAACATACTGGGCCCAGGTATATACTGCCCTGTCAAGCTGTTTTATCATACTGGGCCCAGGTATATACTGCACGTGTCAAGCTGTTTCATGATACTGGACCCAGGTATATACTGCACGTGTCAGGCTGTTTCATCATACTGGGCCCAGGTATATACTACACGTCAAGATGTTTCATCATACTGGGCCCAGGTATATACTACACGTCAAGATGTTTCATCATACTGAGCCCAGGTATATACTGTACACGTCAAGCTGCTTCATCATACTGGGCCCAGGTATATACTACACGTTAAGCTGTTTCATCATACAGCGCCCAGGTATATACTGCACATGTCAAGCTGTTTCATCATACTGGGCCCAGGTATATACTACACGTCAGGCTGTTTCATCATACTGGGCCCAGGTATATACTACACGTCAAGCTGTTTCTTCGTACTGGACCCAGGTATATACTACACAGGTCAAGCTGTTTCATCATACAGCGCCCAGGTATATACTACACATGTCAAGCTGTTTCTTCGTACTGGGCCCAGGTATATACTACACAGGTCAAGCTGTTTCATCATACAGCGCCCAGGAATATGCTGCACATGTCAAGCTGTGTCATCATACTGGGCCCAGTTACTGAATTCTTATTCGTTTAATACCATTACAGCATGTGATAAATATATGAAAATTGCGTATATTTATATTTTCCACAACTTTATACATGCATATGTAGTTTTTATAAAGGCTCTAGCAGCACAGGAGTCATCAAACCTGCATAAAACCCCAAATTGAAAGGTCTTTGTGGATATCCCTGCGTGCGGCATGCCACTGGCTTGCATGTGGTTTGCTATTGGTTTGTTACACATCCGGTGATGTGTGGTTTGCTGTTTGTTTGTTCGTGGTGTGCCTTGTAGCTGATTGATTGTTGTCGAAAGTTGTGGTTGGACAGTTAGTATTTCGGCAAATGACCTAAAATTTCGCCTGTTACTAAGATTGACCGTAAAAAGATGTTCTCGGGTTTGTTTGAAAGGTACAATGATATCCTACTAGGAGTTTCAGCACCAGAAGTAATATTTCACGGCCATTAATTACCTCTAAAAAGGCTCTTTTTCGAAGAAAACGTCCTTTACTGTATCACATCTTCACAACTCTGAATTTTCCCACGTAATGGCGCCATGATCCAAGCTCGGCTGACCACTGCTCTCTTGCGACACATGAGAAACGCGTTACCGGTTTACCCACCAAAAACCATACTCCTTAGAGCGCATGCGTAGCTCTCTGCCTTTCACTTTACATTACTCCCACCAACAGCAAATTCTGTACAGAAATCTTGCACAATGTCGAGGTCAGCAAGTTTAATACTGCTACATGAAGGAATGATAATTTCTTTGAAGATTCAGTCACACATATAGGCTAAACCTTATCTCAAAATGCTAGATACATCACCATTTTATACATACATGTTAAACTACAGTTATGGTTGTGCTCTTATTTTACATTTTTCAATGTCACTGTCCCTCATTATACAAGTGCATTTCAACAAAATATGTAACATGTAAATCTAGACGAATTTATTCTACAAGAGCACAAAACATTATTCTATATCTCCAAATGTTAATGAGCTATGGATTTTATAGCATGGTACAAGTCATACCCCTCACTGCACTGATTAGCAACACTGGTTATAAAGGCAAGATGAAACAACTAATTTACGGGAAGTGATACTACAGTGCCTAACATTAAAATGGATTTTATAGCATGGTACAAGTTATACCCCTCACTGCACTGATTAGCAACACTGGTTATAAAGGCAAGATGAAACAACTAATCTACGGGAAGTGATACTACAGTGCCTAACATTAAAATGGATTTTATAGCATGGTACAAGTTATACCCCTCACTGCACTGATTAGCAACACTGGTTATAAACTCAGGATGAAACAACTAATTTACGGGAAGTCATAATACAGCGCCTAACATTAAAAACATTTGCATATTTCAATAAACATTATCATTCTAGGCTTACTACATGGAACATATTAAGTTTTATTACATCTATCATGTTACTGACCGAGATAAAGGCATTCTGTGAACATTGTATACATCATCCCATTCAGTCTGTATCATGCAGTCAAGCAAAGCAAACCTAGTGCTGGCTAAAACATATTATACAGGATTATGATGTCACATTTGCTTACTCAACTGGTCCATCCATGAGTGCCATTGTCATCTGCTACCTAATTCCTCAACCATTTCGCATATGAAAGAGTAACTTGTAGTGCAATTTATGCACATTTTTTATTTCATTTTGGAGACAAAACTCCACTGCTTGGAATGGCCAAACTCAGGGCTTCGCAAAAAGTATAATTTTATCAGTCTACATATCATAATAAAAATACCCCCCCCCCCCCAGAATATGCTTGAATGTACATGTACATTTAGCACACTGCTTTCGTACATGGCATCTTTGCATTTGGGATGCTGTTCAAGGATCCAACAGTGAGATCACATGAGAGGGGAGATAACTCTCTAATTATGAACTTTTGAAGGTCACATACGTTTCACTATTTTTGCCTCCTCCCAATAAGGTCTGTTTTCCTTGTGGTCATCCAATGCAAATTGGTCCTCACAGTTGGGCTTTGATTCTGATATATGCTGGCAAAAATGTTTGGATAATCTTCACTTATATGTAACAGCACTATCAATCCTTAATTGTATTCAGCAAATTGGCATCAATCTGATCAACAGACAAACATTTTTCTTGCCTTTTCAAACTCTCTTTAAAAACCAAAAAAAAAAAAAAAAAAAAAACATCAAAAAACTATACTTAAGTCTCATTATCACTTCAGTCAACGTCAACTGAACTATTATTCATGATCAACTGATCATTACTCTGGCATTCTGATGCAACCAATGAAATCTCTTGTTACACCAAACACTGGTCAAACATTATGGTCTTTTCTAACCAATCATCTCTTTCATCACAGCAATACACTTCACAGCTTTCCTCTGTCTCGTCCAATCAAATTCACTCTTGCTGCATGTACAATGTGCCATCAGATGGTCCAATGTAGCCAATGGCTATCAAGATGACATCAACAAGTGTCCACACTCCCAAGCCTCCAAAGCTGAAAAGTTTCCCCAGGCCCTCTCTCCAGAGTCCGAGGTAGAAACGGTCTGCTCCCAGTCCACCTAGGGTTATGCTGGTGACAAGAGAGCGCAGGATGGAGCAAAAAACAGTCAGAAAAAAAAAACAAGAACACTCTTAAATTATTGCAGCATATGATTTGATATTTAACCTACAAAATTAAAAGATACTGGACAACTTTCATGAAAATTTCAGCTTCATAGTCAGAAATAGCTTTGTACATATGTATGTATGTATGTTTGGATTTTTATGTCATACTTAACAATTTTACAGTCATATGACGACAAAGAGTCATTAGGTGTGTGTACATATACTGTGTTATCTTGTGGCAGGGTGAGTCCATGCCGCCGAAGTTCTGTCACCACTGAAGCAGTGATGAAAGCAAAGTCACAAATACCATTATTAAAGTATCTGATATCACTTGATCCCAGGTGACCCAACTTTAACGAGGATGTGACCCAACCTTAAGGAGGGCACTCTATTCCTCTAAGCCAACAAAGCAGCCAAAATGGCTCTGTGGAATCATTCAGGACCCCAGAGGGTGGGTTGTGGACGTTTTGTTAAGATGCTTGTCTTTTAATTACAAGGACACACAAGGTGTGGATTCAATCCCAGCTCTGGACAGTCCTCAGCTCCCACTATTAATGATGGGGACATGATTACGTTAAATACATGTCATCTACAAAGCTCATGTAGCCACTGGCACAGTCTAGTGTTTGATGAAGATGCCTTGTCTTCCACCATTATGGCCCACTTTGGTTGCTTAAAGGTTAGAGCGTTCACCTCGAAATCGGGAGACCCAGGAACAAACCTAGGAGGGGTCATATCAAAGACTTGCTGCTGCCTCGACGCTCAGCACTGAGAGGTTAGGGCAAGGAAACATTACAGCTTTTCCCTGTGCCAGTATAGTGTGATTGGGTGGGGTGTCATGTCTGGTGTCTTCAGCATGATACTTCAGTGGCGGCAGCAACTTCATGGGATGGACTCACCCTGCCACAAGAAGACACGGTATATGTAAACACACCTAATCGCTCCTCGTCATCATATAACTGAAAAATTGTTAAGTACGATGTTAAACCTCAAGCATTCATTTATTCATTTAAACATCAATAAATCACTCCCACATCATCACTGTATAAAGCCCACCATATAATTTTAACACAATAAAAACAAATTAAAAAAAAAGAATTTTTTTAAAAATCCTGTACATGTACCTCAGAGCCAGTGCTGTAGACCAACGATATCCACTAGTCCAGTTGCACGGCAACTTTTTGTAAAATTTTCTATTCCCTGAAAAGTGAAGGCGATGTTAACATTTTGTTAACAATTGTTAAAAACGAGTCAAGCTTTGCGTTTCTGCTAAATTATGGATTTTAGTGGATACGTTCAGATCAATGCTGAACCACTGATACAGACTGTAGATTACAACAATAGGTGATAGTGTGTACGTCCCACCACTGTGGTATGTGCTCATGGTTGTAATCAACTGACACTGAAATACTTCAGCTGTTCTGCATTTTTATTTATTTATTTGACTGATTAGTGTTTTATGTCGTACTTAAAGTGAACGTAAAGTCAGCCTATAAATCTGAATTAATTAATAAAGTATTCTTCCAGAAATGTTCTCAAAATATTTTAAAAATTCTGCACGCCTTATCAATGAAATAAATAGCAAACAATCATCAGTACCTAGCCACTGATTTGGTAACAAAATTTTGCCATAGCTATCTAGAGTGACATCACAAAACCTAGGAGCTCTCCCATACCATTTGTATCAAACAATTTGACAATGAGAAATTACAAACAAAAACACCTGGTACCCAACCAAAGAGTATCAGCTCTGTTGCATGTTCGAAGGGCAGATGCTTCTTTTAGTTTGCATTCGGTCAGGGAGAAGTTCGTGGATACAAGCATCGTGTTTTAGCGGCCCTGCTCATCCTTGTCCTGCATGGGTGTAAGCATTAGGCCTAGCTGGCTATACCCACATCAGGGAATTTACCAAATAAAGCAGGACCTTCTGATTTATAACTCTTTCATTCAGATTTTCGGAAGATATTTTCGTAATAAATCTGGATTTTTCTAAGGAAAATATTTTTTCTTCAAGCACTGACTCTCCCAACACGATTTTCTTGCCAGCTCACCCTGGCATGTTACTGCAGTATCCTGCCCAACATGCACACATTGTGACACAGGCAGCTGTTCTCAGTTCTCTGCTCATAAATGTGTGGTCATACATGCCCATTTAAGACTTAAACTTATCTCAAAATACAATTTATTGCATTGATATCTGTCTATCCACTATAAGAAACCACACTGACAATGGAGAGCTAATAGTTTTTCTACGTGACAGCCAATTATCACGGGACTCTTTCAATGCTATGCATTGACCAATTTCATAAAGGATTCTACAACATGGCTACTCAGAGAGAATTGTCTTGTCAGTGCAACCTGTGGATGGTCGTGGGTTTCCCCCGAGCTCTGCCCGGTTTCCACCCACCATAATGCTGGCCGCCCTGCTATAAGTGAAATATTCTTGAGTACAGCGTAAAACACCAGTCAAATGAATAAATAAATTTATTAACTCTAACATTTATATGATTACTACAACAAATGATCTAAAATTTCGTCCATGACTATTCTCCACCTTTCCCCGGATTATGAAAGTTATAAAGAAAAATGTAAAATTTAACACCAAAATTAATATTTTCTGGCTTTTATTTGCCTCTAAAACAGCAATGGATTGGTCCTCTACACCCCTTGTCCCACCACCCCATCATGAGACGTTATTTTTCATTTCATTCCTGGTGAAAGCAAATGTGGTGCCTTGACCATCTGTAACCAAAGTGTGGGACATCCAGGTGACCTACTTGCAACAATAATAATTACCCTAATTCCTCAGCCTTTTTGCATGTGAAAGAACAACTTACATGTACGCTGCAATTTAAGCAGCTTTTTAATTTCATTTTGGAGACACAGCTACATTGGTTGGATTGGCCAATTTCAGGGCTTCACAAAAGGTATAATTATATCAGTTAATACAGGATACTGGATTCAGAATATGCTTGAAGAAACATCTTGCAAACATGCAAAAAGGTTGATGAATTACAGTGTGATTGGTCAAATGCGTGTTCTTGATTGACAGGTCAAAAAGGTCTATTGACTTACCCATGCAGGTGACTCCACTCTTGACGGTACAGGAGGCCATGTAGGTGGATCTGGGGGGTGAGGAAATGACTGTACAGCTGGTGTTAGAGCTACAGGTGTACAGCCAGGGTTCCATCTGGTAACAGAACCGGCAGGTAAACTCACGGGTAAAGGTGCGGTTTCCCTGAGAGAGAAAAACACACATGTACACACCAGAGCCAGGTTTCTACCAGGTAATAGAACCGGAGGGTAAACTCACAAGTAAAGGTGCAGTTTCCCTAAGAGAGTGAAAAACACACATGTACACACCAGAGACCGGGTTCTATCAGGTAACAGAACCGACAGGTAAGCTCACAAGTAAAAGTGCAGTTCCCTGAGACAAAAACACACACATACACACCAGATCCAGGGTTCTATCATGTAAACAGAAGCTGCAAGTAAACTCATAGGTAAATGTGCATTTCGTTCGAGAGACAAAAACATACATGCACGCACCACAGCTAATAGAACCAGCAGATAATCTTATGGGAAACTCACTGGGAAACTCAGTGTAAAATATGGAAAGGTGTCAAACCAGACTGTGCGAGAACCATCGGAATGTGTCATTTTCCATTCTGCATTTGAAAACGTCATTTGCTGCAACTTGAAAACATGACAGTCTCCATTATTTATTTCATGTTTTACCCCATACTGGACAAAAATTCACTGCTGGTCAGACTGGCTGTCAGTTTTATGAGTGGCCACATATACCTTTAGACAAAACTGCAGATTTACACAGGGTCAATAACACTGACATATTCAATCTCTAACCAAGACTTACAACGCACTATACTGAAATTGAATTCTTTGCCAGGATTACCTGTTGACAGAATCGGAGATATAAACTGAGCCAGTTATGGTGAAAATTTCAAACTTTAATCAAGACTTACAACACACGGTACTGGATCCTTGACAGTACAGCTGATGGCGTCCAGCTTGCCATACACACAGCTGGTATTGAATCCACACGTCAAACATTCCTGGCTGAGGTCTGAACACACTGCACCGTCGGGACAGTATTCGGACGGATTGTCAACTGTCACCTGTGTGCTGGTCGTGAAACTGTCTGTTGTCATAGCAGATGAATTATCTGCATTATCTGACCCCAGGTCTTGCGTCGGGAGAACACTTGGTTCTATTGAAACAAAACATGTAGCCAATAAGATATTATCAAGATGTTGATTAGGCCAGTACATGAATCGTCAGTTCCTCATGAACTAGCGCATACAACAGACGTGCCACACGCGATCATTAATTATCAGTTTACAATGAGAACGTGTAAATTTGAAGAAATTGTTACCGGTACAGAATTATGATTTAATACAGGGTTGGCTTAAAAAATCAGTCGATTGTTAGTCAAAGCCCCGAATTATGTCACCAAAAGCTGCGTGATCTCGTGAGACTTCAGAAATGCTGATTTGGCTTATTATTCATTGAAGAATCTGCTTTTTGCAACAAACACCAGAAAAGGTTGTGAGCGACGATGAAAGGCCCCAACTTTGTCTTAATAACTTCCTCTAGTGACTCTCACTATAAACCACATGACAACAACCTCGACTTAAAAACTCACCCACTGTTTCCCACGTTAATTAATACACTGTTTCTGGAGGTGTGATATACATCAGTCGGTGATTTTGATCAAGCTAATACTAGTGTACCGCATATTTGTCGTCTCTTTGTTTACGTGTCGAAAAGTGAACCCTGAATAATACAGAACAACATTGATTAATCGTAACTTACCTTCGGTCAGGTCTGTTGTCGGTGATGTGGCATTGTGCCATTGAATAAGAACATTTATGAGGACATAAAGTATGACACTTGCTTTAGAGACCATCCCCATCCTGCTATACACTCAGTAATGACATCCTGTCAATTTCTTTTCGAGGCAGCGATGCTCGCCAGGTACTTGCTCTCGCTGTTCTCGCCGCTCTCGCCAGACGGCGCTACCGTAACAGTAGTGAACTTCCGTGCATACTCCCCACAGCGCACGTTCTGCCCTCGATCCTCTGCAGCAAATTTACACGTGACTATCATGGCAGTTAACTCTTGACTTTCCAACTTACATGTAGATGATTTATTTATTTGATTGGTACTTGAAGCCGTACTCCTGATCACTTTTCCTAAAATGCATGATTTCAAAATTCACCACCCTGCGGAGCCCCGCTCCCATTCTTTTTTGTTCTTTTTCATTTCACATGCCAAACGTAGCCTACACATATTTTAAAATAAAAATAGAAAAATAAAACATGAAAAAATTAAAATAAGAAGTGATACAGGTATGAAATGCTGCAGATAATTGTGTTTTTTCCCCCGGAGGTGGTAAGGTGCTCCATATTTTAAAAGAGAGGAAGTACCGGCTGCCGCCATATAGGCCTAGGAACCTACAAGTTGTTTTGTTTGTTTTTTTTTGTTGTTTTTTTCTCTCTCTCAATTAGGCCAAAGTACTCAACACTGCGTTTTCTTGGGTGTCCAGCAATACTCCTAGTAAGTGTGAATGCTAGTTTCTCACCAGCTATAACACGCACCATAGAGACTATAACGCAGATTCTATCATAACATGCATAAGCTGTGGCGCAAAAGTCCCTCTTTTCCTTATAACGACGATTCACTAAAGCGTTCATGAAAATTGCATGTGAGCCTACCCATTCCAGAGTAAGTCGAGGCTTGTTTTTTTTGTTTACTTATTTATTTAATTGGAGCTTTACGCCGTACTCCAGAATATGTCACTTATACGATGGCGGCCAGTTTTAGGCCTATGGTGGGAAGAAACCGGACAGAGCCCGGGAAACCCCACTACAATCTGCAAGTTTGCTGGAAGCCATTCCCACGTACGAGAGGAAAGGAAGCCACCATGAGCTAAACCTGAACTCCCAATGATAACATTGCCCTCCGCTGGAACGCTAACCACCAGGGGTCGATTGCACAAAGTAATTTCTGATTTAAGTCAAAATTTAGAACCTCTTCACAATGCTTTGTTTCTGATATTAGAAGCTGAAATTTGGACATATTGGACATAAGATAACATTGATGAAGTGGACACATTGGTGAGGTGGACACAATTTTTAATTTCTAAAGTACCAGTAAGTTTTAAGATTGTATTTCAAATTTTAACTTAAGTCAGAAATGAAGCCCCGAATGAATTTTAATTTTAACAGATGAATTTTTGGAGTGTAGCCCAGGCTGTATATAAACGATATAGGCCTATATATGATGATGAGAACTTGAGGAAGTGATGTATACTCATACACACATACTCAAACTCATACACACATACTCATACCTACATGTATGCTCATACATGCTCATACATATATACCCATACATATACTCAACGCATACTCATTTATACTCACAATTTATATTTTCTTTGTTCTATAAGAAGCCGAAATTTGTTACGTATTGACGAAATGAAACGTGTTGAGTTGGGAGGTGGAAAGAGTGAGTGAGTGCTTGGGGTTTAACGTCGTACTCAACAATTTTTCAGTCATATGACGACGAAGGAATCCTTAGGGTGCATGTGCGTGTAATGTGCCTCCTTGTTGCAGGACGGATTTCCACCGCTCTTTTATCTAGTGCTGCTTCGCTTAAGCGACTTACCGAAAGCAAGTAAGCCGCCCCGCCTGAGCCATTATACTGATACGGGTCAACCAGTCGTTGCACTATCACCTTCATGCTGAACGCCAAGCGAGGAAGTTACAACTTTCTCTTTTAAAGTCTTAGGTGTGATTCGACCCAGGATTGATCCTGGATCTACCGGTCCCGAGGGAGGTGGAAAGAAGTGGCATAATGCTTGGAAAGTGGGCGACTCGTGATACACGTGACAAATAAATAAATAAATTAGAATAAACTCAAAGAAATGCATTGTTTAAAGATGCTTGAATTTTTGTAGATCGTAATAAGCATTATTGTCCAACCTAGTGCATTATTTATTCATTTCTGGGGTTTATTTATTTATTTATTTAATCATTAATTCCATTTCAGCAGGCGATCTCGGCGTGGAGAAGGAACATGAGATTTGGTAGAAATTCCTGCTCGCTTCCCCCAGATCTTTATGTAAAGCACTGTGTATAGGACTGACATGATCAAAGCTTTGCCTACCAATTAAATATCGATACAGTTTCAGATCCAGATGTCTCACACGTACAGAATCGGTTGTCTGTAACGGATCACAATTCCTCACGGATAATTATCGGAAGAGTATACCTTGCTTGTAATTACCTTGGTGCAAGTTGTCTCGCTCCTTATTAAACGTATAAGAGGCAGTGTCTAATACTAGAGCCACCCATTTCAAGCTAAGTAGCATTTAACACGCCTCTTTAAACCATAATTTCACCAACAGAGACACGTTTTAGCTAAATCTGTTATGTAACGGAACGGGCTGTAGTCTTTAGACAGTCTTGTTCGTAATCAACCGTTACTAATAGAAGCAAAGAGCTATTGCCGGTGGAGAATTCGCGGCTGCGAGTAATACAAGAATAGACTGTCATTTGAAGTACATGTATGTGAATCTGTACATGCGCTTGAGGATACAAAGGGATTAGCAAAACTATAGTATAACATTTCTACGATGGAAGTTTTAAACGATTTTGAAAGCATGCATACCTCAATTGATGTATTCATTTAATTGCTGTTTTACACCGTACTCAAGAATTTTTCACTTATTGGCCTAATACAGTGGCCAGCATTTTTGTGGCCAAGCCCAGGAGAAACACAAGACCATCAGCAGATTGCTGAATCACGAAGCACACGAAGCGTGGGCTCAATTCCAGGCTAGGACAATGAATCTGTGCATTCCCCCGCATTCACTATGCTCATGTGGGGCCGTGGTGACAGTTAATACAAGAGGTGAAGGCTCTCGTACTGCATGCTCAAATCTTACGTGCGTTGAAGATCACTTTTCGTCCACCAATATGGTATAAAAACCTGTCAGTTATTTGCCAAAGGTCGGTGGTTCACACCGGGACTGCGGCTTTCTCCACCTATGCATAAAACTTACTACCATCGCATATTAGGGAAAGTTCGTGTGTATGATGTTAAACAAACAATTAATAACCCAATGCATATATAGAGCAACAAAATTTAAAACATATGCTGAAATAATTGATCAGTCAATCAATCAATGTTCACACCAATCAATCAATCAGTCCATGAAACACATTTGGCGCAGATTCAGCCTCAGGCTTGAAATGGCTGATGTTTCCGAACAGAAGTAAGTTCGATGAACTTTCGAAAAATCTGTTCTTCGACAATCAAATTTTACTAAATGTAGCAAGAAATGGATCAATCAAACTGTTACTTCATTCAATCGAATCAATAGATCAATCAATTAATAAATTAACGTTGAACTGAAACCCGTAGGGCACAAACTTGCCAGCGCCCGGAAGCTTTCATAGGTGGATAATCAGGGAGCCATCGAGCCTCGCCAGCTCAGTGTCTAAAAAGTCTAAACCAGCGAGAGCCGGTTTCGAAGGCACCACCTCATTAATCAGAGATTTGTTCTACCACCACTTAATAAGTGTTAGGGTTCTGTGAGTTAAAATCCATATTATCATAAAGGAACTGGCTAAAGCATTTATCAATAACGACAAATCATGCAAAAATCAAAAAGCCAATCATAGAGTTCATTGACAAGATGTTTATTTACATTATTTACATTCACTGATATACAAATCCAGAAAAGATAAAAAAAAATGATGGAAATACAGATGTATAAATATTCTATTCATTACCAAGTCGTGTTAAACGTTAAAAACAATTATATAGAATGGAATGTAAGTATTTATACTCGTAAACAGTGGGGTAAAGACAACAATATTATTTCTTGGTTTCGTGTAATTAAACTGTTGGAGAGTATTGAAATAACTCAGTGATATATTTAAACAAACATCAGGCTGATAATGGGTTATTCCAGAATTAATCCAGGCGCCCCAACCCCTACAGTCAATTGCTACCCCATCCCTTAACTTTAGAAGTTCAGATGACATTTTTTGAGTATGTTTGTGGGTATTTCGATAATAAGAAATCCATTTCTTTCTGCATTTCTTTTAGAAAAATAGGGCGCATAGTATAAGCAAGTTTGTTTTGAAAAGATTATCAATAAAAAATCATGGACTCCTGGCAACCAACAATTTTTAGAAGCTCCTGCGAGTTACATCTGTAACTGGCTAAGCATATCGATCCTTTCATATAAGGTACGTAGCTCTCACTTCCAATAAACTAACGTAAATGTACTTACACAGACACAACCTATTCTATAGTACTCAAAATGCCCTCTAAGAGATGATCTTGTTAGAGGCATTGTCTGGAAGTCATTCTTTAATCGGCAAGGTTCGAATCCAGCTCCTGCATTGAACTAATTTTGGTTCAGTCAAGAGAATGCATCGAGAGGCCGCCATTGTCACACTGTTTGAAACTTTTAGACTGGCCATCATTGCCAGAGTAATCAAAGTTCGTCGCAGGTCGGAATTTGGATTGTTGGTTCTCACCGTGAATGGAATAAGCTGAGAAGTTGTAGTCGCTGTCAGTGGCAGAATTCCCGTAAGGTGACGAATAGCCGGAGGCAAAGTGACTTCTCAGGAATGTTGATGCGGCCGAAAAGATATCGGGGGATTCCCCACCAAAGTAAGCAGCCGTGGGTACAGACTGATGTTGTGAATTGCCCCTAAGATATGCTGACGCAGCAAAAGCGTCCGGGGAATCCCCTAGAAGACGGTTGTCGGAACAGAAGGAATCTTCACTGGATTCACCGCTCGGGGTCCCCACAGATGATGGACCGGTCCATGCTGAGGGTCGATATGGGGTCGCAGCAGCCATCGTGCTGTACATATTGGTGGGCAAAGATAAACCCCTTTCCGCCATGTCTCGTAGACTCAAGCGAGAAGGAGTTTCAGCAAAGTTGTCGAACGCCGACTGATCGCTGGTAGGGAAAATCCCACCATACGCGCCTTGTCCATAATTATATGGCGCTGGTCTTGCTGAAACGTATTCCTGCCTTGTCTTGGATCCCACCGGTGGATCTTTTTCCAAAAGGTCTGTTAGCGCAGCAATGTAGCTGATGGCCAGCCTCAGCGTCCTAATCTTAGAAAGACGACGAGATCCCAGACGAAACTGGTCCGGTATGCAACGTCTCAGACTATTCAAGGCGGCGTTAAAGCGATTCATTCTCAGTCGCTCCTGATAATTTGATCTCAGGCGTTTTTCTTCTTCTTCGGGGGTTTCCTCTTCATCGTTTGTGTCGTCTGGTCCGATTGGTTCATCAACAATGTGAAACCGCGCGCCAGTTTCGTCTCCGGAATCCCCGTTCTCTGCCGTCCGCTTTCCGTTCAAATTCCTCTGATTATATTTTTTAACATTTCTTCTGGAGACAGAGTCTTCGCTTTTGTCAGAAAATAAGTCCGATGACTTGTTTGAACTTTCTTTCATGGCCTGTTGAGGCGTATTTTCACTCTTATCCTCCATTTCGGTAAGTGATGGCGATACGTCTTTATCTAGTTCCGGGACACGATGCACAAATGTCAGAGTACAGCAGTTCTCGGATTAATAATTCTAAATAAAAAGCAAACGATCCTTGAAAACACAGCCTGAAATTTCAACTTCAGTTAACGAGGAAGACGTATTATACACGCAATTGCCGTTTGACAATTCAGATTTTTGGTACAGCCAAACACTGTAGTAATCCACGCTGCACTCTGTCAACTGTTGTACGTACATGTACATTGATTTCCACTGGACTGTTTTCTGGGGTATATATACCTGATGAAGTGGCAGTAATTCGACACGGTTTTTGACTAATTCCTCTTTGGCGGGTGATGTACAACAGAACACGGTGTCCCTTGTTTCAGCAGCGGTCATTAAAATGTCGCCTGAGGACGCCATTGTTATAGTTTCCGGAGAAAGAAGGATGAAATGGGTGGGGGGATCCTTTGCTGGGGAGAGGGAGAAATGTTAACATTTTATTGTGGGTTATTGATTAGTGAGGGTGGGGCTGTTGACTTAATGTAAAATACAAAAAAAAAACTATATAAGTAAAGACAAGACGGTTATTAATTTTTATTTGGATTCGCAGGCTTAATCTCAATAAGCTCCGAAGAAATTTATTTTGATGATTTAAATATTTCGACTTTAATTAAGTCACCCACAGGAGATTTTTCCAGGAGATTTAAATGTCGTCTTCATATACAGCTTATATACATCGTCAGGTAAGTTAATAATACCTGAGAGGTGACTGCACACATTAACCGTCATACTTATCCTATAAGCGAAAGAAATAACAAAACATCGGAAACCAGAAGTGTTCTATGGGACATGAGTTACAAACCCATGTATATAACCCATATACACGAATACATGGCAGACGAGTGTGGTTATTTTGTATCCCTGTTTTGTATTTTGTATCCCTGTTTTGTATTTTGCAACCTGTTTTGTATTTTGTATCCCTGTTTAAAAATTTGTTTGCATCGGTAAAGATTCAGCTATTTACAGTAACATTTTTTTAAGGAATCGTCATCTTTGTTTTAAGCCTGAACAAATTTAACATGTTGGCTTTTTCTCAAGATTTCATCTTCAGGTTGTCATCCCGTATAATCAGCTTCAGTGCTATTTGTCACAGATACGTAAAGCATCAGATTTATCTACAGCATGGATTAATACGCAAGTTTTCTACAACTTGCATAAGAAAGCATTTAGAAAAAATGTAGCATTTGTTCAGATATGAACGGCCAGCTCTCATTTGGGCATCAAGGAAATCCAAACTGATATTACACGGGTATGTATCATTACATATAAGTTAATTTAGCTACAGTGTTTTGTGCCGTATATACTTATACGATGGGTTCGTTTATTACGATTCATTCGGGGAAGTTTGAATCACACCTAATATATCTTGTAATAAAACAAACTCTTTTTTAATTCATTCATGCGATCCTTTGATTAGTTCTCAAGAATGTTTCCATTGTATTCAAGATGGGTGTAAGAAATTGGAGCACTTAATATTAGATTTTAATTCTTCAATCTTTGGCCAAAACAAGCTTTACTGCGAGTAGCCTGTTTGTGTATTTGGGAGGATTATCTCTAATAAACAATTAGGATTATCTTCATCCGAACTCGGGCAACTACTTTAGCAAAGGATACTTGTTTCTAATGCAAATATACATTCTGGTATAAGTGCTTATATACAATGTGGTGACCACTGTGGCCATGTATAATTATAATGATCACTACAGCAAGAAACTATTATTAACCGGAAAGGATATACGTATGTTTGACAATAGCGCTGAAATTACATGTAGCTCTCTGTGTTTATCTGTCGCTTGTGGTTGGTCAAATGCTCGACTCCTTATATAATAGCACTGGCCAATGACTTATCAAGAGGCTTTGATGCTATAGACTATAGGCACTTTCTGCGGGATGCCAAGGCAATCTTCGAGCTTGTTTAAAGACAGTTGTATTGAATATTTCAATTAAAACTCTAACTTTTATGTGATTGGTTACAGAGCCATAACTATGAGTGTGTAATTTAATTTTGTTGAAGTGAAACTCGTGTAAATCAACATCACGCTCTAGAACGAGATTGCAGGCTGTTAGATAGTCTAGTGTTCCGGTATCAATCCTGTCGTTTGGAGAAAAAACATGTGTAACCCTGACGATGTCAGAAATCCCTAATATGCAGGGACATTGTTCTTTTACACATAGAATATAAGTACTGAGAGTTAATTTTAAAAAATAGTAATCATTATATAAATGTATATATTTGACCCGTGTTGAACGATCAATATATATATATATATATTCATGCTGATTTATGTCATTTATGTATTTGACTGATGTTTACGCCGTTAGAGCGTTGTGTGACGGTCACTCTTGAAGGAGAGACAGTAGCGTAAAAAAGTTTCATGGAGAAACGCAAATAAACCAGATTGTACTATGTATTAACTTTGTTTTTAGTTTTATGCCGAATTCAAGAATATTTCACTTATACGACGGCGTCCATTATTCAGTATAATGGTGGGAGGAAACCGGACAGAGGTCCGCGTGTACACATGAAACTTCTACCAGACCTTCCCACGCACAACTCACAGCAACTGTATTGGTGGGAAGCTAATGAGATGGTAAACCACTAGGCCACAAAGTCCCTCGGATTACACTAAGATGTAGGACTATCTTATATGATTGTAGAGAATGGTCACTGCTCCATGGCCTCCTGGCGTCAGGTGAAAACGGGTGATCCATGGAGCGATCGCCGTACACTTCATATAGGCACAACAGTGTCTGTATGAAGCGTATACACTAACGTCCGTCAAATGTAACATTTTTTCGGTATCATTTACACTTATATAAAAACTCAGTAGTACCCAACGGCTGTGTGCAGGGGTAAGTCTCAAAAAGTGCTAATGCCAGTTACCAATTAAGCCGGAGGATTACATATAGGTGAACACTCGAAAATTTAGCATTTGTCCTACATATAACCTTATATTATCTAATCTGCATGCCGCTAATACATTTGCTTTCCCTCGGCGTTCGTGGATCATCGGAATTCCATTTTTCAATCTTATGAAATCCGTTTTCTTTGGACTTTTTTGCCACTTTTAGTAGAAAAGTTTAGATTTGAAGGTTTTTGTTTTTGATGTATCTTTTTACATAGCGGTATATTGGAAATCCTCCTAAACATCGACAGGGTCAGTTATATACATCAAGTATATATATATACATGTCCTTAGTTGTTTATGCATGTTTTTATTTGTTTATTTATTTATTTAACGCCATACTCAAAAGCACTGGAAAGAACATATGTATCAAGCATTAGTCGTAACTTTTCATCGGTACATTTATATGTGGGAGTTAACAAATGAATCTTTGGGACCGTTGGGGCCGATGTTATTAGCGTGCCGACGCGGCGCAATGACTAATTAAGGCTCTCACCAATGTTCATGCTGAATTCCTCTCCGGCTGTATGCGGGAAGGCCTGCCAGCAGACTGCGGATGGTTGTGCCCGGCCTCTGGCCGGTTTCCTCCCACCACGCTAGCCCCCGTCGTATATAAACGAAATGCTCTTGAGTGCGGAGTTAAATACCAATCAAATAACTAAATCAAAATCTTGATGTTCAGGACTATTTTATTTGCCCGGCCAGGTTTATTGGTGTAGGAAACCGGACAGGGCCCGGACGAAGCCACCGCCCTGCGCCAAGTACCAGAAAAAATCCCCTAACTAGAAGCTGCAGAGGATTCAGCCGAAACCGGGCTGGAAGGACAAAATACAGGATATCTGTAATAAACATGAGCTGAATCTTTGTCTAAAGTTTGTATGGCAAGCTAATGCGTACTAAATAAACAGCATCAACTCTCAATCGGAAGTTTAACATTAAGTAAATAAGTCTTCATAATTACCTGTATACATATCAATCGGCACAGTTGGAACCCATTTAAATCTGCACTGACATACATGTATATACATATAACCCAATCGTTCGCCAGCGCACTGTCCTGTTAACGTTTCCTTACGCGCAAACTCGGCATGGATCGCACGTTAATGGACATGACAGAATTCCAAATACAATTATGAATCATAAATAAATGCTAGAAAGGCACGTGTTTGTAATTAATTCCGAAAGCCATTTCAGAGAGAATGAATTGGTGTAAGGTGCTGACTTGACTTATTCACTGACATGAATATATTAATTACAAAGTTATTCAGTGATGGGATACGGAAATACATGGTGTCAGTGACGCTTATATTGAGCGAGAAGTCAAAGGACATGTTTCCTGTAACATTCTGTCTCTTTACAATAAATATCAAATCTTTTGTATCCCTTGCTAAACCCATAGAATACTGATAAAAATGTATATTTATTTACTTACATATCTGCATGTATACTGATTAATGTGTTTGCATATATTGATTGATTTTTTGCACACCGGGCACACAAGCATATGTATTAAGAGACTGAAGGTTCCTTTCCTCATTTACAGCGTTCGAGTTATCGACTTAACCCCAACACCTTTCCCTTGGGTCGTCAGGAATCTTCACCTCAGGATAGCCCCACCCCAAATCTTCACCATTTACTTCTTACAGGTTTATCACGTGTCTGTATAAAGACGACAAGGTAATTGGCCCTATACAGTGCTGACAATGTCTTATATACAATACGGCTTCTGTTCAAGAACAACCATTTGGGGCTCACTGTATACGCCCCCCCCCCCCCCCAATAACCCTCCTAACACTCCCACACCTCCCCGTCCTCTCACACTTACTCCTTCCGATCAGTATCGCTGATCCTCCCTGGCTGAAGTTTCTGAATGTATGCTTACTTCGGTCCATTATTTCAGATCAAAGTATAGCTTTACGTCGTTATGTAACGTACATGTATAACAAAAGATGACATGACATAAGGAGTCGTTTGGACGCTCAAGAACATTTAGTAATTAGGTTCATACTTCGGGGTTCTTTCTTAATTACAACTTGAGAATTTATTTAATATTTAAAACCCTTAAAGTTACTTGGCTTTAGATAGGAAAGCATTAGAAAGACTCCACAGAAAGCATCAGGCAAAGTTTATAGCCATCGATGTATGCATATGTACATGGCTAAGGGGAAAATCGAGTACGACGTTAACCAAAAATAAAATATTTGAAGTAACTAGAATACTTTAAAAATAATTATTGTGACATTCAAAGTCACATTAATTATGGAAGAGAACTTTAGAAGCTTTCTCGGCTTTTTTGAGACTCTGCAAAAGTTTTACCTGTAGGCCTACAGCCCCTTTGTGGATTATAGTCAGTTGCAGTTGACACACGCATACAGACGGCATAGTTTATTATTGCAAATAACGTTTGCTTTGTGCTTGGTCGAGTTAGTAAAAACGGTGCAGTGGAGCGACAGTCTTTCTGGGCCAGCATACACATATACATGCGATGCCAGGAGCTAGTTTTGGTACTATTTCTGCTGGTAGCGTTATACCGAGCAGCTTGTACATAAACACCAAGTTCCGACCCATCGGCTATATGCACTATAGGGAAACTCTGAAATTGCTAATGGTAATTAACAATTATGAGCACAGTTTACACATACCTCTGTACATACAATATTACATGTCTTTGGCATATAGCGTATATGACGCGTGTGGGGAGAGGGACATGTAGTTGGGGGGCGGGGGGTGGGGGGATAGCACATGTAACACTCACCAGGGTGTGAAAATTCGCGCGCCATTACATCCTTTACACAACTTTTGTTATCTAAATTACCACAAGCATTTCCTTTCAGTAAATAAATGAATAAATAGTTTGCCTTCAACCGGCGTTTGTAGATTATCTTATTATGAGATTTATTTTCTTGAAATATTTTGCTTTTCCTCACTTCAAACTAAAATTTTAGCTCTACAGGTTTGATGTTTCTGATGTAAAGTTATAAATATTAGAAATCCTCTAATACATCGCATATACAGTATGCCTGTTTTTCCAGGTGGAATTTAGACACTTCGCTGGGAAGTACTTGCATGTAACAAGTACATAACATAGCCCTATGTATGGCCTACAGCTCGTCACCGGTATATAACCTATTTATTTAGTTGATCACGACAAACATTTTCCCCTCTATGACACGGTTACCTTTGTCCCTTAAGTTCGATGTTTAAATAAATAACAGCCTTCACAAAATACCCCTATAGTCCTATATGTCAGTCGGCGCGAGTTTGACAAACCTGGGCGGCAGGGGAGTTACTTTATTATCTTAAATTCCTAGCTTAGAGTGACTACCTTAATGACAGGCGGAACAATTCTCGATAAAAATTAATTTTCAATCGAATTAAAAATGGCGAATAATGTCAGGCATGAAACTCCTCCGGCAGCTCTGAATTTTTTTAGGAGCTTTTTCTTTATTTTCACTAATATAGAAATAAGATAAATTTTGAAAGTACTGAAATCAGCACTCTGTTTACTTTCAGAACAGGTATACATATATGTACATTCTATCAATTATAGTTTGGATTACTCATAACAAAATGCTGAACGTGGCCAAGACAGATTTTAGTATCATTAATCAATACTCACATAGGGCACAACTGGAGTTTAAGTAAATGTCCGATTTTATCAAAGGAATCAGAAGCTAATGTTACAGACAAAACAACATTTGTTTTTGTAAAACATCATAGTGAAGTGTTTTTGATTGCATGAGTGAATTGGCAAACTACAGCTACTGTATCAGCTACTTACTCAACAGATTCACGACTGTGAGTGAGCTGGACTGTGTTTCATTAAAACCTATATGATATCTGGTGTAATCCCTGTCTTCTTTTCCTGATATTTTGGGGGGGGGGGGTTGATATATATATAGATGCATATTAAATAACTGATTTTGAAAATCTAATGGTGCCATTTGCCGCAACAGGTCTACAAGAGGCTGAAAGTTTCTTTTTTTATTCAAAGCGTTCGGGTTATAATCAGACACCCTTCCTCTCCCCCCCCCCCCCCCCGACAAGGGAATGGGCTTACATGTATCAGCAACATCCTTCCTTTACGAATCCCCTTCCCATGCACCTTCACCACACATGCCGTACAAGTACTAACCACCGATCCATTCCCAGTAACGGCCGTGGGGATAATTACCCTTATCTATTACACAGTGCAGACATTGTTTCGTACAGAGTTTGAGAAGCGATGGAGTTGACATAAAGCTGCTCCTGTTCAAGAACGTATCACATTCTATGCCAGATCCTAACCACTGCATCCACCCCCATACACAATCCCACTGCTACCCACTAATCCTTTCCCCCGCTAATTCCACCCCCAGGTCAGAAAACGCTGTGCATGCACAATTACATACTCCTTTCGAAATTATAGATGTTCCATATAGTGGCTATCATTATGATGTCCATTGGTTTACATCCAATCCAATGTAACAACGTAACAACGTAACAACGTGACAACGTTACAACGTTACAACGTTACAACGTTACAACGTGACAACGTGACGTTCATTTTAACGTTGCAGAAAATTTGGAAGCTGCATAATGAGTGAAAATTTCTGGTTTGTTCCATTTGTCAGGACGGATCAGAATGACAATAACGGCACAGTTCAGTAAAACTTCTGGTATCTTTTAAAATTTATATTGGTTTCCTTTACCAATAAACCTGGTCACCGTCGTGCAAGGAGACCTCGAGTATACGGCGTAAAACCGCGTAGAAAGGAAATAAAACGAATACTTTAAATTCGCTCAACGTCTTTTAAAACCGAGACACACGTCGCATTAGGAGAGAACCGGATATTATGAGTCTCAGACCACTTTCTTTCTGAGAATTAGTTTGCATCCTTAATTCTTGTTGATAATGCAGAAACAAATAAAGGGCATTTAAATTGTGACTTGTTGCAAATAATAATATATTAATCTGCCCAAAACACACACTGAAAAAGTAATCTGTTAATTTTAACCGAAAATGTGTTGTCCGAGTGATGGAATATAGAATTCTATATTATGTTATTATAACATAACAATGTGTCGCAATAAATATATATATATCCTGCTAGCCTAATATAATATTTATGATGAGTGAGTGAGTGCCTCGGGTTTAACGTCGTACTGAACAATTTTTCAGTCATATGTCAACGAAGAGTCCTTAAAGTGCATGTAATGTGCCTTGCTGCAGGACAGATTTCCATTGCTCTTTTCTCTAGTGCTGCTTCACTGAGACGCCTGACCGAAGGCAAGCAAGCAGCCCCGCCGGAGCCATTATACTGATATGAGTCAACCAGTCGTTGCACTTTTCCCTTAATGCTGAACGCCAAGCGAGGAAAATTCTTCCTCTTTTTTTAGGTCTTATAGGTGTGACCCAACCCAGGATTGACACTGCATGGATCTACCGCTTCGAATGTTGAATGTTTTATTTTGAGTTGTGATATGACAGGTGTGCTATGTTTAACAGAATAAACTGCTGGAATAACAAAATACTTCCTAGCATCTTTCATACAAGAAACTTTCTGTTAAATTTAACAGATTACTTTTTGAGGGTACATTATTCCACTTTATTAAAAACATGTCAATCTAACTAACTTACGGTTTGCTCTGTGAAATTATATAAGTGTTGGCTGCACGAAATGTTGGAAACCCACGACCATCGGCAGGTTGCTAGAGGAAGCCAGCAAGAGCTAGGGTTGAACTCACAACGATCGCATTGGCCAAAAATTAACATGTGTTTTATTTAGTACGCAAAAAAACATCGATTTACGATTTACACATCGTTCCTGGAGATTACAAAGACCAGGTAGAATAAAGCTGATAGTTTTATGGGCCCCGGCCTCTCCCCTTTTAGAATGCTCAACACGCCTAGACCTTAATAAAACTGTCATCCTGATGTATGCTGACTGACACTTTCACCTGGATATACATATACAATGCAGCTATCAAAATATAAACACCTGGATCATATATATACATGTAAATTAAGCCAAAACAGTCCCGCTCTTCTGTTTTTCTTTGTTTAGCTCTATATGAAACTTTCAATTCTTTTGTTGCTTTTCTTTCTGCCATCAACGTTTTTTAATTCCCTTTGCTCTTTTGTCACTAAGCCTTGTTTATACTGCGATCGGCTCAGTTGTATATTTTGAAACTGTATACAAGTACATATGCATAAAGCAAGTAAATTTTGCGAAGACATTAGACGTAAATTTAATATCGTAGATAGAAAGCTAAGCAGAACTAACATATTCATTTATAAACTGCATGTTCTGTTCAAAGGAATTGTCATTCCAACTTGAGTAAAGGATTACAAGACTTCCATGCAAAATACTTAAAGCTCGTCTAGTCAGACAATTTATCATTTATACAAGCGATTCGTTAACTAGTTCTGAAATCTGTACATACTGTTTTTATCACTCCATGTCTTCTTTTATTCAGCTGTGTCTAACACGATAAAGGCGCACTTAGCCATAATTCAAGATTATAATCATGCAATATATAGCTACCGGTATATGCGATAGGCAATGAATCCATTGATATAATAACGGTGTGTACAGAGTACTGTACATTTGATTTGTATCTTTATTTCATTGTTGCCTACACTATGGTCGTTAGTTTTATAAGTGAATGGAACCCAGCTACTCAGCCATTCATGAATTTTGGCATTTCTAGTTTCTGAGGAATTTTCCCCATGTATGACGTATGCAGATACATACATGTATCCACGCCATCATGGCGAGAGGCGAATTGAGTTGGCTTCAGCGATACCGTGAGACGATGAAAACGGCCAACAATCGCCGTCAATCCATTGTTGTCACCTGTAGGGCCAGTTGTTCTATAGTGTATAGAAAATTAAGCCAGGATTAAATCTTAATACTTATCTTGACCTGATACAAAGTTATAATAATACTTTACTCCATACTTAATTGCTAATACACTTTTGAACATATCTCAACCAAACACGTATACTCCTCACAGCTCATCTGCAGCTTACGCTCGCTTTATATCACTGCCACCACTAGACAAGCCTGGACTTTGGAGCCTTTGCGACGCACGTAGGATTGTTTACACTTAGCCTCACCACTCTATGGTGCATTTGCGCGGATAATGCTGGCCGCCGTCGTATAAGTGAAATATTCTTGAGATCGGCGTAAAACACAAATCAAAAAAAAAAAAAAAAAAAAAAAAGAAATTACAGCCCTGTTGTTCACTGTTGAAATTACAGCCCTGGCTTCTGTATATATATACGCCTGTATAAAATTATTTTCTATACGATGTCTACATACTCAGCCCGAATAACAGTATTACTTGATTCGTATTCCGGACGGATTTCATCATTGCCTTAATTGGTAATCTCAGTGTTACCAGTGTCCATTGTTTCGGCAGCTCTTTGAAGTGTGTGTATGTACATCTCTACACCGGTAATCAACTTACACAAACGAACAAAATCCTGTGTAAGTGAAAACAGATGCACTCTTGACAGCTGACGGATCTTTATCGTGATGCCGCCAAATAAGTACTTCGCTAATTTTAGGTGAAACTGAAAAGAGCATGCTTTTGTACAGTTTACCATTTAATAAAAGTCGGCCAGGCTTCTGAGTATTAAGGCACCCGGATCTGTATTAACCGAACATATTTTTTAAATCACAAGAGTCGCCCTGCACTTGTACAAGGGAGTTAAGCAGACTAAATCGATCACGTGATTTTAAGGCACATGTTGTCTTCATTTGTTCTGAGTTCAGTTACAAATGTATATGGAGATGTGTGCGTCGTTCTTTCTGGTATAGGTGAGTAACCCATGCAGTTGCGATTATATTGACTGCAATATCGTGTAAACATATATGTTTCTTTGTTTATGATCGTATACATTAACTGTTTTTAATTTACGTAAAGCCGTAATATATATATATATATATATATATATATATATATATATATATATATATATATATATATATATATATACACACACACACACACACACACACACACACATACACACACACACACATGGCTTTTATGAGCATGTATGCAGTCGGATCGTTGCCCAGACAGTCTCCATTAAGGATGGGTTTGGGGAGATGGGGAGATTATAGATGTATATACATGTTACTCTATTAATTGAAAACGAAAGGAAAAGTGTGTTTATGGGGAAAGCTGAGACATTTTCAGATTACGAATCAAGACCATGCACGAGCACCACATGAGATAAATCTCGTGAGAAAACTCACTTGATTTTGCGATTGTGGAAGGTCTATCTGTCATGTTTTTCGATGTACCGTTTGACGAAATCTAAGGGATATAGTTCATGTGATGCGAAATCCCGCTGCTCAGCGTAAATGTAATTCAAAATGCTAGAACTGACAAGTGAGTTTACCCGATAACCTACAAATCTCGCTCTAAAGCGTGATTTTGCTTTATACATGACTGATGCGACAAATATAAGGTGACTTGCATTACGACTTACCAACTGTGTTTTCGCTACATATAGATATGAACTGATATCGGAAGATACCTCACCCGTTTTCCTGATGACGCATATAGGCCTATGTGTCCACTGATTTTCATTTTTACATTGGAATCAGTTGGTAGATAAATCTCAAAAAAAAAAAAACAGATGAAAAAAAAGACAAAACAAAAAAACTGCATGTTGTCCATGTAAACACAGTATAAAGCCACGTACTCTCCCGCAGTCTGTTATAACTAGTCGCACAATCCCATGAGCTCTCGCGATATTTCCCCGGAAGTCGAATATCATTCATCAGATGGTATATATATATATATATATAGCATAGGCTACCTGTTGAGTACCTAGGCCTACATAATCCTTATATGAAGATATCCTTACATAAAAGGCTATAATTAATGCCAGATTTTTTAAATACGAAAATAATATGGAACTGTTTGTTTGCACGTATATATTGTCCGTAATAAAAGTCTCGATGAGTGGGGATTGTCGACTGACATTGTCGGAACAATTATACTATAATAGTTCCATGTCGTAATCATGAAAAGGGCATGCATGTTATTGTTAAATTCTTTGTCTTGTACAATCAATTTAGTGAGGCATCTTGTAATTGCAGGTCTATCATGGAGCTGGTCGCGTGTTCGAATCCAGCTATGGCTGTTTCGTCTGCCGTTTTATGTGAAAATGTTTGTTTGTTCACAATATATGTCTTTACCTGCATGGTAAGATGAGTAGAATTAGTGTTTCCTCCACCCACGTAGGCCTATATGTACACAGATTAGCTTATAATTTTTATTCCTGAACACGGAATAGCTAATGTTTAACACACTTGCTTTCTGTTATGTAAATCCCACATTGTTCGCAGTCATAGTCCCCATGTCAGTGAAAACAAAAACCTTGAACACGGCGTCAAATACCAATCAAATAAATAAACAAATGTCCCACTAAATACATAAATAAGCACGTGTAGACTACATCTGTAGTCTACATATGTAGTCTATAGGCTAGAGCCTGCATGGATAACTCTGATAGAAAAACAATGATAAAATCATTGTTGACAATTTGTAGTTAACAGATTACAAAGCTCATTCAAGTTTTATCAACCTTGGTTGCACATCATGAACAACGTTAATTCAACGTTATAGCGGGTATGTCCGATGTGCGCGCAGGATATATAGATCCACATGTACGCAGGGCCAACGTTGTAGGCCTACATGTACGCGTTGACCTGCGTCTGCTGCTATCAATCAGCGATATGCTACCGGTAGGCCTAATCACGTCAGACAGATTAGATAGGTTTAAAAAATGTAGAGACCTAACTGTTTCTATTAAATTTGCATTTGGAAGGTTGAATTCTGATTTTTTTTCCAACTATTTGCAGCTGGTAACCGTTTACATTTTTTTATCCATGTATCCAAATTGCACTCGTACATTGTCTGTATTCTTGTACAAGCAGGTAAAAGTACGAGTGACACTTTATTGCACCAGCTGATGAAAACAAGCAGCGCACGTTGCGAAGTCGTTGCAAAGCGCCCCCGATTTCTTCATATTTATTTCTTCATTCTAGAAACGTGACAGCTACAGAGAACCACGATGGATGAGACAATAAGACACCACAACCCTAACCCGTTGCTAAAAGCGAATTGGGTTTCAAAGCTTTTTTTCTGGTAAGTCCTGCAGTTTTGATATTTAGTACCTATACGAAATTTGGTCACCGTATGCCCCATCGCCTGTCATTTCGACAGCTGTAGATTTTAACCACGTCTTTACTGTCTTCACCGAAGACACTCTTTACTGTCTTCACCGAAGACGCCAAAACCAGGGGAGGTTTTTGCAGCATCTACATTTCTAATCGATACATATACTTTGCATACTACAATGTCATAAACGGGTACATTGATTCTTATGCCTGGTTGTATGAACTAAATAACTTGTTACTCTGTTCACAATTAACGCACATTTTATGTATTCAGTCCACAACTCTGATAGTTCAGTTAAGTTTAACCTTTAAGTGTACATTCATCAATATCTGTTATTTTCCTTCCATAAAAATTGTTAAAATAGACCTTAACGTTCACTGAAAAAATAACTGCTCTAATTCTTCAACCTTTCAAGCGCCTCTCCAGCCAATATTTTGAAACACTCTGAGATGTAGAGAACTAATTTCCACAGTTTAATGTAGCTTGTATCTAACGTAATGCAAACAAATCATTTTTAGCATCATTTTCATAGTGATTTTGTGAATAAATTTTATGAACATGAAAATGATAATTTCTGCTGCCTTACTTGGCTCTCAGCACAGATGTTAGCTAGAGCAAGGATGGAGGAGGAATGGTTAACCCAGTGTCAGTATAATGTGACTGGGAGAGGTGTCATGTCTGGTGTTTTCAGCATGATACTTCAGTGGCGTCAGCAATTTGGTGGCATAGACTCGCCCTGCTACAAGAACACACAGTATACATGTATGTACACACACCATGTGACTCCTTGTTGTCATCTGACAACAAATTGTTCAGTACAGTGTAAACTACTAACATTTATACAACTACGTGTATGTCCGTTTTGTGATGCAGTTCATCCTAAAGTCATTTGTCCGTTGGCAACAATACAACCTATTGAGTTGAGTGGTGTGTCAGTTGGCAAGCGTACAACCTATTGAGTTGAGTCGCGTGGCCGTTGGCAACTATACAACATATCGAGTTGAGTCGTGTGTCCATTGGTAACTGTACAACCTGTTGAGTTGAGTCATGTGGCCATTGACAACCGTACAACCTATTGGGTTGAGTGGTGTGACCATTGTTAACTATACAACCTATTAAGTTGAGTCCTATTGAGTTGAGTCGTGTGGCCATTGGCAACCGTACAACCTGTTGAGTTGAGATGTGTGTACATTGACATCCATACAACCTATTGGGTTGAGTCGTGTGGCCATTGACAACTAACAAACCTATTGGGTTGAGTCATGTGGCCATTGACAACCATACAACCTTTTGGGTTGAGTCCTGTTGAATTGAGTCATGTGGCCATTGACAACCATACAACCTTTTGGGTTGAGTCCTGTTGAATTGAGCCATGTGGCTATTGACAACCATACAACCTTTTGGGTTGACCCCTGATGAATTGCGTCGTGTGGCCGTTGACAACTGTACAACCTATTAGGAGTCATATCTTAATCACCTCTACGCCGATCCTAAGTAAGGCACATTTTTTTCTCCTGCAGAGAAGTAACCGGAATTTTGTGGGTTTTAGTTCATGTACATATCTTAGAGTGAGCCGGAAAGGTGAAAGAGGGTGTTCAAACACCCTTTTTGAGGCCATTTTGTTAGGGCAGGGTGTCCAGATTTCATTTCCCTCTTCCATGTTGAAGTGCTGAAAACAGGGTTTTCAAATAACAGTCTGACCTTGATTTACATATACATGTACATGTTATATATAATACAATGACCTACATGTACTTTGTAGTGCTGGGGGTGGGGGGATGGGGACTCTTCAACTCAACACTGAACCTAGTTTAATGACTTCCTCTCATTCATATACATGTGCATGGTTGTGAATAAGAGATAGGTGTATGAACTGAAAAGTTTGCTGATTAAATTACTGTATTTGATCTAATGTTTCGTCTATGACTGAGTTAATGCCTAGTACTTGCATTATTTTTACATGTAGAATTCGGTTAATCTGACGTCCATGTTTTGAGGTTCGTTTGGAAAGCAGGATGATGTTCTGCTGATTGACAACATGGAGGATTCGAGTTTGAGCACCAAAAGTAATATTTTTGTGACCTTTATGTGGTGCACTTTGTCGGGCGGATTTTTAGGATAAATACTGCCCATGTATGTTTACATTTTAACAAGAGTACATCTGTCCTCTCTGGGCCGTATCTAGAAAAACATTAAAAACATAAAATGCAACTAAAGATGATGCTTTCTAAGAGTCAGTGAATGAAAGAAATTTATATGAAAACTTAACTTTTTATTGGTAAACCTTCGTATTTTTGTTTAATTTATTTGTTAGTTTCAATACAGCTTGTTTAGTTTGGATGGACAACAGCTTGGGAGACCAAACATTTTCCAGAACCAAAGTGACTCTAGATATGGCCCTGACTCTGCTGATATGTGACTCCAGCTGTGCATGCAAATGAAGCCGGGGTATTATTAGAAGGTTTTACTTAGGCATGTTCAAGTATTCATGGAAAGTGGAAAAAATGATGAAAGCCCTGACTCGTTTAAATTGTTATTTTACGGGCAGAATAAATCTTTTTTTCAATGTCGAAGGAGGGTGTGATAATTGAAGTGGAAAATCAACTAATTTTTTGAAAATATGAGACTATCTGAGGAAGTTTTCCTGTTGAAAATATCAACGTAATCAGAAAGCCTTAAAAAATAGGAAAACCATAAAAATATCAATATGGGAGAAAATAAAAAAGTTTTATTTGGATTCCAGTTTTAGATTTTTTTTTGTTGGCTCACCCATAAAATGCAAGATAACATTGGTGCCGACAAAGCATCAGTAGAAAGTACAAGTATCATTGAAATTTTGATTGTAAGGTGGGCTGTTTTGAGTGTGTGGATATTGTCAGTGAAATCGCACGACCTTTTCCACACCTTTTTTGTTTATTTGTGAATTAAATTTTGGCAAGCTTCACTTTAATTTGCACTTGTGCATTGGAAAGCAAATCTGACTTTGAATACATGTTCCGGTGTTAGGAGCAGGAAAAATGAGCTGCGTCTTTTCAGACAACACACATCATCACTGCCACTGAAATCATAATAATTGAGCATAACTCATGTGATCCTCTGAAAAAACTAGGTATGAAGCATATATTTGGATGTTGACAACAATTTTCTTTTTTTTTGCTTTTCTGTTAATGTTTATTAAAATCTCTTAAAAAACTAATGAAATTTTAAAAAAAGTATTTAATGTTCTTTTCTATTTTTTGTTATAGTGTTAAACCCAACAAGCAATTTGTTAAGGAATGGCTTGATGCCTGTAACTTCTGCAATACTATAGTCCTGACAGTCTGGTTATTTCTGACTCCTATGTTTTCTCTACATCTAGGTGGCTGAACCCATTTTTCGCCAAAGGCTACAAGAGAAACCTAAGCACAGACGACATGTACAATGTTGTCCCAGAGGATTCTTCCCAGCAGCTCTGTCAGAGACTGGAGAGGTACTGTTAAAGTGATTCAGAATCGATGCTCATTGGCTGACAGTGGAGATAGGATTTCCTGGGTTAAATGTGGCGCCCTTGGTCACGCTTGAGTAAATGTATCATACCTAAAATTCAGCTTAGACTAGGCATAGCCTGGCTTGCGGGTCTCTCACATCAGCCAATCTGAATGGATTCTGTCGCCCTTCAGTTTGATGTAGAAAAGAAAACTCTCAGATCAGGTGTGCCACATCAGTTTAAATTATTGTTTTTGGGCAGAATGATTTTTTGTTTTTTCGATCATGGAGGAGGGTATAAAATTTGAAAATAAAATTGAAGGAATCATCAAAATTATTGGAAATGTGGACTACCCCAGCAATTGTTTTGGTTAAAGACATATTTATGTGATTGGAAAGTCTTGAAAAACAGGGAAATCATGTAGAACATTAAAATTGGACTATATGTAAAAGTGACTTTTCAATTTTATTTTTATTCCACTTTTAGATTTTTTAATCTTGTTTATTCATGCATATTCTGAAGGCATTATACTGTGCAGACTGATAAAATTACACTTTTTGTGCATTAACCAATGTAACCTATGTAGTCTTCCTATTTAAAATCAACTTTAAATGTGCATAAATTGCACTGAAAGTTGCTCTTTAATAGATATGCACAAAGGTTGAGAGAATAGGATAGTCATTTATGTGCACAGTTTTCTTATAATACAATGCACATTGTTTCAGATCATTAAATTGATGAACATACATGTATTATCCCCAAATTTGTTCACTGATTATGCGTTAGAACATTCATTTGGAACATGGCCACATTATGGCAGAGATATTGCTGATGTGGCTTTAAGCCCTAATCATTCATTCAATTGGAACAATGGCTCAGTGATGCTGGATTTGTACTAGATTCTTGTGGATTCCTACTGAATCTGAATCTAGTACACAAGGCAAGTACACTGCTCCCTTGGAATAATGCGCTTATCTGACCCCAGAAGATTCATGTTATAATCAAATCCGCAGAAAATCAAATCTAGACAAGGGAGATAATTTGTGATGATAGGAGTAAGTAGAAATTTGAACGCGAATGACAACATTTGTATGACGCAGAGTGTACACTAGAATTTCAGGTAGACTACTTGTGTTGATTGAGTTACGCGGTTTAATAAAACAGTATCAATTATAAACCCAAAATTCTTGTATGTCTCGCAATAAAGTATTGAAATAATGGAGTATTATCACGTGTAAAGGGATTTACCACACCAAGCGTTACTCAGTGAATAGCTTTGTCCGTGAATTGAGAGTCTCTTATCTTCAAGAAATGCTTCCGTTAGACCTGCATAACAAGAGTATATCAAGAATTTTTTTATGGAATGTTTTTATTAGAGCACAAACCTCAATCGATAATGCCATGACAATGTGTAAGAAAACAAAGAAATTCGCAGTTTTGTTCTGAGCTGATTATAAATTCTCCACCATTTGGCTTTTTCCATAAATGAACTGTACACTTAATACACCATATGGAAAGTGCTGAGCACAAGGAGAATTCATCATTATACGCAGAATTGTTGCACCACCAGATTACCTAACCATGGATGCAACTATTGAATTTCATCAATTGCACTTTACGCTTAAGAAATAAAAATAAACAGCTTGGAGTCAACGACAAAGCATCACATGTGGAGAACTTGGCTTGAGCATGTCTCCTTGTTTACCCATATACGGTAAGCTTATGAGCACAGTTTTGATCCATCATGTTGATAATTTACATTGATAAAAACTTGATATACTCTCAAATCTGACCAAAGTGATGCCTAGAGGTGTACATTTACTTGTGACAACAATCTTGCCCCCTTTACCAGTAATGTTTTGATATCAGTACAAAAAAATCCAAAAAAAAGAGGGACACCACACCATCGTGTTAATTCAGATTTTGCGCTTAATCAATCCATGTAAATCTGAGGTACCATTGTATATAACTACTTGGCCATCTGGGAGTGTAATTTTTAAGTTGTTAAATTTCAAAATGATTTGATTATTGGTTGTATGATGACCTCTTTAACAGACTATATGCGGAATTCCCAATTTTTATTAAGAAATATTACATACATGTTGGGGGGGGGGGGACCTCCATGGCTCAGATGGTTAGCACGCTAGCACAGCATAATTACCCGCGTTCAAGTTCAAGTCCAGCTCATGCTGACTTCCTCTCTGGCCATAAGTGGGAAGGTCCATCAACAGCCTGCAGATGGTCGTGTGTTTCCCCCCGGGCTCTGCCTGGTTTCCTCCCACCATAATGCTGGCCACCGTCGTATAAGTGAAATATTCTTGAGTATGGCGTAAAACACCAATGAAATAAATAAATAAATACATTCATGTAAGTGAAATTTTTTTTCTTTTATTCTCTGTAGGACCAATGTAATTGTTCTAAAGTGTTCTATGAATGTTGAATTAGACTTAATATCTGAACGCCAATTTCATACTCAAGTGCATGTCATAAACAATAGTGGCTTAACTGGAATGGCAGCCATAACCCCCTGTAGATTTAAAGCGGGAATAAACGTGTTACTGGTTTTGTCGTGAAAGTAGATTTACCATAAATCTAACAGAATTTTGATTTTCTTGATTTCTTGCAGTGAATGGGAAAAAGAGATCGTCAAGTTAAGAAATGGAGGGAAGCCTAGTCTTGTCTGGGCTCTGGTTCGAACATTTGGCAAGAAGTATTTTTTACTGGGGTTGATTGTTTTATGCGAGGTAAGTATTGTTTTCACCAGAACTGGGTGTTACATGTATACCGTGCACACTGTGCATCAGCCCACTGCATTCTGATGAGGTGCGGAACAATTGGTTATTCAGTGTTGTGTGCGATAGGAAAAACTGTGACCTGAATTCCAGTACTGATTTTGGTTTTAATGCCTTCTACCAATACGGCACCACTGGGTAGAGCAAGATATGGAATCAAATCCTGGGTCTGGTCATACCAAAACTTTTAAAATGGTACTTCTTGCTGCCTGGCATGAGGCTTGGCACTGAGAGGTTAGGGCAAGGAAACAGGAGGGGTTGGCTCGGTGTCAGTATAATTTGACTGGGTGGGGTGTCATATCTGGTGTCTTTGGCATGATACTTCAGTGGCGAAAGGACTTTGTTGGAGCTTTGATGAACTCTCCCTTCAACAAGAAGACGCAGTATATGTACACACACCTAAGGAGTCCTCATCGTCATATCACAGGCAGATTGTTAGGTACGATGTTAAGCCCCAAGCATACGTGTACATGTACATGTACCTTTACATACAATAATAACATAGATGTACATAAAATCGAGCAAAATAAAAATATGCATGGATTTTTGATCTTACTTTTACTTCTTTTTTGGAGTTTTGGTGGTGGCCCACCTGTATAAGACAAAATGTACTTACCATTTTTTTGTACTTGCCAGAGATTAGTGGGTTACCAGATAGACACTCCAGTTTCTGCATCTGGTAAAACTGACTGGTCTTGTAGCTTATCATGTCTCATACATGTATGGCATGCTAGCGCAGCGTAATGACCCAGAAGCCGCTCACCAGTGTGGTTCAAGTCCAACTCATGCTGGCTTCCTCTCCGGCCATAAGTGGGAAGGTATTCCAGCAACCTGCGGATGGTCGTGGGTTTCCCCCTGAGCTCTGCCCGGTTTCCACCCACCATAATGCTGGCCGCCGTCATATAAGTGAAATATTCTTGAGTACGGCATAAAACACCAATCAAATGAATAAATAAATTTATTAACATTAACATTTATACGATTACTACAACAAATGATCTAAAATTTTTTCCATGACTATTCTGCACCTTTCGCCGGATTATGAAAGTAATAAAGAAAAATGTAAAATTTAACACCAAAAGTAATATTTTATGTATGTATATATCAGACATCATGCCCCAAAATTGTTTTTTTTTTTTCAAAAAAAAAATTGCAACCTGAAAAAATGAAAATAACAGCTGCAAGTGTGTTTAACATAAAAAAAAAATGAGAGAGAAGGCACCACATGTATATGTATTTTTGTGTTCAGATTTTCATGCAGGTGTACTTTACACATGTAGCAGGACACACTGATTCCCCCATCCCTCTACACCCTGATAGGGAGGGAAAAACAGGCCTTTCTCATTTCTGTATTAACCCTGTGATTTGAGGCATTCTCCACTCCCACACCTTTACTCTCCTGAAATAAAATCTAGGTGTGCTAATAACACGCTTCTGATGTAATCAAGACTCTGGGTAAAATGAATTTGGGTGTGCATATCACACTCTTGGCTTTGTAAAGGGCATGCTTGTGATAATCACACACCTGCTCAGAAACAAAAACAAAGAATAGTTTTATTATAAACAATTCTTTCCAAATTTTAAAGGGATACTAATCGATTCAAAACTGATTGGCTGACGTACATTTAGGAGATTTACTGGGTTATAGCCTACAGGTTTAGTCACACTAAAGTCAATATGCTAAACATAAAACATGGCCAACATGAAGGGGATGGTGCAACGACTGAACTGGCTCATCTCTCACATTTTCTGATCAGAGATCATTCTATGTCCCTTTAAGACATTTTCCTTTTCTGCCATTAACAGCATTAAAAGTTTTAGGTGTTGTAAAAATATATTCATCACAGGAAACATGCATTTTTTTGTAACAGGTTATACTTGTAATTATGTTATGGTACATGTAAACAGACACTATTCTTATGTATGACTTGTAACAGTTTATGGTGGCAGATTTTTTTGTCATTTGCGTATTTATTCATTGAATCAGTGAAATTCCCCAAAACCCAACAATAAATTTCATATTAATAAACTTCTATTAAGGTTGTCAGTGAGTCATGTGTAAATTTTTGTTAATTTTCTATTTTATCAGTGTTAAGTACAAGTGCAGTGTTAGACAGTCACATTAAACTGTCAGGCCTGATCCATAGTACCATTTCATTTAGTTAGCAAAATGTGGCCTCGGGCCTGCAGGTAAGTCGTATACACAAGGAGGAACTACAATCAGGTGTAATATTCTTGAGTATTTCCATGGCCATTTTGCGATTAAAACAAAAAAAATGTCTTCAATTTCCATTTAATACTTGTACATTTCACTATTTTTCTGTTTGATTTTTTGTTTCTTAGGAATCCACCAAAGTTGTTCAGCCACTGTTACTGGGAGGGCTAATTCGGTATTTTACACCATCCTCCACTGTCTCTCAGCGTGATGCGTACCTCTACGCAATGGGTCTCAGTCTCTGCTCTATAACCCTCGCCATTCTTCACCATCCCTATTTCTTCGGTGTGCAGAGAATTGGCATGCAGATTAGGGTGGCATGCTGCTCTCTACTTTACAAGAAGGTAAGGCTTATGCAGAAGGTATTATACAAAACTGCGCTTAAGGTTGTTTATGAGCAGTGTTAATGTTACACATTAGATAGTGGGTAGTGGTCGGGTGGTTAAATGTGCACAACCTTTAAACTTGTTGGGTTCAAACTTTGCCTTGGTTCAGCATGTATTAGAGATGAATGTCCCCTAATCATGAGGGGTGTATCAGAGATGAATGTCCCCTAATCATGATGCGTGTATTAGAGATGAATGTCCCCTAATCATGAGGCGTGTATTAGAGATGAATGTCCCCTAATCATGAGGGGTGTATCAGAGATGAATGTCCCCTAATCATGAGGGGTGTATCAGAGATGAATGTCCCCTAATCATGATGCGTGTATTAGAGATGAATGTCCCCTAATCATGAGGCGTGTATTAGAGATGAATGTCCCCTAATCATGAGGGGTGTATCAGAGATGAATGTCCCCTAATCATGATGCGTGTATTAGAGATGAATGTCCCCTAATCATGAGGCGTGTATTAGAGATGAATGTCCCCTAATCATGAGGCGTGTATTAGAGATGAATGTCCCCTAATCATGAGGCGTGTATTAGAGATGAATGTCCCCTAATCACGAGGCGTGTATTAGAGATGAATGTCCCCTAATCATGAGGCGTGGATTAGAGATGAATGTCCCCTAATCATGGGGCGTGTATTAGAGATGAATGTCCCCTAATCATGAGGCGTGGATTAGAGATGAATGTCCCCTAATCATGAGGCGTGTATTAGAGATGAATGTCCCCTAATCACGAGGCGTGTATTAGAGATGAATGTCCCCTAATCATGAGGCGTGTATCAGAGATGAATGTCCCCTAATCATGATGCGTGTATTAGAGATGAATGTCCCCTAATCATGAGGCGTGTATTAGAGATGAATGTCCCCTAATTATGAGGCGTGTATTAGAGATAAATGTCCCCTAATCATGAGGCGTGTATTAGAGATAAATGTCCCTTAATCATGAGGCGTGGATTAGAGATGAATGTCCCCTAATCATGGGATGTGTATTAGAGATGAATGTCCCCTAATCATGAGGCGTGTATTAGAGATGACTGTTCCCTAAATATGGGACGTGTATTAGAGATAAATGTCCCCTAATCATGAGGTGTGTATCAGAGATGAATGTCCCCTAATCATGAGGCGTGTATTAGAGATGAATGTCCCCTAATCATGAGGCGTGTATTAGAGATGAATGTCCCCTAATCATGAGGCGTGTATTAGAGATGAATGTCCCCTAATCATGAGGCGTGAATTAGAGATGAATGTCCCCTAATCACGAGGCGTGTATTAGAGATGAATGTCCCCTAATCATGGGACGTGTATTAGAGATGAATGTCCCCTAATCATGAGGCGTGTATTAGAGATGAATGTCCCCTAATCACGAGTCGTGTATTAGAGATGAATGTCCCCTAATCACGAGGCGTGAATTAGAGATGAATGTCCCCTAATCACGAGGCGTGTATTAGAGATGAATGTCCCCTAATCATGAGGCAAAGCGTAAATCCAAGGCCTTGTTTGAAGAATTTGTAGATTTCCCTCGCTGTTGAGGTTCGCATGACAAGAAGTGGTTGACCCATTCCATGATAAAGGTGACATGATAAAGGTGTAGCGTCATCACTAATGAATTGAAGTCTGAACTACTTGTATTGAAATGCTGGGGAAAGGTGACATGATAAAGGTGTAGCGTCATCACTAATGAATTGAAGTCTGAACTGCGTTCATTGAAATGCTGAGGAAAGGTGACATGATAAAGGTGTAGCGTCATCACTAATGAATTGAAGTCCGAACTACTTGTATTGAAATGCCGGGGAAAGGTGACATGATAAAGGTGTAGCATCATCACTATTGAATTTAAGTCTGAACTACTTGTATTGAAATGCCGGGGAAAGGTGACATGATAAAGGTGTAGCATCATCACTAATGAATTGAAGTCTGAACTACTTGTATTGAAACGCCGGGGAAAGGTGACATGATAAAGGTGTAGCGTCATCAGTAATGAATTGAAGTCTGAACTACTTGTATTGAAATGCCGGGGAAAGGTGACATGATAAAGGTGTAGCGTCATCACTAATGAATTGAAGTCTGAAGTACTTGTATTGAAATGCCGGGGAAAGGTGACATGATAAAGGTGTAGCGTCATCAGTAATGAATTGAAGTCTGAACTACTTGTATTGAAATGCCGGGGAAAGGTGACATGATAAAGGTGTAGCGTCATCAGTAATGAATTGAAGTC
Organism: Liolophura sinensis; assembly: GCF_032854445.1. Taxonomy (NCBI): domain Eukaryota; kingdom Metazoa; phylum Mollusca; class Polyplacophora; order Chitonida; family Chitonidae; genus Liolophura; species Liolophura sinensis. Next base: position 28,127,355 of record NC_088306.1, read on the forward strand.
TGAAGTACTTGTATTGAAACGCCGGGGAAAGGTGACATGATAAAGGTGTAGCGTCATCAGTAATGAATTGTGAAGTAGGGAATGCAACTCTGCTGACAGAATGACACAGCGGGATGTCAGGTCTTCTAGAAAAACAAAAGGGGAAGTTTGAAGAAGTTTTATTGCCACAAGAGGAAGTTAAGTTGAGGGAACGACCTGAACCGTCTGCGAACCAAACTTCATCTTGGATCTGGTTTTCTGTGACTTGCTCAACATGTTTAAGGGGGAAAAGAATTTCATCTGAATGTAGAGGAAAGTGAAAATAGTTAACAGCTTCCTCTTGGCTGCAGTTGATTCCTTTGGATTGTGGTCTGGGTGTTGTTAAATTTGACCCATGTCGTGGATGTGAAATGCTCTTGAGTTTGATGTAAAACGTCAATTAAACAGGTAGATAAGCATTGTGATTAAAATCGCAGTAGCTGTGATATCCATGTTGTCCGCCCTGAGTCCTGTGTATAGCCTGTCAAATGGACAGGATCTCCAAAATTTGACTGACCAATCAACAGGCCTACAGACATATCAACCAACTTATAGAGCAGGCTGTCGGAGCTAAAGGTATAAAAAAAGAAATGGCGTTAGATATGATGGTTCTACTGTTTTTTGTGTTTTATTTTTCAGGCTTTGCGTCTCAGTAACAAGGCTCTTGGGGAAACAACGACGGGGCAGATTGTTAACCTGATGTCTAATGATGTTAACAGGTTTGACCAGGTGAGGCTTGTGCTTCTGTGCGAGGCAGCTGTTCTGTAGTTTGTCGTCATGTAATCTAAACACTTGTTTGTTTTTAACTCCTGACATGTAATTTAGGATGTGGCCTAACATAATAAAGTACAAAGCTTTTCAGCTTTCTTCTTGGGATGTAGCAATGGCTTGAAGTTTTTCTATAAAGGCCTCAACGGTCAGTCCGAAAATTAAGTAGCCTGCTGTGGTGATGTCAGGAGTGATAGCCGTTAAAACAACTTTATTGTCGTGAGAGCCAGGATTGGGATGTTAAACTGGTCTTTGTTTTGACATATCTTTCTGCCTTTCTCTTAAAACCATACTCTTCGTTATATAGTACCTTTTTCATGTACTGTTTAGGTACAAAGTAAAACCCCAGGCATACAGAAATGCATAATTTTCTATAGTAGAATAAATGTAGAAAATGTAGTATAACTGATCTATTGTATTATTACAGCTTGAAGGGGTACAGAATCAATACTGATTGGCTGACAGTGGAGATAGGATTCCTGGGTTAAGCTCTGTAGCCTTCGTCAGGCTTAAAGAAATCTACCATACCTGAAATTCAGTTTAGTCTAGCATAGCTTGGACATGGCAGACTCTCACACCAACCAATCAGATTTGATTCTCTGTCCCCTTAAAAACGATATTAGGGTAGAGGTTTTACATATGGACAGATACATGGTATACATGCATCGACATCAAATAGTTAACTGAATGCTGACCTGATATTCCCAGGCATGTCTTTTCCTACACTTCCTGTGGGTGGGGCCTCTTCAGGCCATAGCGGTCCTCATCATTCTCTGGCATGAGCTAGGACCTGCCTGTCTGGCTGGTTTTGGCGTGTTGTTGTTGCTGATCCCGGTACAGGGATGGATGGGACGAATGTTCTCCAAGTTAAGGTGGGTACACTGTACAATCTAGTTCTTTTGTGTGACTCAGTCATGCAAAGTGTTACAGGCAGTGGTTTGTGTGACTCATGCAAAGTTTTACAGGGATTGATTTGTGTGACTTAGTCATGCAAAGTGTTACAGGGAGTAGTTTGTGTGACTCACTAGTTTTATGTGTACATGTAGTTGCTAAGATCTACTAGTTGTGAGTTCAAACCCAGTCTGGGACAGCAAATTTGTGGATTTCAGTGGCCTGTGGATAACGAAGCAAATTTGTGGATTTCATTGGTCTCCAGATAAGAAAGCAGGTTTGTGGATTTTCAGTGGTCTCTGGATAACGAAGCAAATTTGTGGATTTCAGTGGTCTCTGGATAATGAAGCAAATTTGTGGATTTTCAGTGGTCTCTGGATAACGAAGCAAATTTGTGGATTTTCAGTGGTCTCTGGATAACGAAGCAAATTTGTGGATTTCAGGGGTCTCTGGATTTCAGTGGTCTCTGGATAACAAGGCAAATTTGTGGATTTTCAGTGGTCTCTGGATAACGAAGCAAGTTTGTGGATTTCAGTGGTCTCTGGATAACGAAGCCAATTTGTGGATTTCTGTGGTCTCGAAGCAATGAAGATTTAAGTGAAAATGCTGTTGTTAGACCTTGGTCACATTAAGCAGTCAACAAAGGTTGTGAGGAAGACAGTTGAATACACGTACCACTTCTCTTTCACCATGTCTTTGGTGTAGCGTGGGCAGTTTGGTTTCCTCCACTCATAAAACCCCTCATTAGTGTACAAGTGACGCTCTTTACACAACAATCTAATAAATGTGTAAATAATGTATTGTACATATATAGGCATATATGGTTTATGGAAAACATCATGTCTTCAAGACTTTATTTTGAGACAGATTACATGTACCTGTTGCCCTTAACTATATGAGCGCTCAATTAATTAAATATATGTTAACATTTTGACATGAGATTTTTTAAATAAAAATAACATTCTCATAGTCATTGTATTAAACGCCTTTTTTTTTTGTAAAGAAAAAGCATTTCATAATGTTGTATGATGTTTTCATCTTGCATTATGATGTAATAATGATGTACACATATACTTGCCAATAAAAGCTTACAAAATAAGTTAAAAATACACAAAAACTTTTTTCCTGGGAGCTTTACCCCGTAGACCCCCCATCAGGAATTTGCCCTGAACCCAGGCTGTTTGTCTTACTCCCTTCTTTGTACTAGCCCGGATAGCACAGTTGGTAGAGCGTCCGCTTCGGGAGCGATAGATCCAGTATCAATCCTGGGTCAAGTCATAGCTAAGACTTTAAAAGAGGCAGTTGTAACTTCCTCGCTTGGCCTTCAGCATGAAGGGGATAGTGCAGCGACTGGTTGACCCATATCAGTATAATGGCTCGGGCTGGGCATCTTATTTGCCTTCAGTAAGTCGTCTCAGTGAAGCAACACTAAATAAAGGAACAGTGAAAATTGTTGAGTACGATGTTAAACCCCAAGCACTCAATCACTCACTCACTTCTTTGGCCCTGTCTGGGCTGACAGTTTGACAGTATGATTAGGTTACTCAGTAATTGTGCACCAACATTTATGGCAGTGAGAAAATATATATTTTAAATCATTTGAAATTTCAGACAAAAGACAGCCAAGTTCACGGATGAGCGCGTTCGCCTGATGAATGAAATTATCACAGGTATGAGAGTTATTAAGATGTACTGCTGGGAAAAACCCTTCGGAAAACTTGTGCAGAAAGTTCGAAGGTAGGACCATTTTTCCTTTTAGATTGTGCTGTATTATGTCACCTAAAAATAGCTCAGGTTTAACATGTATACCTGTATAAGTAGAGTATGGCTTTCACTTTGTTTGATGGTCATGAATAAATCTGAATAAAAAAATCTGACATAATCCGGTCCTGCCTATTAAAGTGTTTATGGAGTTAACAAATCTTATCAGTCAGTATTCTTGTTTATCAGTGTTTTTGCTCTCTGAACAGCTAAATTTTGGAGATACACCTATGTGCTAGGATATGAACCCATATTCTGGCCATAACTTCCATGGCTATTTCTGAAAACTTGAATAGACTTGCTAAATTAAAATCTGTGTTTGGCAACAAACAATTCTCAGTATTCTTATGTTCCTGTGTGCCATGCATTTGAAAGAGGTGCAGACGTTTTAAAAATCTGAGATAATTCACTAAGCCTGAAAGGTCAGTGAGTTGTCTGGCCCAGGCTTAGTCAAACTTGAAAGCCAATATTTAGTATGCAATCAGATAATTTGATTTCGCTGTTTTATCATGTTTATTAAGAGAACTGTTTTCAGGAAAACACTGCACTACAACCACTTGTTTGTCACACATATACATTTCCACTGTACTATATGCTATTAACCTATATTAACTTTCAGGTATTTCTAGTAAAACTTCATAAATTTTGAAATAAAACTTGCACACATACAACTGTTTAGTCACTAGTAAAATGTCAAGATGCACATCCCTTGTTGCACATTGTGATACAACATTTGTAATATTGATGTACACATGCAAGAGTTGTTCACACATTTATGGTAAAACTTTGTCATATATAAGTCAATCCAGGTAGATAAATGTATAAAAGATTTTAGAACACCAAGAGCATGTAACAGACCCTCTCTCATATATATATATATATATATATATATATATATATATATATATATATATATATATATATATATGTATATATACACATTCATACATAACTGGCGTAGAGGTGCCACTGTGGTGCAACTCAACCGGTGCAGAGGTGCCACAGTAATGCAAGTGGTGCAGAATGCATAGTGATACACCTTGCCACAGCTTTTTATGATAGGCCCCAATTTATTTGCAAAGGGGTCCCTTTTGTTTTACTCCAAAATCTGGTTCTCAAACCTTCTACATTTTTATAGCCGCATGTAGTTTTTAAAAGTATTACAAAAAACAACCAGCAGTTATCCTACACATTTGTGCGATTAGTATACAATTTTTACGCACATTACCCGCCTTCCCCATGTTTAACAGCCAAACCTGCACTTGACCTACAGCTTTTTGCATCCCGTTCCCAAGCTTTTAGGTGGTGCCTGCTCTTGTGCACTTTCGTTATTTACTTTTGCCATGATTGTTTGTCCTTGTAAAGTCCAGCCTGCTTGTAACTGCAACTGAGAAAACTCCTCCCCCGCCCCCCGCCCCCCAAGAATAGTGAAATGCAAAATTTAGAGATGTAATAAGGATTCTATTAATCTTCAATAAAATATTTTACTTTTGTCTTGAACAAACATGTATATTTTCCAGTAATTTTTTGTTTGAATGTTAGAAGGTACAAAAGTAACAATTCTGGCGGTAGTAGTAGGCACACACATATAGTATACACTGTCATGTGAAGAATAGGACTACTACATATATGTCATGTGATGCCATCGCACCAATGGGAGCACTGTAAATCACATAGACTTTAGCCCATGATTTTAAAAAGTGCCACCCCTGATTCCTCGTGTCCAGTTGTGATTTTTGGTAACTGGACACGGCTGGGGGTCAGTGGGGGTCTGAGGAGTATGTTCACAAGATTATAAGTACCTGTGACAAGACCAGTAAACTTGTTCACGCTTCATTGAACATGCAACTGTTAGCTCTGGTAGAATCGCTCCACAGCTTCTGCGATAATGCAAAGCTCACGTATGGTGTGCCGAGTGACTCGTGACAAAACACAAGGATCGAAGTTTGACGTTATAAATAGGCCTGCGTTAATTAATGCGCAGGTGTTCCACAACTTTGCTCTTATGATGTGATCACACCTTACCATTGTAGGCCTTTATGATCTAACAATAGCATTCATTATATGGAAGTTTTGGGTCAGGAGGTGCCAAACTATAACCTATTGAGTATTGAGATATAGACAGTGGAGTTGTATGGATATCATGGGTAATCCTAACCTTTTGCACAGCTCTTGGTATAGTCTTTGAAGTTTCAACATACATGTAGTTTAGGACACCCGTCAGTCTTCATCAGTTTTCATTGACCTGCCCCTTGGAATAGTCTCCCACTGAACGTAGACTAGGAGACGGGTGTCCATTAATTTACATACAGCCACATGTCCAGTGAAATGTACGTACAGTAATTTTTGTGAGACCACTATGGACTTTGGTGCTAAACCATATCATGGGGTATAATAACCCTTCTCTCGGTCCATACCTGCGCAGTTTACCCCATGTGGCAAGGGCCAGCAGCCAGACCATCACTGGGGATTACTGTACAGCTGGAAGCTGACCACTATCCCCTGTCATCTCCTCCAGCAACCAAATCTTCTAAACTTTACGGCCAGAAATTTTCGGCTAAACGGTAATCGCAGACCAGTGACATTTAAGAAAAACTGAAGAAAACATCACTGCATTGTTTTTTAAAATTCTGTTTAAGCCATGGTGCTAGGGGACCTGTAATTTGCTACTATTTAAACATATGCGTACAAATTTGCATATATTTAAACAGTTAGAAGAAAACTGTAAACTGAGGTAAACTGACGAGAGGCGGCATTTCGCCAGTTACGTGTGATCATTTGCCAACTATCACACTGTCGTCCGGGCTCTGGTTTTACTCCCTGTGCTGTAGTCTTTTATTGTAATATGTGTTCTGGAAAGGTCATGCCATCAAAGGTGTAGACATGGAGAATCCCCCCGGGGCTGAGCTGTTACAAGGGGGCTGGGTTTTGCCTTCATGTGTTTCTGTCATTGTGATTATAACCGCATGCGAATGGGTATGGATTGTTTTTCATGCAAATGCTCTGGACATGTTGAATGTGAATGCACCGTTTCGCTTTCATTATTGCCACATTTAGCATCAACAATATTTTTGTGCTCTTTGTTGCAACATTTGTTTAATATAAATACTGAAGCATGCGAGAATCAAACAGACCATAGGACTACAGGAAAGTGTTTTTGTGGTTTACTCTGGTATTTTAACAAATTTTGTAAAAGTATGAAAAGATGTATTGAAAAAATTGAACCAAGATTGGTGATCTTTACATTTAAAACTCTGGGGTCTTGGTATATGTATGTTTCATTTTGGATACTACTGTAATTCTTCAACCTTTTAGCACATGAAAGAGCCACTTTCAGTGCAGTTTATGCACATTTTTGGTTTCATTTTGGAAACAAATAGTGGTTAGATTGTCCAGTTTCAGGGCTTCACAAAAGTATAATTTTGTCAGTCTATGGAGAATAATGCCTTCAGAATATGCTTGAATAATCACCTTGCAAACATGCGAAAAGGTTGAAAAATTACAGTAAAGTAATAAGAGGATAACCCTTGAAATTAAATTGTTTAATTCACTCTGTAATTATATTTTAGTACATGCAAACCAGTACTAAATAAAAGTGTAGTCTTGATGCTGTCAAATGCGTTGTTGTACGTTTATACCAAATAAATCGAGTCGGTCAGACAAGATTGACCAGTTGTGTCCACATGTACACACCAGGTAACATTTTCCAGACAGCCGTAGCCAATCAGATGAGGGAATGCACAATGTTTAAATTGATTGGCTTCATGAGAGAGCCTTATGGCTTATGGTGTATAACAACAGGATAATATGTACACGGCAACTTTATTTCTGCCGACAGTACATATGTATTTTGGCTGTACCGATTCTGTTTAGTTTGACGTACACGTACATGTAGTTAGAATGCATGATTAAACATAGCTGTGTTATGTATTTTTCTTCCGGTAATATCTAGTCGCTTTTTGTTGAGTTTATTTGGTGTTCATTGTGTGTTAAATGTGTATACATGGCACCTGCCATTAGCATGTAAGTGCTGCATATTAACCGTAATATGTACATGTGTGTAGATTGTATGGATAAACATAGCCGTGGATGTATCATTTTGGAGATAAATTTCACTTGTAATTAATTTTTGTAACATACTATTAATGTCTTGCTGAAGTGTTGTTTTAGAAAATCAATAAAACTTGTATTTAGGAGGAATATTTGGGCAATGTATTCGGTGTGCCAGCACAGCGTCATTGACCATGTTTCCAGTAGGATCGCATTCTACTTTCCATATAAACTTTCATGCACCTGATTAAGAATCATCAGAATTCTAATTGCAGTCGTAACGAGCAACTTACACGGACGAAATCAGAGGTGTTGTTAATATACCATACATGTGTATAATACAAGTGTATGAATTGCATGATTTTGGTTGTTTATTTGTACTGCATATTTGTTCGCGTGAATACGTTCCAGAAGATTTCATTTGCTGGACAATGTTTGAAATGGCTACATGAAAATGTAGATGTCTGGTTGCTGCATACCAGTCTATAGGAGTCTGCATCCACATCATACCTGTGCCTGATTGGTATCCATTATGTAAACAAAGGTGTGCATTTCCTTACAAACTGATTAGCTTTGAATGTTGAATGTTTGAATGACTTTGTGCTATTTAGCAAATTTAAATCAGCTATTGTTTTCTTAATGACTTTTTTTTTAGATTTAATAAAATTTGCTTTGTACTAACAGTGTAACACTTGGTGGTGGTGGTGGTTTTAACTAACTCAGAGGGGCCTCCATGGTTCATTTGGTTAGCGCCCGAGCGCAGTGTAATGACCCAGGAGCCTCTCACTAATGTGGTTGCTGTGAGTTCAAGTCCAGCTCATGCTGGCTTCCTCTCCGGCCATACGTGGAAAGGTCTGGCAGCAACGTGCGGATGGTCGTGGGTTTCCCCCGGGCTCTGTCTGGTTTCTTCCCACCATAATGCTGGCCGTCGTCGCATAAGTGAAATATTCTTGTGTAAAACACCAATCAAATAAGTAAGTAAATAACTAACTCAGAAGAAGTCACAGATATATTCAATTCGCCAATATGCTAGACAGAAGTGTGCATCTTTTGTAGTGACACTGGCATTGGAAATGTTCAAATTGCAAAGCATGAATTGTGCATTTTGGTATAAAATTTATTCAAGAATAGTTGCCTTTTAACATACAATTGTCTGGTTTTTGCATGGCTTTAGAATACCACAGCCATTTTCTGTAGTTAGGCACCTGACTGAGCTGGTCAGGTGAAATCATTGTGGTCTACAGCTATTTCGCTGTGGCAAGGGAGTGAGTACAGGGCATTTGTCAGGTATCTTGTGAAAGGCATTGGTTTATTCCAGGTGCTTCAATATCTTCCACCTACATAAATGTACCTGCATGACCACCAATGTAAAATTTAAAAATTCTTGTGTCTGTAATCAAGGAATTAAATGAAATCACATGGTTGAACTAAAGAAATGACATATGCACTTTTGTAGTTTGTAGTGGGTATACCTTGAGGTTTGATTTAACATCATAGCATAACAAATTTGAGTGCAATCAAAGAAAAAGAAGAAAAGAACTTCAGATTTGACACTTATATAGATGCATTCTACATTTATTATCGTAGACAGTAACAGCGTGTTCACTAATTCCTGTAAACAAGTTGGAGATGTTCTACTAAATTATATCTGTTAATGCGAACCACAGGTAGACAAGGATTTTGAGAAAAGGTGGAACCAGTTAAAGAAACTTTTCACTTTGTTACTCCTCTTTCAAGGGAGACCCCGTCTGTTAATTTTAATTGCAGAATGGAGACCTTGTACATTTCACAGACAAACAACGCAAGATCCCTTAACCTATCAGTATTTTTCACGGCTAGCAAAATGATCGTTTTCGCCACTTTGGTGGTGTACGTGCTAGCCGGCAATAGCCTGGGGTCCCCGGAAGTCTTTATCACCATCACCCTGTATAACGCAGTCCGTCTTGTTATGACCCTCTTCTTCACATTCGCCGTCCAAAATATTGGGGAAGGAAAAGTCACCATTCGAAGATGTCAGGTTGGTACTGAAAAAAAAAAAGAAAACTTTTTGTTGGGTGTGTTACCTTGTTTTGCTGGTGTGTAATTTTTTTGATTCATCGTTGAGAGAAAGTACTCCCAAGCGGAGTATTGCCCCTTTCTTTGCATCGAGGGAACTTATACGTTTAGCTTTGTTGGAGGTTCCAGTTGTTCAGTAAGTATCCCAGGCTGGAAAAGTGAAAAGAGGAGATGGTTCCAGAGATTCACGCTAGAGAGGATACCATTTTTATTTGCCTTCATTGAGTACACTTCTGTTTTTGTTACCCGTTTTTCTCCACTACCAGAACTGAGGTCTCAGAGTGATGTCACGTCACTTTGAACTTTTGAAGTTATGCCCATTTTGAGATGCTTTTCAAGTCACCACTTTATTTGATGAACTGCTTTACTTAAAGCTTTAAAATTGAATGATCCTTTGTATTTCTGTCATCAAGACCAGACTGATGGCATTTTGTCTGTTACATGAAGTTACTTGCATATCATGAAGTCTAGGTTTTGTTTTTTTTTCTTCCAAGTATTGTTTTGTTGAGGATAACAGGGAAGGATTGAAGAGGAGGCAATGTTAAATTCCCTTGAGGTTCTCAGGAAATTCTTAGACATGGGGTGGGACAACCCAATTTTCTGATTATAATTACTGTGTGTTGTCAAGAGCATAGCTAATAGGTGTCCTCTTTTGTTTGCTCAGGAAGTAACATGGGGTTGGAATTCTGGGAGATAGCTAGAAGCTGTGCAAAGGAATAACAAGTAAATTTGGGTGGTGGGCATCACCTGGACTTGACTCATTTACAGTACTGCCCGATCCTAATGATATACTCTTCAGATGCCCATCCTATGCGCATCTTGATGTGGGGCAGATCCTACGCGGATCCAATGGCCATCCAATGGCACAGATTTTGGCACCTTCCTGGTCGCATCTTTCGCGGATTTTCATCGGCCGGTACATGTAATCTACGTGGATGATGATTGGATGCTACCCGTATTGTACGCAGGTCCTACCCCCATCGTACACAGGTCCTACCCCCATCATACGCAGGGCCTACACCGACCATACGCAGGTCCTACCCCCTTCATACACAGTTCCTACACCCATCATACGCAGGTCCTACACCCACCATACGCAGGTCCTACCCCCATCATACGCAGGTCCTACCCCCACCATACGCAGGTCCTACCCCCACCATACGCAGGTCCTACCCCCATCATACGCAGGTCCTACACCCACCATACGCAGGTCCTACCCCTTCATACGCAGGTCCTACCCTCATCGTACACAGGTCCTACACCCACCATACACAGTTCTTACACCCATCATACGCAGGTCCTACACCCACCATACGCAGGTCCTACACCCACCATACGCAGGTCCTACCCCCACCATACGCAGGTCCTACCCCCACCATACGCAGGTCCTACCCCCATCATACGCAGGTCCTACACCCATCATACGCAGGTCCAACACCCATCATACGCAGGTCTTGCCCCCATCATACGCAGGTCTTACCCCCATCATACGCAGGTCCTACACCCATCATACGCAGGTCTTGCCCCCATCATACGCAGGTCCTACACCCATCATACGCAGGTCCTACACCCATCATACGCAGGCCTTGCCCCCATCATACGCAGGTCCTACACCCATCATACGCAGGTCCTACCCCCACCATACGCAGGTCCTACCCCCATCATACGCAGGTCCAACACCCACCATACGCAGGTCCAACACCCACCATACGCAGGTCCTACACCCACCATACGCAGGTCCTACCCCCATCGTACGCAGGTCCTACCCCCATCGTACGCAGGTCCTACCCCCTTCATACGCAGATCCTACCCCCATCGTACGCAGGTCCTACCCCCTTCCTACGCAGGTCCTACTCCCATCGTACGCAGGTCCTACCCCCTTCATACGCAGATCCTACCCCCTTAATACGCAGGTCCAACCCCCATTGTACGCAGGTCCAACCCCCATTGTACGCAGGTCCTACACCCATCATACGCAGGTCCTACACCCATCATACGCAGGTCTTGCCCCCATCATACGCAGGTCCTACTCCCATCATATGCAGGTCCTACCCCCATCATATGCAGGTCCTACCCCCTTCATATGCAGGTCCTACCCCCTTCATATGCAGGTCCTACCCCCTTCATACGCAGGTCCTACATCCATCATACGCAGGTTCTACACCCATTTATACCCAGGTCCTACACCCATCATACGCAGATGGTACACCCATCTTGGCTGTATGATACACCCATCTTGGCTGTATGGTACACCCATTTTGGCTGTATGGTACACCCATCTTGGCTGTATGGTACACCCATTTTGGCTGTATGGTACACCCATCTTGGCTGTATGGTACACCCATCTTGGCTGTATGGTACACCCATTTTGGCTGTATGGTACACCCATCTTGGCTGTATGGTACACCCATCTTGGCTGTATGGTACACCCATCTTGGCTGTATGATTTGCGTATGATGTGAGCATCTTTCTTTGAAATTACGTCCTTCCTATGCGAATGCCCCGACCCACATTTGTGCCAGATAAATCGTTAGGATCGAGCAGTACTGTACCTTACAGCATGTAATGGTGGCCATAACAACAATTCTTATTATCATGTCTTACAGCAGTTAAAATGGCTGAAATTAGGGCGTCCACAGCTGTATTGTCCTACAGGTAGATTGAGGTGTATGAAATCGGTTATTATTGGCTGTCGTTGAAAGGTTACTTTTAGAGTTGTAATGGACAAAGGACTTTCTGTGATATAACTTGTAAACCGTAAAACTTATGTCATCCGAACATGCCAGGTATTGCGAGAAAATGTTAATTTTGACAAGAGTTGTCTTCAGTTAGGGTTTCTTGAGACCTTTTCTTATATAATCTTAAAAAGAAATCATTGGTAGGCTCCTCTAAGAGCAATGTGAAGATTGCAGTAGCAAGATACGTATACGTCATGGAGATCAGGCTTGATGGCATTGTTATTTTTGGCACTTTTATTATCACTCTGCCATGATGGGAACATCTTAAGGTTTCAGAACTTTTGTCGTAACTGTATAGTATGTCACAGAACCTTGACTGTGCATATTTACCTGTGGCAAATGCAATTTATTAATTATGATTTGCCCAGCAGTTTTTTTTTTTTTTTGAATTGTTTGAATGAGCATGTTCAGGTGCATTTGTATGCATGAGTATGTGGACTTTTCTGAATTTTGTCATTAGTTACTAAATGTTTTTGTGCCTGATACAATAATCTTGCACAGCCTTGTAGGTGTACAGTAGTACATGTAATTGTCATTTAGATTTATTTTACAAGTTAACAATCAGTGCTCTGAGCAGTCCCTGAATCTGACAACCCCAAATACTGTTTGTCTGGTGTTGAGACATTTATTCTGGTAGAAATCTGGAGGGACCATGATGGGTGAAATTTGAGAAGCCCCAGCCTCTCAGACACAATGGCCTGGACGTGTCTGCTTGACAACAGTGAGGCGCATGAATGCAGCTGCCAAAGTTTTACCTGATACACACCTGCACCACCGAAACACACCTGGCAGCCTGCTTTACAAAATAGCAAATGGTGCAAGAAATCTTTGGCTGACTCAGTTGTGGTTTCGTTTTGCATCAATGCTTGAGCTAGCCATTATGTGCTTTAAAAAATACTGGACCCTCTACCACTGTTCAACCACAGGGTTCATATACATGAAATATTTTTCGATATGATACATATCCTCAAAACCCAATAAAATATGAAAAAACAAAACAAAAATTGCATAATGTACAAAAACATGTGTACAGTATGTGCATGTAAATATGTGTATCAGAAATGGAAAGGAAGCAGGAAGCATTGAAATTTGGTTTGGCTTTCTTTCAAAGCATGGGCATTTTTCTTTGACTGTATGGACATGGAGTTTTTTTATTCTTAAATGCTTTACATGGTATATACATTGTGTTTTTTTTTCCTGAATACTGTGGGTGAATTGCAGGTGTCTCTCTGTATGAGGGACATACACACTTTATGATTGAAGGACAATCAATTTATTGTTATCTTCGAACAAAAAACATGCATATGATTTGTGGCTGTGCATCTGTCTGTACTTTTCCACTTGTACATGCACACCTGTCTGCTTATTTTGTGAACTGTGTATAATTGATACCACTAACGACTGATTCAGAATTAATTGTCTTTCTGCTGTAGTTAACCTTCCAGGACAATAACATTTCGGTATTCCAACTCACATGGTAACCCTTCTGAAATTTCGTGAAACGAGTTTGATATTTTAAAAAGGCCCTCTACAAAGGGAGGCAACTCGTGTAACTCCTGAAACAACAATGCCCTCAACCTTCCTGATTAACAATAGCAGTGCAGATATGTCATGATTAATTGTAGTGCTTTTTAAAGAGACTGTAGAGGGCACTATTGTGTATATATTCATGAATTTCATACCAGATTTGCTTTCTTTTATAAAGGGCAGGCAAACCCCATTGAGAAGTAGCTCAATCCCTATCAAATACATTAATACATATAAACGTTTAAATAAACGAGAGGTGTCAGGTAAAACTTGTGACATCATTTGTTTGTAATCAAGCGCTTCTTTCCAAAGGCTGTGCAAGCCTTAATTTGTTTCCACTCCATTGTACATAGACAATGTATATGGTATATGGTATGCACTGCCTGCCAGATATACCAATAGTTTGTCAAGCCGTGTATTTCAGATGCACACTGCATTTACCTGGTAAAAACAGTTAACAGATGCACACGGCATTTACATGGTAAAAACAGTTAACAGATACACACAGCATTTATGTGGTAAGAACAGCTGACAGAGGCACACGGCATTTACGTGGTAAAAACAGTTAATAGATGCACACTGCATTTACATGGTAAAAACAGTTAACAGATGCACACAGCATTTACACGGTAAAAACTGCTGACAGATGCACACGGCATTTACACGGTAAAAACAGCTGACAGATGCACACGGCATTTACATGGTAAAAACGTTTAATTTGACTGAATTTCAGTATACATGAATTAATCAACCAACCTACCTACCTATCAATCAGTCAAGTCAATCAACCAATCATCTTTGAGGGCTTCCTTGCAGGCTAGAGATGAAGTACATTCACACTAAACTGAGGTGTGGCAGCGGCCTCTCCGTTGCCATGACGTTTGGTGGCAAGTCCTACTTCCTGGCAGCTTGTCTCGTTGTTGTTTTTGGACTGGGACGACCAGTGCTCGCTGAGTGGGCATTCGTCTGCATCAGGTTCTTCGAACTTCTCCAGCTCACGTTCGGGAAATATATTATGAGCGCCATCTACTGGCTGGCTGAGACAAAGATAAGCGTGCAGAGACTTTTAGTAAGTCACACCACTTTTATGTGTCACACAGTTTTTTGTTCTCATGACACACTGATCTGTTTTCTGATACCTGTTTTCATTTCCTGTTTAAGTTTATTTTATATATTTTTTATTCATATTTCTTGTGGTATTCCTTTCATAGGAAAGCTTACTGGAACTGGAACTAGTGCGACACTAGCATTAACATGCAGATTGTTATAAGTGGATATACTGTTTTCTGCAGTTTCCCTTACCAAAGTGTATGTATATTTATGTAATATCTTGATTGCGCCGGGGCCTCCATGGCTCAGTCGGTTAGCGCGCTAGGGCAGCGTAATGACCCAGGAGCCTTTCACCAATGTGGTCGCTGTGAATTCAAGTCCATCTCATGCTGACTTCCTCTCCGGCCGTAAGTGGGAAGGTCTGCCAACAACCTGCGGATGGTCGTGGGTTTCCCCCGGGCTGGGCCCGGTTTCCACCCACCATAATGCTGGCCGCCGTCGTATAAGTGAAATATTCTTGAGTACGGCATAAAACACCAATCAAATTAATAAATAAATAAATAAATTGATTGCATCCACAAGCACTGTGCAATTCAACCTTCACTTAACATGGAGGCAATGTCAGTCCACTAGCCTGCTATAGTGATTTGCCTGCATATGACATTGAAGGTGTTTGGCAAGGTCACGTGTACAAATATAGCATGACAGATAGAACTGTATTGTCATGATTATAGTCTTCATCACCATTTCTTGTGTACAGGAGTGTAACATGCTACAAGTGTTCATCTGCAGCAGATAGATTAATTATCCTGTGATTAAGGTTTGTAAAAATGAAGGAAAAAGTCCTGCACAAGTGGAAAAGTTGACCAGTATAACTCATCAACCAGTATGACTGATCAACCGTGTTACATGTCACTGCCAGAAGTGAAAAAGTTGACCAGAATAACTGATAAATCATGTCACGTGTCACATGTCAGTGCCACAAGTGGAAATGTTGACCAGTATAACTGATCAACCATGTCATGTCACTTACAGAAGTGGAAAAGTTGACCAGTATAACTGATCAACCATGTCATATGTCACTCATCCACAAGCAGAAAAGTCGACCAGTATAACTGATCAACCATGTCACATCTCACTTACAGAAGTGGAAAAGTTGACCAGTATAACTGATCAACCATGTCACATGTCAGTGCAACAAGTGGAAAAGTTGACCAGTATAACTGATCCACCATGTCACATGTCACTTCCAGAAGCACAAAAGTTGACCAGTATAACTGATCAACCATGTCACATGTCAGTGCAACAAGTGGAAAAGTTGACCAGTATGACTGGTCAACCATGTCACATGTCACTTCCAGAAGCACAAAAGTTGACCAGTATGACTGATCAACCATGTCACATGTGACTGCCACAAGTGGAAAAATCGACCACTATAACTGATCAACCATGTCACAGCCACAAGTGGATAAGTTGACCGGTGTAACTGATCCACCATGTCACATGTCAATGCCACAAGTGGAAAAGTTGACCGGTATCACTGATCAACCATGTCACATGTCACAGACACATTTAATTATCAAAAAAATGTGATGTATATTTTTGGAAAATGTTCTTAGTCTGTATCTGCATGTTTATATAAACGACTAAATTTAGTAAAACTTTGCTCTACCAGACATCCTGGCTTCCAGGGTTAAATTTGAGTTCATATTTATAATATAACTTTTAAGCCACTTAAGAATGGAACAAACTTTGTAGCATTTAAGTTCTGTATGTATAATTTCCTGGTTTCACTCAAGGTCATTTATTGCTAATAATAATGGCACCTGGCCAAAACATATTTCAATAGAAAGCAGGATTCTCAAGCTACTTAAAAAGTATCATACATTATTATGTTGATGAGATTTCACCGAATAACATATGGAACAATGGCAATACTGTTCTAATGGGTGATATGAGTCGAGGATGCCATCTTGAGAATTTTATCCAACTACGCTGTGACGTAGCCATTACCCATTCACTCCATGAAGTGACATATGGTAACGCAGAACTATTGTATCAGACATCATTTTGAGATTGTTTACAACGATTTAGTTACATGTAGCTGAAGGGGCATTTCACAGTATTGTGGGACAGCTCTGTATCATTTACGGACCCCCACAAGTGTAAAATCAGTTGATATACCTGCAGCCTGCAGATGCTAAATAACGAGTGTCAATCAGTGAAAAATTCATTATGGTTTATGGGAATGACAAGGCAGCATCTCATCGGACAGTCCTTAAAATTAATTAAATATTATGATGTAAGTTTTTTCTGTTTTTTTTTTTTTTTATAAAATGCAGTGAAAGTATTGAAACGCCGTGTTTAAGCCAAAGTGCTTTCTCTCACGTCCGCAATAACTAGGTCAGCACTGCTTTCATTTTAACAGCCAGCACTACAAAACTGAAGCATAAAATCCTGAGACAGTCTGACGCATAGATCAGCCTCAATGGTGCCTAGATTTATTTCCATTTGTGTCAGAATTGAGCATGAATCCAGTTGTACAACAATCCTATTGTAATTTTGTAAACACATTCTATAGGGGGTCAGAATTGCCATTACCCCAGTACAACCCCTCTGAAGGGTACAAGTGAGCGACTGAGTGCTGGGGGTTCCAAAGGCTGCAACCTGAACCAGGAATACCCTGGCCGTGCGTCCGCAGGCCACTCGTAAACTGTTTAAATGATATATTTTAGTAGGCCTACTGTATGAACAGTTCAAGCAGTAGAAGAAATATCCTTCCAGTGTGTTGATTTCCAGAGGAAAGCTGTTTTTCATTTGGTTATCATTGTCGAACATCACAACTTCAATCTGCCGTAGGCTACTGAATAGACGGTTATATGGCCACAGAGCCCCATTAATTTTCCATAAGCGACAATGTTAACATTTAGAGCTGTAGCTCAGTGCCAAACATTCCGTGGCCAATAAGCTTTGGTGGATACCTGGCCCAGCCTGTGGGAAAGAAGCCACAAAAATCTTGACCTAGGTTGACCCTCAAAATCTGTACCTTTCCATGCCGGCAGCCTGGAGGCGTGCCTAGCAACACCAAGGGGACGTCACTCGCAGCCTCATTACTACCTCACACCTTGTGTCCTCGTACCCAGAACTTCAAACTTTCATCAATAAAGCTCATACCTCCTCAAAGTTTAGACAGTTTCCAGCACTTTGATACCAGACATGCACCTGTGCACCAAAGCTTCAAAGCTTGAAGTCAGTTTTTGAGATCAGTGTAAAGCATTAAATGGTTTAGGCTTGATATCCTATGAATTGAGATTCAGTTGTTCAGGCTTTATTTATTTATTTTTTTTATTTATTTGACTGGTGTTTGACCTAGTACTGAGGAATATGGTTCAAGCTTTAATAATATCAGTGGTAAATTGAGGTCCAAAGTTTTACATAGTTTAGGCTAGCGGGCATGCAATTATACATTTCATACTCGAGCCTTACCTGGTTTAGGCTTGTGGCCCATTTTTGCTAGTTCTAGTATATACTTTATTTCTGTCCTATAAATATTTCCCCTTTGTGTTTGTATTCATTGTTCTCCTGTTGAATGTTGCCAAACCTTTGTTCCAAAAGACCTCAGATGTTGATTTCATAAAAAACTAGATAAGTAGGTTTGAAGGAACCTGTTGTAAAACCAATATTCACCCTCGGCCCTGGCAATATTTATACAGCTGTCTTCCATTTCCTGCTTGCCACATTTACTTGTTTAAGGCCAGGCATAGATCGACCTTACAACTCATATCAGCTGGAGTTCGGGCGGCACAGGTCAGGGGAGGTCACTCAGTTGTTCATTTTAGTCTGACTTACGATAATTGACAGCTGCGGGCCCAAATCATCCAGCTGTATCTAGACACTCAGTTGATCTACACTTGCTTGCATTTGCCCAGTTGAGCCCGCCAGTTGGACACAAACGCTCACACGAGCCGCAAGTCATCAAATTATGTATGTGCAACAAAACTGAATCTGATCAGGTATTATAGCTACCAGAAACTCGTGTTCACAAGGGCTTCCCCAAACCAGATCAGGTATCATAGCTACCAGAGACCCTTGTTCACAAGGGCTTCCCCAAACCAGATCAGGTAACATAGCTACCAGAAACTCGTGTTCACAAGGGCTTCCCCAAACCAGATCAGGTAACATAGCTACCAGAAACTCGTGTTCACAAGGGCTTCCCCAAACCAGATCAGGTAATATAGCTACCAGAAACTTGTGTTCACAAGGGCTTCCCCAAACCAGATCAGGTAACATAGCTACCAGAAACTCGTGTTCACGAGGACTTCCCCAAACCAGATCAGGTATTATAGCTACCAGAAACTGGTGTTCACAAGGGCTTCCCCAAACCAGATCAGGTAACATAGCTACCAGAAACTCGTTGTTCACAAGGGCTTCCCCAAACCAGATCAGGTATTATAGCTACCAGAAACTCGTGTTCACAAGGGCTTCCCCAAACCAGATCAGGTATGATAGCAACCAGAAACTCGTGTTCACAAGGGCTTCCCCAAACCAGATCAGGTATCATAGCTACCAGAAACTCGTGTTCACAAGGGCTTCCCCAAACCAGATCAGGTATCATAGCTACCAGAAACTCGTGTTCACAAGGGCTTCCCCAAACCAGATCAGGTATTATAGCTACCAGAAACTGGTGTTCACGAGGGCTTCCCCAAACCAGATCAGGTATCATAGCTACCAGAAACTGGTGTTCACAAGGGCTTCCCCAAACCAGATCAGGTAACATAGCTACCAGAAACTGGTGTTCACAAGGGCTTCCCCAAACCAGATCAGGTATTATAGCTACCAGAAACTCGTGTTCACGAGGGCTTCCCCAAACCAGATCAGGTATCATAGCTACCAGAAACTCGTGTTCACGAGGGCTTCCCCAAACCAGATCAGGTATTATAGCTACCAGAAACTCGTGTTCACGAGGGCTTCCCCAAACCAGATCAGGTATCATAGCTACCAGAAACTGGTGTTCACAAGGGCTTCCCCAAACCAGATCAGGTATGATAGCTACCAGAAACTGGTGTTCACAAGGGCTTCCCCAAACCAGATCAGGTATGATAGCTACCAGAAACTCGTGTTCACAAGAGCTTCCCCAAACCAGATCAGGTATGATAGCTACCAGAAACTGGTGTTCACAAGGGCTACCCCAAACCAGATCAGGTATTATAACTACCAGAAACTCGTGTTCACAAGGGCTTCCCCAAACCAGATCAGGTATGATAGCAACCAGAAACTGGTGTTCACAAGGGCTTCCCCAAACCAGATCAGGTATCATAGCTACCAGAAACTCGTGTTCACAAGGGCTTCCCCAAACCAGATCAGGTATTGTAGCTACCAGAAACCCTTGTTCACAAGGGCTTCCCCAAACCAGATCAGGTATCATAGTTACCAGAAACTCGTGTTCACAAGGGCTTCCCCAAACCAGATCAGGTAACATAGCTACCAGAAACTGGTGTTCACAAGGGCTTCCCCAAACCAGATCAGGTATTATAGCTACCAGAAACTGGTGTTCACAAGGGCTTCCCCAAACCAGATCAGGTAACATAGCTACCAGAAACTGGTGTTCACGAGGGCTTCCCCAAACCAGATCAGGTATTATAGCTACCAGAAACTCGTGTTCACAAGGGCTTCCCCAAACCAGATCAGGTAACATAGCTACCAGAAACTCCTTGTTCACAAGGGCTTCCCCAAACCAGATCAGGTATTATAGCTACCAGAAACTCATGTTCACAAGGGCTTCCCCAAACCAGATCAGGTAACATAGCTACCAGAAACTCGTGTTCACAAGGGCTTCCCCAAACCAGATCAGGTATTATAGCTACCAGAAACTCGTGTTCACGAGGGCTTCCCCAAACCAGATCAGGTATCATAGCTACCAGAAACTCGTGTTCACGAGGGCTTCCCCAAACCAGATCAGGTATCATAGCTACCAGAAACTGGTGTTCACGAGGGCTTCCCCAAACCAGATCAGGTATTATAGCTACCAGAAACTTGTGTTCACAAGGGCTTCCCCAAACCAGATCAGGTAACATAGCTACCAGAAACCCTTGTTTACAAGGGCTTCCCCAAACCAGATCAGGTATCATAGCTACCAGAAACTGGTGTTCACAAGGGCTTCCCCAAACCAGATCAGGTAACATAGCTACCAGAAACTGGTGTTCACGAGGGCTTCCCCAAACCAGATCAGGTATGATAGCTACCAGAAACTGGTGTTCACAAGGGCTTCCCCAAACCAGATCAGGTATCATAGCTACCAGAAACTTGTGTTCACAAGGGCTTCCCCAAACCAGATCAGGTATCATAGCTACCAGAAACTGGTGTTCACAAGGGCTTCCCCAAACCAGATCAGGTATGATAGCTACCAGAAACTGGTGTTCACAAGGGCTTCCCCAAACCAGATCAGGTAACATAGCTACCAGAAACTGGTGTTCACAAGGGCTTCCCCAAACCAGATCAGGTATCATAGCTACCAGAAACTCGTGTTCACAAGGGCTTCCCCAAACCCTTCCACACAAGCGTTATGTGTAGATCGACTTTGTTTAGTTGGGTCGAGATGCTTATAGTCGCAAGTTGACTTATGCCTGGCTGAACACAATTAATGCCTTGTTGTGGATTAATGGCTTCATGTATCAGATACAGCTCTTGCTTCTCTCCTTCTGTAGTGTACGTGTATGTGAACAGTGAGATATATACATGCACAAATACTGCATTTCAAATGTTGCTGTTGCAGTTTAAGCTACATGCATGTACATCCAGACATTATCAATGTTAAACGAAGAATTTCTACCAAAACTATTCTATGGAGCTTTTCAACAGAATCGCTTTTGCAGTTGCTTTTAAAGTTTGGAACCAACTTAATACTTTTTTTTATTGTCTCATCCAACACTTCAGATTGAAGTTCCATCTTGCACTGAAAGTTTTCTTTGTTGCTCTGAAAGTTTTACTGACGAAGGAAAACTCTTATTTGACAATTAGAATTTTGTCTGACACTTAATTTGTATTTGTAGTTTACAAAACATAAGTTTTGTGTTTTACATGAAGACTCATGTATACAACCAGTGGAGTTTCACTCTTCACTTGATTGGAATTTCACTCTTCACTTGATTGGAGTTTCACTCTTCACTTGATTGGAGTTTCACTCTTCACTTGATTGGAATTTCACTCTTCACTTGATTGGAGTTCACCCTTCACTTGATTGGAGTTTCACTCTTCACTTGATTGGAATTTCACTCTTCACTTGATTGGAGTTTCACTCTTCACTTGATTGGAGTTTCATGTACCTTTTTCATCTACTAGTTGTAACTTGTTTGAAACATGTTTTTTTCACATTTTAATCTTTCATCTCTGTCTTCAACCGTTTATCTCACGACTATATGCAACTGTTAAGTACGACGTTAAACCCTAAGCACTCACTCACTCACTCCCTCCCTCCCTCCTATATGCTCTCATCATGATGTTTGCATTTTCACAGAAGTCTCCCTTAAGTCCGTCCTAGTCTGTTACTTATGAATATTTCACTACAGTTATTCCTGTAGTACATGTATGTGGAATTCCTATATTTTAATTATTTATGTGTTTTATGCCATACTCAAGAATATTTCATCTACACAATGGCGGCCAGCACCTCAACCATCTGCAGGTTGGTAGTAGACCTTCCCACGTACGGCTGAAGCCAGGATAAACTGGACTTGAAGTTGAACAGTGCCCGCATTAGTAGGAGGCTCCTGGGTCATGGTGCCGTGCTGGCGTGCTAGCCCCAGAGACCCAGGTGAAGTAAATCAGAGAAACCTTTCATGTACTGGTTCCTGAGTCAAGGTTTGGTAAGGAACTTTTAATTGAATGGCAAGATCTCTGAGTCCCTAAAACGAAATTCTTTGACTATTAAATCAAATATTGCAGATGTGAGCTGAAGGTCGTCCTGATCCTACGAACCATTATTGGCATTTTCTTGGAAATAGGACTGTCCTCAGGCATCAAGATTATACTGGCTAGCATTATCATCTGTTATACAAGCGGATTGAATCAACCCCTGTATGCAAAGACCATTTTTATCACCTACGCCTTTTTGCGTCCTCTTCATTATTCTGTTGCTTTCTTGATGCCACTTCTTGTGTCACATTTGGGGGAAATAAACGTGACCAGTCACAGGATAAAGGTTTGTATTTTAATTTTTAGATTTGAGGAATCCGATGTTGATTTGAAGTGCCACTTAATTGAACAGTATTTAATGGAACAAGTGATGTCACATAAGGTTTCTGCTGATTATCACACCTTAAACCGCTACATTTTATCATTCAGAATGCACATACATATAAATCTATGAGTGCATTCGCAGATTTGAAACAAATTATTTCAGGCAAAAAGTATAGATGTGACGTAATTGTTACCTTCTTGGTCACAACTGATAACTATGGAATCCGATCTTTGAACACAATTTTACTCAGTGAGAAACATTCTAGAAAAATGAATCCAACTATTTTCCTGGACAGTTTTTAATGGTCTTTCATCTGATATATACTTCCTTGTATAGTGGTTTTTGCCTTTAATTAACCACTGTCGTAGATATTGATGTGCCTGCATGTGCTGATATTATCCTGGGTAATAGAATCATGTCCGGGTATGAAATGCACACATCACACATAATAGGGATATCTTTTGGTCTCTTTGGCACACAGATCTTTCCTTATGTGAATCATGCTGTTCACAATTAATTTTAAGAAATTTGTAATCCTGACGTTGTGATTTTGATGCGTCAAAGTGTTGCACAGTGTCCTCTCACCAATTATAATAATGTCTGCCGTCGTATAAGTGAAATGTTCTCGAGTATGGCGTAAAATACTAATTAATTAAATAAATAAATTAATGGAAGTATTTTTAATGAGTCCTGCATTTAGAGGTGTTTTAATGCAGAGTCAGTCTATGGTTGTGATATAGGTATAGACTGTACACCTTCTGTACATTTTGGTGCATGTTTAATGAGTCCTGCATTTAGAGGTGTTTTCATGCAGAGTCAGTCTATGGTTGTGATATAGGTATAGACTGTACACATACTGTACATTGTGGTGCATGTTTAATGAGTCCTGCATTTAGAGGTGTTTTAATGCAGAGTCAGTCTATGGTTGTGATATAGGTGTAGTTTGTACACATACTGTACATTGTGGTGTATGTTTAATGAGTCCTGCATTTAGAGGTGTTTTGATGCAGAGTCAATCTATGGTTGTGATATAAGTATAGACTGTACACATACTGTACATTGTGGTGCATGTTTAATGAGTCCTGCATTTAGAGGTGTTTTCATGCAGAGTCAGTCTATGGTTGTGATATAGGTATAGACTGTACACATACTGTACATTGGGGTGCATGTTTAATGAGTCCTGCATTTAGAGATGTTTTGATGCAGAGTCAATCTATGGTTGCGATATAGGTATAGACTGTACACATACTGTACATTGTGGTGCATGTTTAATGAGTCCTGCATTTAGAGGTGTTTTAATGCAGAGTCAGTCTATGGTTGTGATATAGGTATAGACTGTACACATACTGTACATTGTGGTGCATGTTTAATGAGTCCTGCATTTAGAGGTGTTTTGATGCAGAGCCAGTCTATGGTTGTGATATAGGTATAGACTGTACACATACTGTACATTGGGGTGCATGTTTAATGAGTCCTGCATTTAGAGGTGTTTTAATGCAGAGTCAGTCTATGGTTGTGATATAGGTATAGACTGTACACATACTGTACATTGGGGTGCATGTTTAATGAGTCCTGCATTTAGAGGTGTTTTAATGCAGAGTCAGTCTATGGTTGTGATATAAGTATAGACTGTACACATACTGTACATTGTGGTGCATGTTTAATGAGTCCTGCATTTAGAGGTGTTTTAATGCAGAGTCAGTCTATGGTTGTGATATAGGTATAGACTGTACACATACTGTACATTGTGGTGTATGTTTAATGAGTCCTGCATTTAGAGGTGTTTTGATGCAGAGTCAGTCTATGGTTGTGATATAGGTATAGACTGTACACATACTGTACATTGTGGTGTATGTTTAATGAGTCCTGCATTTAGAGGTGTTTTAATGCAGAGTCAGTCTATGGTTGTGATATAGGTGTAGACTGTACACATACTGTACATTGTGGTGCATGTTTAATGAGTCCTGCATTTAGAGGTGTTTTGATGCAGAGCCAGTCTATGGTTGTGATATAGGTATAGACTGTACACATACTGTACATTGTGGTGTATGTTTAATGAGTCCTGCATTTAGAGGTGTTTTGATGCAGAGTCAGTCTATGGTTGTGATATAGGTATAGACTGTACACATACTGTACATTGTGGTGTATGTTTAATGAGTCCTGCATTTAGAGGTGTTTTGATGCAGAGTCAGTCTATGGTTGTGATATAGGTATAGACTGTACACATACTGTACATTGTGGTGCATGTTTAATGAGTCCTGCATTTAGAGGTGTTTTGATGCAGAGTCAGTCTATGGTTGTGATATAGGTATAGTTTGTACACATACTGTACATTGTGGTGCATGTTTAATGAGTCCTGCATTTAGAGGTGTTTTAATGCAGAGTCAGTCTGTGGTTGTGATATAGGTATAGTTTGTACACATACTGTACATTGGGGTGCATGTTTAATGAGTCCTGCATTTAGAGGTGTTTTAATGCAGAGTCAGTCTATGGTTGTGATATAGGTATAGACTGTACACATACTGTACATTGGGGTGCATGTTTAATGAGTCCTGCATTTAGAGGTGTTTTAATGCAGAGTCAGTCTATGGTTGTGATATAGGTATAGACTGTACACATACTGTACATTGTGGTGCATGTTTAATGAGTCCTGCATTTAGAGGTGTTTTGATGCAGAGTCAGTCTATGGTTGTGATATAGGTGTAGACTGTACACATACTGTACATTGTGGTGCATGTTTAATGAGTCCTGCATTTAGAGGTGTTTTAATGCAGAGTCAGTCTATGGTTGTGATATAGGTATAGACTGTACACATACTGTACATTGTGGTGTATGTTTAATGAGTCCTGCATTTAGAGGTGTTTTAATGCAGAGTCAGTCTATGGTTGTGATATAGGTGTAGACTGTACACATACTGTACATTGTGGTGCATGTTTAATGAGTCCTGCATTTAGAGGTGTTTTGATGCAGAGCCAGTCTATGGTTGTGATATAGGTATAGACTGTACACATACTGTACATTGTGGTGCATGTTTAATGAGTCCTGCATTTAGAGGTGTTTTGATGCAGAGTCAGTCTATGGTTGTGATATAGGTATAGACTGTACACATACTGTACATTGTGGTGCATGTTTAATGAGTCCTGCATTTAGAGGTGTTTTAATGCAGAGTCAGTCTATGGTTGTGATATAGGTATAGACTGTACACATACTGTACATTGTGGTGCATGTTTAATGAGTCCTGCATTTAGAGGTGTTTTGATGCAGAGTCAGTCTGTGGTTGTGATATAGGTATAGTTTGTACACATACTGTACATTGTGGTGCATGTTTAATGAGTCCTGCATTTAGAGGTGTTTTGATGCAGAGTCAATCTGTGGTTGTGATATAGGTATAGTTTGTACACATACTGTACATTGTGGTGCATGTTTAATGAGTCCTGCATTTAGAGGTGTTTTAATGCAGAGTCAGTCTATGGTTGTGATATAGGTATAGTTTGTACACATACTGTACATTGTGGTGCATGTTTAATGAGTCCTGCATTTAGAGATGTTTTAATACAGAGTCAGTCTATGGTTGTGATATAGGTATAGTTTGTACACATACTGTACATTGTGGTGCATGTTTAATGAGTCCTGCATTTAGAGGTGTTTTAATGCAGAGTCAGTCTATGGTTGTGATATAGGTATAGACTGTACACATACTGTACATTGTGGTGCATGTTTAATGAGTCCTGCATTTAGAGGTGTTTTAATGCAGAGTCAGTCTATGGTTGCGATATAGGTATAGTTTGTACACATACTGTACATTGTGGTGTATGTTTAATGAGGCAAATGGTCTGTCATGATTGGAACAAGTTTGCTTTGCAGTAACTACATGTAAATTGCATTTTGACATTGTAGGATGTAAAAAAAATCTGCCGGGACTGTCAGATTATAATTACACGTATACTATCCAACGTGTTCGTGCCACAAACTGTAGTATCTCTTACAAGATATTAAAACTGGTTAGAGTTAAATTTGCTTCTTGATTGTTAGATAAGTTTTGATGGGTGATATCCAATTATTTTGACAAAGTTGATGATTACTTGCAAGATTGGGTTTTTTTGTGTTTTAAGTGGACCAGTGTCAGTGATTGGACTAAAGGTCTGTTACCTTATATGTATGAGACGTTCTCTTTTTTCTTTATACTTTTTTTTTATATGTACTTGTAATTAAAGAACTAATCAGTGCGAAAACCTCTGTGCCTTAGAAGCAAGATAAAATGATAAAGATTGAGAATTGTTTGAAAAATTGGAGTCTTTCAAAATCGATATTGTACATTTCTAGGAAATATGTAAACAGGCATTTTATGTCCATTCCAATTTTGTATGATGTGACATGCGAACAGATGGTGTCAGCCATTGCTGATGTGTACCTACAAATAAGGCTAAAGTGTTGATGTCATTGTAGCGTAATTGCCATGCTTGACATCCTATCTGACCCAGTCAAGGTCATATCTGACCCAGTCAAGGTCATATCTGACCCATTCAAGGCCATATCTGACCCAGTCAGTGTCCTATCTGACCCATTCAAGGTCATATCTGACCCAGTCAAGGTCCTATCTGACCCAGTCAACGTCCTATCTGACCCAGTCAACGTCCTATCTGACCCAGTCAATGTCCTATCTGACCCAGTCAATGTCCTATCTGACCCAGTCAAGGTCATATCTGACCCAGTCAAGGTCCTATCTGACCCAGTCAATGTCCTATCTGACCCAGTCAATGTCCTATCTGACCGAGTCAACGTCCTATCTGACCCAGTCAAGGTCATATCTGACCCAGTCAACGTCCTATCTGACCCAGTCAATGTCCTATCTGACCCAGTCAAGGTCATATCTGACCCAGTCAAGGTCATATCTTACCCAGTCAATGTCATATCTTACCCAGTCAAGGTCATATCTTACCCAGTCAAGGTCATATCTGACCCAGTCAAGGTCATATCTGACCCAGTCAATGTCCTATCTGACCCATTCAAGGTCATATCTGACCCAGTCAACGTCATATCTGACCCAGTCAACGTCCTATCTGACCCAGTCAAGGTCATATCTTACCGTCAATGTCCTATCTGACCCAGTCAACATCCTATCTGACCCAGTCAATGTCCTATCTGACCCAGTCAAGGTCATATCTGACCCAGTCAACGTCCTATCTGACCCAGTCAAGGTCATATCTTACCCAGTCAATGTCCTATCTGACCCAGTCAATGTCATATCTGACCCAGTCAATGTCCTATCTGACCCATTCAAGGTCATATCTGACCCAGTCAATGTCCTATCTGACCCAGTCAAGGTCATATCTGACCCAGTCAAGGTCATATCTGACCCAGTCAAGGTCATATCTGACCCAGTCAAGGTCATATCTGACCCAGTCAATGTCCTATCTGACCCAGTCAAGGTCATATCTGACCCAGTCAAGGTCATATCTGACCCAAAATATTATCACATCACAGCAGAAAATTTTCATGGAAACTTTCAACGCTTTTTGTTTTTCAGAACCCTAAAGTTATTGACCTGGCTAAATGGTTTTGTTCATCCCTAATCCTTTAGAACCATGTTCTGTAGGATTTTCATCATATCATTTTTAATATTTTTACCCAGTTTCTCTTTGACCTGCAGTAGGACTTGAAGGAAATGCATCTAAGTAAAGCAGGAGAACATATGATCACGATAATTAGTGATATATGAATTATTGTAAAGCAAAGTTTGCCATGCAGTAAATCCATTGGGTGTCAAAGTCATTGAAACTCATCCTCTGTGCTTATCTGACCTTCTATGTCTGT